>NC_081829.1:25711371-26018177 GCF_030867095.1 Alligator mississippiensis | reverse complement strand
ACTGGTGAGATAAGCTCTGTATATTCCCTTTGGTGGAGAAAAGTGCTAAGTAATACTAGTAACCTGAAGAAGGGCCAACTTAGACTGCCTGAAGATTTGATCTTTTAGGACTTAGTATTTGTTTAATTTGATTTAGGATCAGGTTTGTTTAAATTGATTGCCAATTAACTTAGGTAGCAAATGTATTTGTAAAGCCTAGCCTGTGAATTCTGCAAATTCCAGGGTAGAAACCAAATGGCTCAAAGTGAAAAGCTTTATAGACACATCCAAATAGAAGCTTGTATCTTTCATAAAACATCTCTCCAGCAGCAGACTACTTAACTCCTATTCTCACCAAGGCACCAGACCTTGCTTCAAATGTAGATGCCAGCTGGGCTTCCTTATCACCAAAGACCACACCATCACTGGACCAAATGGATTATAGCACATGGATTATAGCACTGGATGTTCATTTGCCTGTTCCTCTACCATCATCTGCTTACAGTGCCCCTCCACTGTTTACATTGGACAGATGGGGCAATCCCTGTGTGCAGGAATGAATAAACATCAATCTGATATTTGCTCAAGAAAAACACACAAGCCTGTGGCAGAACACTTTAACCTCCCTAGATAGTCCCTTGCTGACCAACGAGTAGCTAGCTGCCTTTAGACAACAAAACTTTAACAATTAACTTGAATAGGAAATTGTGGAAGAAAAAAAATCATCCACATATTTGATTGTATGTCTTATGGTCTAAACAAAGACTATGGATTCTTATCTCATTACCTGGATCGGCTTTTCTACGCCATCTGTTCCTCAGTGAGTTTACTGCTGTTTTTGTCTCTTACCCACCTTGCCTTTGATAGCAATGTACCCCCCCTTTTTTTTCTCCCTTCCCTACCCTTTGTATTCTAATCACTGCTTTCTATGAAGCTCTGCTTCCTGCAGTCCCTTCACAGCATGAAGTTAAGCTTTTGCCTACAAAATCCTGTGCATCTCTGATTTGGTTAGTCTGCAAGGCAAAACTCTACCTGGCTAACTCTACCTGCCTTCTGCCTAATAGGCCCTTCTACATGATACAGTTATTGAGTAATTAACCAGCTAATTGCACAACTGCCTTGAGACCAGCTACACATGGAAAGTACCTATCATGCCATAAAAAGTTCCAGTTGCCTATAAAGTTAGACCTCAAAAATGTATGCTAACTTTTTAGCTAGTTGTTATCAAGCTTTATTTTGCACTTGTGGCAAGGTCTCCCCTGCAGTTGGGGAGCCCTGTTAGATCAGGGTCGGGCAATTATTTTGGGCGGAGGGCCACTTACTGAGTTTTGGCAAGACATTGAGGGCTGCATGACAGGCAGTCAGGGCAGATAATATTAGTTTTCTACATTTTTTTAGGGGCCCCGTGGGCCAGATAGAATGGCCTGATAGGCCGCATCTGGCCTACAAGCTGCATTTTACCTACCCCTGTGTTAGATGAAAGAGCTCCCAGCCAGTTGTGCACCATGCCCTGCCAGGGCTGCAAGTCCCATACCTGAGAGGACTCAGCCCCTGCAGCTGCCAACTCTGGGTCCTGGCACTACCTGGTAGCTGCCTGGACCCAGAGACCCCAAGGGGGGGAGAGAGCAACACGTGTCATCTCCCAGCCCTGGGTGTTTCATGCACCCCTGAAGCTGGGAGAACAGGGCAGCTGTGATCTTGCTAGTGCAGGGGAAGCCCAGCATCATATGCCCCCTGTACTAGCAGCAAGGTATGATGAGGCTATTAGGTGCTTGTAGCATGGTCGGAACCATGATCATCTGGATTGCACATTAGATCCCGTTGTGCCTTTACCTGCACATGTAGAGGGGCCTGAACAATGAGCTCCTCAAGGTGGTCTCTCCCCTTTTCTATCTGCTGTGCCTAGTCGAGCTCCTAGTAATTCCCTCCCCAACAAGCTGTGTACTTGTTACACGTCATCATTGCTAGCTTCCTGCACTAGCTGATATCAGAACTACCTGAAGGGGAAGAGCAGGTCATCCGAGTAATACAGGGTCAAGTGGAGCATTAAAATGAACCAGGGCTTCAACCTAAAGTCTGCCTCTTAACTCCCTGGTGAAAGCGACCACCTGGATCTGCCTTGCATTCAGATCCCTTTCCTCACTCCTACCGGGCTGCTCTGTATTTGTCTAGACGTGCGCCTGCATGGTCGGTTTTACCAGCATAGCTAAGGCCGTGCACATGTGCACGGTCCAACTTGCAGTGTGTCTCTGCCGGTCGACCAGGCCCCCCCTGTCCCCTGTCCTGATGCCAGAGCCTGGGGCCAGGACAGGCGCGCGGCGATTGCGGGCGGGCGCGGCGGAGCGGTCCGTGCCCCGTGTACGAGCCGGGCACCCGGGAGGCTGCTGGTCCCCCTCCTGTGGCCTGTCCCTGGTGCCAAGCCTGGCTCGGGCCGCTTCGCTTCGGCGTCTTCCTGCAGCTGCCGCAGGGCGGTTGGAGAGAGGTTTGCAGCCACGCGGCTTCCTCCGCTTCAGACGGACTCTGCTCCGGGCCCCGCGAAGCCAGCGGCGGCTCCGTGTTCGCCGCGACGGGCAGCGCCCGGCCCGGCCTCACAGCAGGGCTGCTCCCGGGGGCTTGTCGTTGGGGACGGAGCCCGGCGCAGAGCCGAGCTCCCCTCACGCCCGCAGCGGACAGGTGGCAGCCCCGAGCCGCGGGACCGGGCGCCGCGGGGGATCCCCGGGTTTGTCTGGAGCCGCGGGCCTGGGTCGACTGCAGCTGCTGCGCAGCAGCACCCGCGAACCGACGGGAGTCCGCCCGGCCCAGGCTGGTGCTTGCGGGGGCGGGGCCGGGGCGGGCTCCTCCCCCCTCCCCTCCGGCGCGGCCCGGCCGGCTCCCGCCCCTCCCCCAGCGGAAGATGGCGGCGGCGCGGCGCGGCGGCCGCGGCTCCCCCAGCGGCCCCCAGCGGCCGGGAGCGCGTGGGCCGCGGCCGGCCTGAGGTGCGAGGCAGCGCGGCCCCGCCTCCGTCTCCTGCCTCCCGCCCCGGCGCAGGTGAGATGAGCCCGGCGCGGGGGGCCGCCGGCTTGAGGGAGCGGAGCGCGCTGCGCTGCGCTGCCTGCGGAGGCGGCTCGGGGCCGGTAGGGAGCGCCCGGGGCGGCGCGTGCGGGCCCCGCTACTGCCTCGCTCGCCCCCGGCCCCGGCCCCGCGTGTCCTGTCGCTGCCCCGTTGCCAGAGCCGCGGGCCGGGCTGCCCGGGCGCGTCCCGCGGGCCCCGCCGTTCCCGTCAGCCCGGGCCGCTGCACCACTTCGCGCGTGTCTAGGGCTGGGCCGGGCCCCCGCGGCCGGCGTGTCGCTCGGGGCCCGCCCGGCAGCAGCGGGGCAGGAGCCGCCCACGAAGGGGCGCCTCGTCCCCGCTCCCTGCACCCGCCTCTGCGCCGTCTCGTCCCACCTCGCAGGCAGGCAGGCAGGTAGGTAGGTGCTCCCTGCATTGGCCTCCCGACTTGTCCCGCCTCCCACAAGCGGCTGCATGGCTGCCCCGGCTCTGACACGTCCGGGGTGTAAGTGACCCTAGTTATGATGAGTGAGGGAGTGAGTTGATACTGGGGCTGGCCAGGAATGAGCTGTGGATGACCCAGACTAGGAGGGACACGCTCATGTGGTGGCAGGTATCCGCGTGTGAACTTCCCGATGCGCTTCCGGACTCGCTTTGTTCTGGTCTGTGCTGACCACTCCGTCCCAAGCGGCACTTTGTTTCACAGTCGTGTTCAAGCGCGGTAACTAAGGGCGGTGTAGGCAGAGCCCACGGTGCTGGGAGTCCTTCCAAAAGGTGTATGGACTTGCTTGAGTTAAGGCAGCATAGGACGGTCTGTGACCAGCCCTTCTAGCCTTACACACAAGGGTGTGGATATTTTGTATCTTTGCTCCCATCCATCTGTTATTTCTCATCTTTCCCAAATATCCCATTTCCTTTTTGCGCTATTTTCCCATTTTTTCCACCTCTCCCATCATTTTCCTCTTACTCTGTACGTCTTTTCCGCCTGCTACTTCTCTAGTTTCCAGTTAGGGCTGCCCTCTGCCCATCATCAGTCAGTCTCCATTTCAGTGATTTGTTTTGTTTTTGCAGGCTTCAGACATCATTTTGCAACAGCTTTGTTTCTGTTGGTGGGATTTCAAAATAGAAAGTATTGGAAATCTGAAAGAGAAGTAAATGTAAATGGCAGCGTAATTGCCTAAAAGCTGTAAACAGGAGCAGGAACAGTAAATCTTCACACATTCTTGAATTTTCTTTTGCAGTCACACAAGTGAAAGGCTAATCTGCTTTGAGGGATGATGGGGTTCTCAGTTTGGGGGTTACAAGCAGATCCCATGTCCACCTGGCCCCATGTCTCCTGCTACTGTCCTGTTGCCAGAATTGTGGCTTGCTTGGGCCAGGCTGGGCTTCTCACATTGCAGGTGGGGAGAAAGAGGGAAGTCATAGGCAGCAGAGGGACACAAAAGGTTGAGAATCACTATTACAAGGTATCGTTCATTTCTAAGGCAATACTACTGCTGCAACCAGGTGTCCTCCTATGGATATAGCTTTGTTGGCAGAAGTTTACCTGCCACCCAAGTTACATGAGCTGCCCAGCTGACAGAAGCTCTGCCAACAGAGCTGTGTCAACCCTGGGGACTTTGCTGGCAGAGCTCCGCTGGCGACAGCATGTGATCTCTTCAGACCCCCAGTTCAGAGAGCTCTGTACTGTACAAAAGGGCTAAGATCAGGAGTCTCAGGGAACATGCATAGGTATATGAACAGGTCTGGTAAAAAGCTTCTTGTGTGTTTTTTTCAATTGTGTCCAATAACTGCAGTGGTATGTTGTACTGTGTAACGTGGTGCAGGTATGTTTTACCACTGTGTCTTCTAACACTCAGACCTGATATCTGGTCTGCATTAGTTTACATCTCCAGTGAGATGAATTAATGGTAAGAAAGATGGAGTCTGTAGCTTATACTAGGGTTCACACCTGTGTTATTGCTGAAAAATGGGAAAGAAGAGTCCATGTGGAAGCATGAGTAGTGTGCATCCTTGACCCCAGTGCATCTCGCCAATATTAAGCAGTGGTTGAGAGGTTTAAATGCTTGTCTCCATCTCTCTGTTGCATATCTGTGAAGTGCTGTGATACCATAGAGAAGAGCTGCACAGATAAAATAATCTGTTTCCTTTTAATTGGCAGAGTTGTTTACACATGATCTCTTGCTCATTTTCCTCTTTTAAAGGAATGCATATCCATCCATGATTACAGTTCAGGTCAAAATCCCTCAGCACTTGTAGCAAATCTCTCTTAATTGGTCTCATTTAAATCCCATAAGGGTATATTTTATTTCTCTCTCTTCCAAATCCCTCTCTCCATTCTGTAACGTAATTTATTACAGGGTACATTACAGGCAGAGGAACAGCCTCTGGCTGTCAACAACCTTTGTGGTGTGTCAGATTTCCAGCATAAAAGGCAGCTGCAGCAGAGTTTGTGGGTGCGAGGTAGTGATGCTGCAGCAGTACACAAGCAATCTGTGGTGTTGGCTTCAGGCATGAAGTGTCCATTCTGTTCCAGAGTCTTGTGTGTCTGGAGATAACAAGGGGGAATACTCCTGTTTTTGATTCTCTCCTCCAGCATCCATGTTGCTTTCGCTAATGTTCAGGGTCTTTGAGTTCATTTATTCTGCATTCTAGCTGTCTTCCTCTTGTTCATGCCACATTGAGACTGTAAATATCACTAGGTTACTGTTTTCTCTGAATTTTGTCTTTGAAGAACATACAGGTGATTGATTCTAGACTTTATTTTTTTTAAAAAGTCCAGGTATGCTACAACATGTGTAAAATTTGAAGTAATTTATCGCTTATGAAAGTTTTGGAAGCTGTTGCTTTGCCTAGTGGGTCATGGTAATGTAAGTCAATGTAATTCTGGGCTTCACCATGCTTCTAGCAGTACATGTTGCTCCTCACCGCTGATAGTATCTGCTGTAAATCTCTGCCAGTGCACCTAACTTCTGATCTCCAGTTATCCTTTCTACACAGTAGATCTTGCATCACTTGGGTGGTACAGGGCAGACCTTGAGTCTCTTGACAGTTTCTGCCCGGTACTGCGCTATACTTTGCATTTCAACCCAAATGCAGAAAGATTATGAGAAATACTATCTGACGTTTCATTTATGATTTACAGGGTGGATAAACATCAACAATTTAACAAACAAACAAACCAACAGATTTTTTACCTAAATTGGATTTTTTTATTTAATTTTTTTTTTTTTTTTTTGTTAAAAGGCTTTTAAACCCCCCCCCCCACATATATAGTGTGAATTTAAGATATGTTAAAGCTCAAAGATATCATCATGGAATAGGAATTATAACTTCTAATACTATTTGAGACCATATATTCATGGAATGATTTTAGAAGTTTTATAAATAGGTCACAACAGGCCATGGACTACTATATGAGGGGCACAATCTTATGAGCTTCCCAGAAGCTTCTCTAGATTAGTAAAGGTTAAAGAGAGCTACTCTACCCAGTGGGACTCAATGCTCAGTCTAGAACAGGGGTGGGCAATTATTTCAGGTAGAGGGCCACTTAAGTTTTGGCGAGCTGTTGGCGGGAGCTGCATAGGTAGCCCCACCGCTTGACAGTTGCCTCCCCTCATTGGGACCAGAACTCCTGCCCGCTAACCCCTGACCTTTTCCACTGGAAGTCCTTCCCCTTGCTGCCACCCTCCTTCTTACTCCTTTTGGGTGTGGTGGTTGCCATCTTGGAACCAGAAAAATAAATTATACACTAGAAGTCACACGCCTACTATAATATATTTTAATTTTATTACAAAAAAGATTTGCCATGACTTGTGATTATGTAATCCCTTCTATATACAGTACACAACTCAAAAATTGTGTCACTCTTATATTGGCTGGGGGGTGGGGTGTGGGAGGGTTGTGAGGGTGTGACTGTGTAGGGGGGTATAAGGTATGTTGGGGTGTATGTACATATCAATGGGGGTTGTGGGGATAAGGTGTGAGGGAGGATGGGGGGTGTAGAGAACCCCCACACACTTTCCCCCATGGCATGCAGCCCCTGCTGCTGACAGCAGCAGCAGACAGAGAGGTCAGAGTGCTCATGTTGGTGCAGGAGCCTAGTGGGGCAGAGTTCCGGCCAGTGCTGCGCATGGGGGTCAGGGGAGGAGAGGAGTGCAGCACAGCCTGCCTGGCTGCCTCTATAGCTGGGGCTCTGTGCCACATGCCTGCAGCTCTAGCACTCACAGTAGGGGAAGCCCCACGCTGGAGTCTGCTGCCTTCTCATCCCCTGCTGTGCAGGTCCCTGCGTTCTGCTGGGAGTGGCAGGAGCCCTGCCCCCTGATTCCTGCAGAGTCCTGTGTGGGGCTTCCCCATTGCAAGTGCAAGAGCTACTGGTGCGCCACACTGAGCCCCTGTGATAGCAACAGCCAGGCAGTGCAGTGCTGGCCGCCTCTATTCCTGAGGATTCCGCACTCACAGGGAGGAAGTCCAGCGCTGGACTTCATGGGGACTCCCTCCACTCCTGGCAGAGTGCGGGGACCTGTGCAGCAGGTGGTAGGGAAGGCAGCAGGCTTCAGTGCAGGGCTTTCCCCTGAAGGCCTGCCGCGAGCCCTGGAGATAGAGGCAGCCAGGTAGGCTGTGCTTCCCCTTTTCCCCCCGCTCCCCATGCAGCACTGGCCAGAGCTGCACCCCGCTAGGCACAAATGTCCTGACCTTCCTGCCTGCTGCTGCTGGCAGGCAGTGGGGTCTGCACATTATGGGGGGTGTGTGTGGGGTCCCTACATCCCCACCATCACACCCACACCCTGTCTAGTCAAGCTCCACACTCCCACCACCCCCCTGGGTGCAGATTCCACGCTGCACTCTGCACTTCCACCCAGCTGCAATTCTAACCACACCCTCACCAGCCCTGCTGTGTCCCTACCTTGGGTGTATGTACAAGTGAGTTGGACTTCCAGGAAGCCAAGCAGTTTCCTATTTGGGGGGGGGCTGCAGCAGGAGCCCTGCCCCAAAGCTGCTGCTGGCTGGGCAGCGCCCTTCTGACCAAGAGGGTGGGAGGAGGCACAGTAGGGTATGTTGTGGAGGGGGTTGTACATGGGGATGCCTCCCTCCTGGCCTTGCAGGGGGAAGGGCTGGGCTGGGCAGGGCACATCACTGGTGGGCTCCGTGGGCCAGATGAAAGTGCCCGGTGGGCTGGATCCAGCCTGTGGACTGTATTTTGCCCACCCCTGGTCTAGAAGATCTCATGAATCATCTCTGTGATGCTTACATTCAGTTCTCAAACTGGATTTGTGTCTCCAGAGATCCTAGGCAGACAAGGTTCTTTGGGTAGATGTGATATCTTTTATTAGACCAACTAAATCGTTGGAAAAACTGTTCTTTGCAAGCTTTCCGGGTACAAACTCCCTTCTTCAATCATAAGCAGAGTTTGTCATCTCTAGAGATAACATCCTTCTTAACAGCAGTATACTGGGAGATGGGAGATAACAGACCTGATTACCCACCCATCAGCCCTATTGTGTCTGCATGTTTGTATACACACAGTAAAGACCTTACCTTTCTCTAAAAGTACAGGTGTTCAAGAAGGTAAATAAATAGATATCAGACAACAAGAATGCACTGTTTACAGGTTTCCCTCCATTTATGCTGTACATGCATTCCTGGAAAACAGTACATAATTTTAATTTGTATACAGGGCACCCACTTTACAATGTAACAAATAGGGGTATGTTCCAAGACCTTGACTATACTGACCCCCAGACCCATTTTTACTACTTTTACAAGATAATTTTGGTACTTGCCAACAGCAGACAGTACACACAAGCGCAGGGCACTATCATAATGGGGATGGCAACTACAGAAACGTGTTGCAGACAACGAGTGAGGAGCACAGATCCACACAGGAGACTATATTCTGGTGCGCGTCACTCCCACAATGCACCGCACAAAGCAGCTCATTGTGGGCTTCCACCACACCAAATGCATGAGTGAATTTACCTCGCATATAAGTCATTTTTGGTTAAAAAAAAAAAAAAGGGTCATTGCATAGAACAAATTTGCACATACAGAACCCACATAAAGCAAGGGAAACCTGTATAGAAAACAATGATTAAATTGAGGCTTTCTGATCAGTGACTTAAATCATGATTTAAGTCGATTTGATTTAAATTTAATCCACCCTGGTGACCTATGAGAATGCAGTAGATGTGTCCAGAGTCAAATGGTAAATTAATCCTCTGTATGAAGAAACACTGTCCTACACCACTCAGGGCTTGTCTTCACTAAAGTTTTTACTTTTATACTGGATTGGCAACACACAGGGTAGGTGACAGGTCTATAAAGGTTTGTCTGGATTCCACCCCCCCCCCCCCAATCAATTATGGTGTGCCTTGGCATGAACATTATGGATCTATTGGTTTTAATTTCTTTTTCTCAGTGGAATAGTGGTATGATAGTGGTAGTTTATTTTGTTTTATTTGTTTTTTTTAAAGCAGTCACAGATGCCCTTCAGAGGAGAAGAGATGTGGCTGTGGTCTGTTCCTGTATGGACTTGACCACCTTTAGAGATGGTAGAATAAAATGAACAGTACCAAATAAGCGAGGCAGACCAGTTTCAGTCAGTACCTGCAAACACACTAATGACCTGGAGATGTTTAGGAATGCCTTTCTCTGCAAATGTGTTTGTAGTTGTATAAGTATAACTAAAGCTGTTGTTCCTGCTGGGATTGCAGCACATTTACTATTAACAGTATTTCCAGCTGCTCTCAGGGTAAAATGTTAATGCCTTAACTTAGCCTGAGCCTTCTGCATGACCTCTTCCCCTGGTCTGAATCTAATTTTCCTCATTAAATACAAACTGAAGTAAAACATTAAAGCTAACCTTGATTAGATATGAATATCCATATTCCCATGTAAACTCAGATGTTGAAAGGTCTGTTAGGTCGCATGTTCATCTTATGGGGCCTTGTGATGGATTGTACCCTATAATATTTTGTTAAATGCCTCAAGACTTAATACAGAGTTAGGGGTTTCTCATGCACTAGTAATGTTGAGTTCAATTACAAGTAAGCCTCTGAACTTTTGGAAACCAAGTGTTTAAGGAATGTGCCTTCCTTAAAGTATGGAGGTACTTAATTTGCTTAAAACCAAAAAGCCCAATAGCTTTTATATATGTAACAGTATCAATATAATATTGATATTGTTAGTATCCCCATGTACCACAGCCCCTTCCCTGCTATCCTGAAACAGCATTGCCCCGTGCCGCCCATCATCCAGGCTAACATGGGAGAGGAAGAAATGGTTCTTAGACACCTTAGGGGGCATGGTCTCAGATACAATAGATCAGGAGCTACCAAAGGAGCAAAGGCTGCCCCATTTTGACTCTCCCAGTGAGGGATGTTGGCCCTCATTAGATTTGTTGCTGTCCCAATCCATTGCATACATGATGTGTGATGCTTCCTACTCCAACCGGTGTCCTGAGACATGAAGTGATGAATAAGAGACATCTTCACCTACTGTTTGACATGGCCTGGACAAATGGACAGATGAGGTGGGACCATCAGTTTCAAATTTGAGAGAGAGACTGAAGGGATAACAGGCCCAAAGAAAATCCCCGGCACATTTTCCTCTTTTCTGAATCTCCTTCCTTCCTTTAGCTGTTCCTTTGCTGTAACAGAGGTCACTAGTCATTACAGTGACTAGTATAGTAATCAATTTGTTTACAGATATTTGTTCTGGACTCAATAGCAGTGTCTGCTGCTAGCCTCTTCCATGTTTGGGGCTGTTTTTATTTTGTGTGTTCTGTTCTTGATTTGCTCTTTTTATGTTGTTGCTGCTGATGTAGTAATTCCTTGTCTGATATTATCATGTGAAAGCTTTTGCAAATAGTGAACTTTATAGCATGCTCTGAAAACTATGAGCTATCAAGTCTTAATCTCTTTTGGTAGGTTGTTCTTCTGTCAAGCATACCTAGTGAAGAAGTCCTTAGTATCAGTTCTTGGAAACCTGTACTCTGGTCCCTATCTGCTGCATTTATCCCAGAAGGTTGGGTCATGAATAGATTGTCTGGGTCTCTGAATTAACTGGATCCCATCTGTTCAAAGATGTTTAAAGTTTTAAGGTAAAGGCTCTTTCTTGACACTGGAACTGGAAGCAAACAGGGAGCCCTGAGCAGAATAAGCATAATTTCCTGGCATGCTGGAGATGCGAAAAGGCTTTATCACTGATACTCTTGATACTAGTCTGGAATTAGAGTCAAATAAGGCCATGGATCCTTACTGCCCTAGAGGAGAGCTCTGAATCTTGGCTGGCTCCTTAAAGTTTTGCTTCCTCCAAGCCAACCCCCCCATCACACTAACCTTGTGTGTGTGCACATTATATTCTATAGATTTTCATATAAATTTCAAATAGATATTTTAAGAAGACAGGCTGGGTTTGGAGAAGAGATACTTGATTGCTGCCAAGCCTCCACCTGTGAGAGTTCTTGGAAGATGAGAAGTTAGCTGTCCATCGCAGTTCTTTGAGTACCCTTTCAGATGAATGGTAAAACCTAGCACAGTAATGATAATGATCACTTCATCTAGGTATTTTAGAAGGAATATTTGAGTTGCAAATTAGAGACATTAGAGATGTGAGGTAATATGAGCATTGAGGCTTGGCTAAACTTCTAGTCTCCATTTGTAGTTCATTGTCCAGAACAGCTGTCCAAACACTTACCCTTCATTTTTTTTCTATTTTCTTTACAGATCTCGTTACTTTTCTTAATTTGCACTGCATATTTTGGATCGATTAATCATATTGTAACTCAAAGTGTCTCATTTGCTTCAAGTCTAAAGGGCTAGCTCCTGTCCCTTGATTGAGTGCTATCTTTCTGTAGCTTTTCACTTGATGCTCCTCTTTGCCCTCCCTGCTTCTCCCTATGTCCATCTCATTGGTTCTCCTCTCATGAGTAACCAGATTTAAAATTTTCAATTTAAATCCCTCTCTTACTTCAGGTTATGACCAAAGCATGTGCCATTGTTCTGTGGTAGCCTATGTAATTTGTACTTGACATCACTTCACTGTGCTAGGAATCCTGAGAACTCCCTCCACCTGAGATTATAAACACAAAGTTTCCTTCGCTAGCACTTGCCATGCTTGCCCCAACTGTTGTTTTTAAAAACAAATTCTCTTGTCTTTAAGGTACTTGAATCCCTGAAGCTGTTTTACTACTGCCCATGTAATGGTGTTAAAGTTTTGAATCAAAGTTATGTTCAAGTGTAGTTCTAATTACAGTTACTATTATATGTGACCTTTCTCTGGGTTTGTTACGGTTAATTCTCTTGCATCTATTACAGCTGTTGTGCAGTTACCCTGTTGATATGTCAGAATGCCTTCATCACGTCTCTGTATTGCTCAGATAAAATGAAAGGCCCCTTTGACAGGTAGTTCATGTATGGTGTCTCTTAGTTACTTCAGCAACTCATGGGTAGGGATCTACACTATTTGCAATTTTGTGTTTTTCATGGAAACCGTGAAAAAAGCAGTTTCTGTGAACCACACAAAAAATGGCGATCCCTGTGATTTTGGCATGGAATCACCAGGGGGAAAAAAATTAAACATGCTAAAAATAAAATGCTGGCTCCTCAGTGGGAGCAAGGGCTGCTGCAGACAGGCCTCACAGTGCAAGGGAGCTTTTGGCATGAAAAGCAGCAGCAAAGGTGGCACCACCCTCTCCCCCCACTGATGGGCCAAGAGGCCGCCCATCGTGCAGCCCCACCGCTCTCTGCCAAGCAGTGGCAAGGGAAGGAGCTGCACAATAGGCAGCCCTCATGGCCAATCAGTGGCAATGGGTGGGGCTGCTTTGGCCCTTTAGCCAATCAGTCTGTAGCTTTTCTGTGCTCCCTTATTAGGAGAATACTGTATATTTTCCATATAGCACGACCCTTATGCAACTTGCTTTTGAAGGGAAGCCTGAAGGAGAAAAAAAGAGATCTTTGAGGTAAGTAAGTAGAAGCAACTAGGGAGCTGAACCTGCTGCCAGCCCTGTGCTCCAGGTGGGGCCCACGGATTGACCTAGCATGCCAGGTCTGACACTGTAGGCCATTTCCAACCCCATGTTCTGGCTTTAGAGCCACATGCTGAGTCCGTGACCCTATGCCAGGTCTGGGGCTGCCTGCTGGCTCCGGAGCCATGTGCTGGGTCTGAACTTCACGTGCCAAGTCTGGACCTGCGCATTGAATCCAACCGGACTTGCTGGTTCTAGAGCCACTTGCCGGGTCTGACTTAGCATGCCAGGTCCAGAGTCACGTGATGGTTCCAGCTTGACATGCAGCCCCAGAGTTAGTGTGTGGTCCCACACACAGGTCCGATTTGGCACGTGGCTCTTGAGCCAGCATGTGGGATTGGACCTGACACTTGAAGTATGGGGCTGTATGCTGGGTTGGACTCAGTGGACCAGCCCTGCACACCAGCCCAATCTAGGGCATGGATGGGGCAGGAGGCTTCCTATGGGTCCAGAAATTTGGTGGAGGGTAGGGGGCAGTATGGCCGTTAATACTGCCACTGCTTCTCCCTGCTGCGAAACTTCTGGACCCAGGGGGATCCCTTTTCCTCATAGTAGACACCCCAATCTTCCCCAGCTGGTTTTGGGGGTTGGGTAAGTGCGACTTATGTGCAAGAAAATATCATAAATAGAAGCATCCAGCTTTCTTCCTCATGCTTTTTACTTTTGGTATCTCTAATGACACTCTTGTTCATTGTTTCTTTAAACTGAAGATAATTTTCCTCACTTATGTCCATCTTTTTTTTTTTCTGCTGTACCATTTTTTTGCATAGTGACTAGAAGTCAACATGTTACTTCAAATGATCTGTAGTGTAACTAGCAGGACACCATCCCTGGGTGCCATCTTGGGGGAGGTGCAAGAATAGCAGCCATGACTACTGTTGGCCTGGCCTCTATCACCCTTGTGCAATATTTCCTCTGCAAATGAGGGTCTATCGCAGGAATGAGCAACCACCCACACATTTCATAGATTTCATAGATTTCATAGACATTAGGGCTGGAAGGGACCTCGGAAGATCATCGAGTCCAGCCCCCTGCCCAAAGGGCAGGAAGTCAGCTGGGGTCATAGGATCCCAGCAAGATAAGCATCCAGTTTGCTCTTGAAGGTGTTCAATGTAGGCGCTTTAACCACCTCCGGTGGCAGGCTGTTCCAGACCTTGGGGGCTCGGACAGTAAAGAAATTCTTCCTTATGTCCAGCCTGAAACGGTCTTGTAGTAGTTTATGACCATTCGACCTAGTTGTCATCCTTTGGGGCACTCTGGTGAACAAACATTCTCCAAGATACTGGTGGTCACCCACATGTGCCAGAGCATGGCACACAAGGCCATTTTCTTTGTCACAGCACAGCTGGCCTGGGCTCCAGGTAGTTGTCACCAGCCACAGGCTGCTCGGAGCAGGTGGCCAGGAGGCTGCAAGCAATCCAGGCTCTATGGCAGACAGAAGCTGCCCATAGTCCAGGCCAGCTGCAGCTGGGAGGCTACAAACACCTGTGCTGCGCTCCACAGCTTCAGCACTGATTCTGTGGCTGCGGCAGCTGCACACATGGCTCCAGTACATGGCTAGGAAGGGACTTGAGAGCACTGCAAACCTGGCCCCACCCCTGCTGTCCATCCAGAAACACCCATTCAGCTGCTGCTGCTACAGCTAGTGCTGGGTACTGCAGAGTCTGGTGCAGATGTTTGCAGCCTGGCTGCTGCAGCTGTCCAGAGCCCAGGGCTGGCTGACAGTTAGCTGGGAGGCTGAAAACAGCTGCACTGGGTTCCCCAACCTGGCTTTGTGGAGGCAGCAGCTGCACATGTATGCTGGAATGGATAGCAGGGGAGGGACCAGGGTTGTGCTGCCCCAGACCCTTCCTAGCTGTGCACGCAGAGGCATGCAGGCAGCCACGACCATGGAGTTGGTACCAGGGCCCTGGAGCCCAGTACAGCTGTTTGCAGCTGCCTGGCTTCCTGCTAAAGCTAGCCCAGGCTCTGTCAACAATGAGGATCTGGGCTCCTCATACCTCCTCCGCCTCTGGCACGCCAAGCCAAGGCATGGGTGATGGTTGGGGTGTTTTTGGCATTCCAGCTGAAAACATTGCTGACCCCTTGTCTCTTGTTTATAACGTGGGTCAGACGTGGCTCAGCTTGTGGAGCTCTGTTGTCTGGCCTGTAGAAATTAGGATATGTATTTTAAGCAAGGAAATATGGTAATAGCAGCTTCTGAAGCAAAATATTGCTGTACAGGGTGCTTGATAGCTGTTGGATGTGAACACTTTCTCTTTCCCCAGAAAAGGCTCAGACTCCAGAAGGTGCTCCTGACTCAGAAGGTTCTACCCTAGCACTTTGGGCTGAACTGTATTTCTAAAGTAGAGCTAAGCCCCAGGCCCTGTGCTTTGGGGGGCCTCTGCAGAGCTGGGCAGAGCGGCCGCGGCAATTCCACACCACTGCCACCGGCTTCGCGTCCCGCCCCTTGCGACCCTCCCTGCCCCCACCCCTGCTGCTGCCACCTGTAGCAGCGGCAGCTTCATTGGGTCTGGGGCATGTGGGATCTGAGCAGGGGGCAGGGTCCCACATGGGTTGATTTGCCCTGGGCCCCACACCCTCCTCAGATTGGCTCTGGGGAGGGCAGAGGGAAGGGCCAGCTGAGGAAAAGCGGGAGCCGGGCAGAGGCACGAGGCAGTGGGTAAGCAGTGGTGGCCCTGGCCCAAGCCCTGAGCAGGGTGGCACGGAGGAAGCCCTGGGGTGTGGATGGCTGTTGTGAGGCACGGTGCTGGCCTGTCCTTGCCCAGCAAAGAGGTGTGCAGGCGGTGGCTGGGTGGCAGCATGAGCAGGTCCACCTTCAGCCTACTGGACAAGAGCAAGCGCAGGAAGGGATTGGTATCTTCAAGTGGTTAGTCTATTTTATTTAAGTTTTATAAATATTTAATTTATTTAATAAATATAAGAAGTAAAATCTATGTTTGTTTTTGTTATTTGAAATTCATCCATCATTCTTGATGGGCAATTCGCTAGTAATCTTGTATTTTCCATCATTATCTTTATACATTGTAACATTTTATTTATATATTTATCACTACTACTGTATTTAGTCAAATTTAAGATGAGCTGCTAATTAATTAGATTCTGTAAATGGAAATTTGGAAAATTATAACAAATTTATATGTATAGAATTTAATTTATTGGAGGGTCGTCTTTAATTCATTGCCCCACTGCTTGCAGAAGGGAGCAAGCAGTGGTAGTGCAGGTGGTATGGGGAGGTCAGACAGCTTGCTCCCTGCTTGTACTGGCCCCCTCTACATGTCTCCCCATAGCCTCGCCCTACCTTCCCCCTCCAGTCTCCACTGCCCCCTGCAGCCTCTGTTCCTGCCTCCCCACTACAGCCTCTGCTGCTTCCCACCCCTCATCCAAGTCATTAATAAATATATAAAAGAGCACAGGTCCAAGCACAGCCGCATCCTGGGGACACCACTGGAGATGCCACTCCCAGAGAGTTGTAATTGATGGGTTGGCCCTCATACCAGTTGTCCACCCACCTCACAGTAGACTGGTCTAGCTCAATACCCTCCAGTTTGAGAGAAGCCCGTGGGAAACGGAATCAAAGGCTTCACTGAATTGGGGGAGACCTCATCTTAAAATTGCGTACATACAGTATACAGTGAGCAGAGATTCCAGTTGAGTTGTCCACACTGACACCTGTCTTTTCTGAGCTGTTACAGCTAACTTAGAAACTAACATTGGTTATGAATAGTCAAACATTTCCTTTCAATATATCATGCTTTGTGTTTTTCAATAGTGAATTCCATCTGGCATTATGTTGTCTATTTCTGATGTCCCTTTGACATCCCTCGTAATCTTTATCAGTCTTAATCTAAAAAAAAAATTTTTGTTCAAAATTTTGTCACTACACATTTCAACCTCTTTTTCAGGTCATAAATGAATGCCAGTGAAGCAGCAGTTGTTGCATGGCTAACAGTATTGCCAGCTCTCATTATTTTTGATCTTGTTCTTAAAGTCTATACTTTGGGAATGTGAAAAACATAGCTTTCTTTTATTTACACTTTCTCTCTCACGTATGTGCGCGTGCGCGCACACACACACGCGTGAAAGCTAAGTTTTTCATATTCCTGAAGCATAGACTTTAAGAACAACACCAAAAATCGTGAATTGGCAACACTGAGCTAAGGCTGCAGCCCTGTGTTCAGTGTAAAGCCCAATTTTTACCTGTCCCTTAGAAAAATACAGAGGCTTAGCAGACTAAAAGTTGGTAGGGTCCTTCTGGGCTACTGATAGAACATTTCTCACTGAGCTTCTTGCAAATAAGACAGGAGGTACAGAAGGAATAAGCATGGGGTGTGTTGAGGGGAAACATGGCTATCTATATCTCCCATGACCAGGAAGAAGAGGGCTCAGTCTTCTCAATAGCAGTCCTAGTCCAGTAAAAAACAGCTGTTGTTCTCTTAGTTGATAAGCCATATTGGATTCTCTTGCTGAGCCCATTGTAAGAGGAACAATTCTGTGAGAAGCTCCTTTGTTACCAGCTGTGATTCTTCCCTGGTTGTCATTGTGTTCCCCCTTGCACTATGGGTTTATTTTTTCTGTGAATAATTTACTGTAAGACTACTCAAAACTTCACTGAGAGTGGTATTCTGTGAAGGAAAAAAGGTATATCACAGAGAGAGGAATAGGGAGAGGAGGAAGTTTGTTGCCTTGGTCAAGAAGTCAACATTTGGGCCTTCAATTGCAGGCTCCACGGTGGGGCATTTGGAGCTATTTTTCCAGTACCTTACAGTTGGTCTGGTGACGTCACTGTGTTCACCCCTCCCTCCTGCTTGTTGCAGAAATATCAGATCCATTTTTGCAGAAAGCGATTTTTAAACTTCCAGCTTTCTACAAAAAGCTTCCACTTCTTGCATTTTGGTCCAAATATTAATGCCCCTCTACCTCCTGTAAAGGTTTTTTTTTTCTTTTCTAACACATCCACTTCTACTGCCCTGCCACCCCATTGCTGACTCCTGAGACTTTCTACCTCTTTAGATGGGTCTCTGGGGAATAAGAAGCTTTGTAAGTGAAAGACTGAAATGATAGTGAGTGCTCTGGTTCCCTTTTGTACCTTTATCTTCCTGAAGCTCCTTTTTTAAATGGTCCAGGTAGGCAAGATTTTATGGGCAAACTAACAGACCTTAAATCTAGAGGTCTCTCAAAGGTTGTAATGTGTTTAAGAAATGCAAGTGGGTCTAATCATCTCCATTTAATATGAGAACTGGATGCAGGTAGTCTATTGTAGCTCAAGAGGCAACAGAGTATGATCTTCCTTTCATTGGGCACACGTGCTGCCACCCTGAATTGGAGGGACTACTGCTGGTGTTAGAAAGGTAATGCACTCTTTATGGCCTGATCACCTCACAGTCTGTGCTCAGGTTGCCACAATACATTGAGAATTCACTTTGCTGGTGGTCTGTTCTTTTTTTTATACTGCAAACTGCATTATAGGTAGCCCTTCATGGGACTATCCCAAGCTATGTCAAAATCACCTCTCTTCATCATCATGGCCTCTCCTGACAGCTGCATGCTACTTGAACTATGAAGCATTTGACAAAATTAGGGGGGAGGGGGCAAGACTTGTGAGCACAGATGGCAGAATTTTCATGAATACTGGAACAAGATACAGATAAAATATGAATGATCACTGACCTTGCTGCATCCACAATATAATGCAAGGCTCAACTCTTTGATTGAGATTTCTTACAATAAATAATTCTCAAATACAGCTTTAAAGAAACCCCACCAAAGCAGCCCGTAATCTAATCAAGTAACTTTTGGTCTTCTTGCCAGGAAGGAGGTTGGGGGTTGGGGGGGGTGGGAGGGTGGAGATTGTTGTCTCAATTCATGGGAGTGTTAGACACTGTGTAAGAAATTGGGTAGATGTAGCACCTTGCCCCCTTGGAATAGGACTGGCATCACGGACTCATTTCACATCAAACAGCCATCAGATGGGTTTGATTTTTGATCACTACTGATTTTGTTTTCGATGGGCACTAGAATTGTGGTATCAAAAGACTTTTATCCTTGTATTGGCTCCCAGGGCAGTTCAGGCAGTTGCTTTGCCTGGGCAAAAATCCTAGGAATGTTTGTTGTGTTAATTTCTGTTGTTTTTGGAAAGCAGCAACTCTGGGAGTCAGTGGAAAGATGCTGCAACATATAAAGATGTTCTTCCTGCTTTGTGGTTGCCTGGATATGGGATCTTTTTTCCTAGGAAGGAAGACGTACTTTGCATTCTTTACCTTCTTGGCTTGACAGACTTTTTTCACAGTGGCAGCTCCCAGCTATATTCACATGCCTGTTAAGCTAGTAGCAAAGCATCATTGTATTTTAAGAGTGGGTCACCTTGAGGCTGAGTAGCAGAATGCTTTTTCTTGCCCATCTAGCCTGTGCATTGGCCCACCAAAAGCAAAGTGTATGGAACAGCAATCTGCAGACAGGTCTGTAGAGTGCTCTCCTATCCAGTGTTCCATTGTTCTTGCTGCCTGAGGCTTTGCAGCCTTGGTTTTTTTAGTTAAAACCTTAAACAATGGATTATCTGTTTTCACAGACTTTGGAAGGTTTGAAATAGCAGTTACCCTGAGGCATTTGGCTCAAGATTACAGCAGTAAGTGCAATCATCAGAGCCTCCATCCCCCCTAAAACCATGCAGTTATAAGGTTACCTCAGCCATGCTTTTCCGCTTCCAGCCCCAGTGAAGTGTGTCATCCCCTTAATAACTGAAGGGGGAAAGCCAGCTTCTGCTAGCCCCTCCCACCTCAAGATATGCTGGGCTTGATCTGTGTGTGGTTTCCAACCATTTTATTAGTAGTTTTGCTATAGAAACAGGGCCAGCTAGTGCCTGGAATCTTGTAATTTCTGTTGAGAATTAGTATTTGAGGCTTTGTCTACATTAGTGGGGGCCAACCTTTTTGGCAGCCTTTCCTCAAATTAGCCCTGCACCCTCCCTGAGTGCCACTCTGATCCCCTGTCCCCTGCCTGCTCTGCTGTTTCCTTTCCTGTGCTCTCTGCCCTATCTGATGCTGTACTTTCTGCTCCCTACCCTATCCACGGCTGTGCTGCCTGCCCCCTCCCTAATCTTCTATACACCACACACAGGCTGCCTGTGCTACTTGTTGGTCTAATAAGAGATATCACCTCTACCACGAGCCCTGGTTGCTTTTTCCTCTAGACTAATATAACTACAACCTGGATACCTATGCTACTTGTGGCATTTCTACCACAGGTTTCATAGTTTCATAGTTTCAGGTTGGCCACCCTTTGTCTGTATCACAGGCTGTTGCAGCTTGGCTAATAGAAAGGGTTTTTCTGCCAGCAGGGTTAGGCCAGTTCCACAAATGGCAGAAGCTCTTTTAACAGAAGACTTTCTTTTGTAAGCAGAACTGTGTCTTCAAGGGGGGGTGGGATTTACAGCCATAGCTAGTTAGATAAGGATAGAGTGTGCTTTCTTTTTCACACCTTTTGCTGACAGCTCTGCTAGGAGAATTTCGTAGTATAAAGACTGAGTGAGAGAACACCCAGTCTGAGGGAACCCTGGTCCTTGTTTGGACAGTTGGGACCTTTCCCACAATACTGTTCCTAAGCCTCATTTCATTTCTGATCAGTTGAAAACCCTTTTTTAAAGGAGAACTCTGCCCATATTCCATAGCACAGCAGTGTGAGATTGCCTGTGGCTGTCCAATTTTTAAATTGAAAGGTAACTTTTATGAATATCGATGTTTCAGTGCTTTGTGTCCTAGCTGCCATCTTTTTGAAAGGCAGTGCTAGGAGTGCTGCAGCCCAGTATCAGAGATGACAAACAAGTTGCCATCCTCTTATTATTTTTCCTGACACTTAAAATAAAAATGCTTCTTGACTGCTTTGTTTAAACAATGAACAGTAATGTTATTCTGCTAAAGCTGTGAAATCTAAAGCAGTTTACAAATATTGGACTTTCTGCTGTTGAGCTGCTTTTCAACAAGAAGTCAGCTGCCGGTAGGAGACCCAAAAACCAGTGCTTTATTTAAAAAAAATAATGGAAAAGGAAAAACACATGCACGCTTTCAAATGCAGTGTGATCTATTTGCAGGTAGAAGAGCTTCTCACCAAGTGGACTTTGCAAGGGCTATGCTGTGCACAATGGAGTTGGCTTTCTTCTAAAGAGCAGTTTTATCTCAGAAAAGTTCATTGCACACAGCAATCTATGAAGTCCATGCATCTGAGTCCTGTGCAGATTTCCATCTCTCTCAGAATCTATTGATTGGCAGCCATATCAGTGTGCTGTAGTCTCGCAGCATTCTGACCTGCTCTTATCTTACAATAAATGCCAAGTCATGCTGCGCTCACAATGGGCAAATAGTGTGTGTTGATTGGCTGCTGGTTTTATCAACTGAACTTCCCCACAACAAAACAAAGAATCTAAGAAGGGAGCATTCCTTTTTCTCTACAGGTTTTTTCCCTGCTTAGCTTCATATATAGTCTTTTGAAAGGCAAAGACAGATGAGTATACATTATGCCATTTAACAACTTTGTCAGGAAACTTTTTACATCTGTTTTCCAGTAACAGGTACCAGGTCTCATATGTGCAGAGTTCAGGCATTTTTGGTACTATGTCTCAAGAATAGGTGGTGGTGAAAGCACTGCTCCCTCTCTTTACTCAGGCTTACTCAGCTGCAGGGTGATAAGGAAACTGGTGTGTCACTGGAGCTACCCTTTTTGTCCTCATTGGGGAAATATAGGTATGCAGGTTGGGAAGGAAAGAGCTCTTATTCCTGTTTTTATTTGGGAAAACAGATGTGAAGTTGGTAACAATGTTATACAGCAGATAAGTGCCAGAGCTAGAACTAGACCTCTGTAGACTCTTGGAATAAAGACTGGTGCTTATTCTACTGGAGCTCACTGTCTAGTTCAGTGATTCTGAACCAGGGTGGTGTAGCATCTTGACTTCCTTTAAAGATGTTGTGGGGCTCCACACAGTTACTAGCTCTATTAGCATTAGGTATGTAAACACTCAGACAGGGTTCACAAGCCAAATCCAGAGATTTCAAACAGGAATCTGTAATGCACAAGTATTCTGATTTGTTGGGGTCTTTCTCAGGCCTTGCAACAGAATAATTGCTTTATTATTTTGCTGTAATTAAAAAAAAACGGTGAAAGTTAAGAGCTGACGTTTTCTGATAGCTGTCCGGAATCTAATACAGGTGCCCTGCAGAGGTTTAGCAGTACAGGGAGCACTACTTCCTGATGACAGTGGCACAGCCACCTGCAGCAGTGGCTATTTTTGAGCCTGCCCCATCCCCACAAAGGCTGTACCTGGGGCTACTGCCCTGGTTGTCCCTCCCCGTCAGTTATGCTACTGGTGAGCTGGTCTAGAAAGGCTGAGAGCCACTAAGATAATGACTTTAATGAGGTTTGGTGGGAAAGGAGTGTCTCATTAGGTTTACATCATTGAGTTTGTCTCTCTCTTGTATTCTCAAGAAAAATACTGGCAAGTTTTGCCCATAACTGTATTTGTGGGTAGATGTTGCATTCCAGACAGGGTGTCTAGGTGTCTGTATTATAAGTGAGGACCTTTTGTTATCCCAATTAAAATCTGTTCAAATTTGGCCAGTATTCAAGACTTTCGGAAAGAGGAGGGTGGGAGTAGAACTCACACATGCTTAATAGAGGCTTCTTAGACTTCAATAGTTTCCTTCCTTTTTCATGTACTTCTGACAAGGTATTTATCAGAGTTTGCAGATTTGGAATATGAGAGGGCTGGGCTGTCAACTTATGCCTACTCTACCCCAGCCCACACTTTAATAGCTAAAATCTATACATTTTTCACCCACATTGATGATGTTTCAGCCTGGGGGGGGAAGTTGGATTCTCCCTGAAGTTGCAGCTCTGGACTGCGGCAGATGCTGCTGAGACCAGCCACTAGAATGTACTCTGTCCTGTACTCTCAAAGCCTTTGCCATGGTGTGTCCAGATAATATGGGGGAAGAAACTGCTTGGTTTGAATACAGAGGGAACGCTAACTGGATGGAGGGAAAGAGTAGGTTGGGGCAAGGATTCTGAAGGAAAAGATGGAACCTAAGCTGAGTGTTATTCAGAAGCAGACAAGGACAAGTTGCACAAGGAGAGTAGGACAGGGAGGGAATTGGGGATAGAGAGATGGGGGTTAGAATGAAATTGGACAGGGAACCTGGGAGTCGGTGGAATTTAGCAATATGGGGTGCAGAACTCAAACGGAGGTGGGACTAGCTGAACAAAGAGAGAGAGAGGTGTGGTGTGGCCCTTGAGAGAATACCAAAACTCATTAAGTGGTCCTTCAGCCAAAATAATTGCCGGCCCCTGTCCCAAATCAAATTTCCCACATCTCTAATCATTTTTGTAACTCTCCATTGGACTGTTTCCAGTCTGTCCACACCTTTCTTGACGCATGGAGTCTAAAACTGGACCCAGTACTCTAGGTAAGGGCAGAAGGATCTCTTCCCTTGATTTGCGATAATACTCCTGTTAATATAACCCAGTGTGCTGTTGGCTTTTTTTTGCAACAAGAGCACACTTTTGGTTCATATGCAGTTTATGGAATATTGGATACTTCCTTATGAATTCAGGGATCCTGGTTTTCTCTGTTAAAAAAATGCAAAATTCTCTGGTTAACTCCCGCCATCCGTGTTTTTCCATAATTAAAATGAAATACCACTATATATATATATATATATATATATATATATATATATATATATATATATATATATATATAGGTATCAGTTGAACACAATGTTTTATTGGTATATTTACAATTTTAAGCAATTTGGAAGCCTATCAGTGCCTCAAGTCATTATAATTCTGAATACCTATATATTTTGGCATTTGATTTGGTTGGTTTTTTTTTTAACATGGGAAATCAGAGCTCCCCCTACCCTCTTTGCTTACCAGGATGCGGGTCCAGCAGCGGCTGCTACCCCCCACCCCACACACACACACACACACACATTGTGGCACTGAATGGCCGTGCTATGCTATTGCCCTGCCCCTGGCATTGCCCCTCACTCCCAACCCACAACCTGGTCCTGCCAGTGCCCTTCACTTCTGACCTACAGTTCCCTACCATTTCCAGCCCTGCTGGTGCTCATCACTTCTGACCCACTGCTCCCAGGCCACAACCTCCTAGTGTGTGAGGAAGAGGATGGGTGTGTGAGGAAGAGGGGTTGGGGCATAGGTGATGTGTGGGGATTGTGGGGTGGGGCACAGGTGATGGGTCAAGAGGGCAGGGGGGCACATGCCTGCCCAAGATTTCTGTGCCCACAGTGGGGCATGGGGCTGCAGCCTGGCTGGACCCATACCAGGCAGGAGCCACCTCCATGGCCCAGCACATGGGACCTGGTGTGGGAGGCAGCATCATGGCTGCCAAGTTGAGGTGCTGTGGTACAGAGTTGTGCCCCTGCTGCTGCCAGGTGGGCAGGGGGTGCCTCACCTTGGCCATGGTGGTGCAGTGTTCTCTCCCAGGCCAGGTCCCACCCTGGCCATGATGGCGGCTCCTTCCTGGAGCTGGTCCAGCCAGGCTTCAGTCTTGTACTACACTGTGGGAGCAGAAATCTGGGGGTGCACGTGCCCCCCCACGTGTCATCTGAGCTTCTTCCATCCCCCAATGTGTGTTGCCTGTGCTCTCTCCACCATCCGCATAGACTTGAAGGGACTGCCTGGCTGCCTCCATGCACGTGAAGCCCCCTGCATCCTGTTCCCCTAGCCCCATGTTTTCCCATGTTTTTCTCCTTTTAAAGGGGAAAATCTGGCTTTTTCCGCATTTTTCCACAGCAGACAGAAAACCCAAATCCCTGCTCACTGTCTACTCCCTGTGCAGGAAAAGGTTGGTGTCCTGTGGTAAAGAAATAGCTTATAATTTTTCACAGGCAGGCTTACTTCTGGGAGTTTCTACCTTTTAAGTGCTCAGCTTTGCAATGTCTCATAATGTTCTTTAAAAATAGTTTGTTTTGCTATGTGGATGATCAAAGTGGAGACACAGTGCTGTTATATCTCTCTGGAACTCCTTTTTTAAATATCTCAGCTCTCCTGTACCAATGTCAAATGAAGAGAACTTGCCATGGGTTAAAAGTTTTTCATATTGGCTAATAATAGTTGTGGATTAGCTACTGGAGGCCCAATGGCATGAATTAAGCAAATATTTTTGGTATGTTAATTCTCCTTATTGGTTCAGCAGCATGGTATGTGCGATTTAAACTCCAACCCTGGAGCACTAGATCTTGTAACATGAAAGCAAAATCCTCTCTCTCTCCAGCTTGTGGAGGCACCCTTTGCACTACTGTTTTTCTTTTGGGGAAGTGATTTCTATATAGAATTACTTCCAGTATCTTAACTTCTGCTCCACACTTCTTTGGTAGTAGCATCAGGGAATTGACCTAAGTGATAGCTTGTCTTTGCCAGAGTACAGTAAGCAAAAAACTAAAATTTAAGTAATTTAAGGATACACAGAAAGGGGGAAAGAGGAAATGCTGTGACATTAGTACCAAGAGAGCTTAATTTATGGCTTGGCTAACCCAAATCAATAATTTCCTCTCTCCTTTTGCAACCTACCTAACCCAAATCAGTAGTTCTCAGTTCCTTTGTAGGCCAGTTTCTTTCCTGTTGTTCCCAAGGAGTAGCTGTGTGCACCACTTCATCTTTCCCTTACCAGTCTTAGTCTGTAAAAGCAGTTAAGTGAAAAAGGGAGGGAGAGAACTGGTACTTAAACAGCAAACTTACTAAAAACATTGATTCTCTTGGGAGTTGTTTGTTTGTTTTTGTTTTGTTTTTTAAGCAGAACTCTGCTTGTCCAGCCTAGAAAAAAATGTGTTTTTAAAACAAACAAGCTAAAACCTTGCGACTGGCATGTTTAAAAACCTTATATAGACGAGGCAAACTGTTGCAGATAGCAGTGAAAACTTATAGATTCAGTGTTGTAGTAGATGACCTGAAACTAACTCTGAGAGGTGCTAGCTCAGTCAAGTTTTAATTCTGCAAGAGAAATTGGGACTATGCTGGTACCAATTTTTGTTGTCTTGTTTTCATAAAGAAAGCATAATATACTTTTTATACTTAGTCGATTTTTTTTTTTTGCTGAAGGTCTTGTTTGGTAGGTTGGTTGGTTTTTGCAGCTCACCTTTAAAGGGATTTAAACTTTTGGTCTCTGAATAAATTTAACTTCTTCTGTAGTATTTGGCCTATTTGAAACTATAAGCACACCTCAGTTGTCAATGGGTAGACCTCCTTTCTATCCCAGTCCTGAACAGTCTTGTGTTGTCTCGCACAGCAGAGTATGGATTTGGCCTAAATTTGAATCTTTGGATGGAAAAGATTATTGCACCAACCCACTTTATTCAGTCCCACATTTTCTTTTTAGACAGTTCATCCCTGTATTGCATCCCTGTTTTTGGATTCTACAGACAAGATGTATGTCCTTCTATTGCTGTTTTTGTTATGTAGCAGAATGTCACTATCGCAAATCTTATTTCCAGGGTTGTGCTGATCATTAATATAAGTATTTGTTTGATCAAAGAAGCTTCCCAGACAGGTGAAAAGACATAGTCCATGTCCGTAAAAGGTTTGCATTCAAAGCAGACAGCATAAGAAGGCATGGAGGAACATTAAATGCAGCAACAAGCATTGCGACTGATTGGCAAAACATGACATATGGGGTTTTTTCCCTCTTCTGTGGTATTTCTCCAGATTATATCTTTTAAGTTTTCCTCCTTTAGTTAATTTTTTAAAGTAAGGAAGTCTGTTATCTGCTTTTTTAGCTCCGAGAAGGATTAGAGCTTCTGCAGGCCTTTGGAAGTGCAGTTGTTTTAAGGAAGAACTTCAAGGAGGAATCAGTAGGGTCTCCGTGGATTAGGTAGGGAAAGGAACTCCAGGCCTTGCAACAGAAGACATGGAAAGGGAATAGTATGATGTTGATATGTTAAGAGGGGAAAAAAAACCCATGCATAGAAAGTAGGAATACTTACCAGTTCCATTAGTAATGCAGACAGGAGCACTGGGTTAAGAGACCTGTTTTCAAATGAAGAGTACAGTAGGGAGGGACATGGTTTATGTTCAGGCTTCAAAGGGAAAATATGGGGAGGCAAATGAGAGAGAGTGCAAAAGTGCTCTGTGAATGTCTTTGAAAGGAAGTAAGAGAGAGATTGATTTGCATTTGGATTTTTTTTACTTTGTTGCCCAGTGTTGTCTTTGGTTGTTTTGGAGCCCTGGATAGCTCCTCCATGCCAGGAATTGTTTTTTAAGATCAAATAGAATGACATTTGCCTGAGGCTTCTCTGCAAAATGTTCTGCCTTATATTCCATATGCATAATGCGTGCCAGTAGGAGGTGCCTGCAGTGCCTGGAATTCCTTCCTTGCTTCTGTAATTGGCAGGTGGCAATTCTTGCTGTTCATGGACAAATTTCAACAGGCTTGTGCTGAATGAGGCACAAACTGCTCTTCAGAGTTAACATAGCTTGATTCTGTGAGTGTGAAATAAAAATAATGGAGATGGATAGAGAAACAGTATCCTATACTTAGATATTTGTCCTGCAGTGCGGTGTAGAGGTGCTTTGAGTGAATAATGTATATTTTAAGACAGATCTGCTAAAATGAGGGTTTTTCATGTATGTGCCATTGTGGCTCCACATGCATCTATAGGTTTACTGGCACCTTGTATGCACAAGCCCAGGTGTTCTTGAATAGCTGTGTGTGTTAAGGCTATGCATATACAGCGAGTTGTCTTATGCGTCCCTGTATGTCTGAGAGGGGCTGGGTGGCCAAGATCCTCTCTGTTTCTTCTTACTGTCCATTGCAGTGAGACAGGACCTTGCAAATGTCTAACCTATGCGTTCTTAGCTCTGGTTAAGTTCTCAGAACTCTCTAGAAATCTTGATAACTCGCTTTTTTTGGTACATGACAGTTATGAACATCTTTGACTTGTCAAGTATGGGTGGTTGGACTGCCACCAGCAACAGAAAAGCTCTCCTCATTATCCCAAAGCAGCATCCTTGATTCTTCCCTAGAGTAATTTCAAGATACTCCAAGAGCTCCACATAACATTAGAGACTCTGGAGATACTACCATAAGTTATAGAGCTCATCAGAGCAGTCCCTTGAGGTCAGTATTTTGACTTTAACTGATCCAGCCAGAATTGGCCTTCTTTAAATTAATGGTCTTCTCAACCTAGCTAAAGCCCTGCACCTGATACCATACAACAAACTTAATTTATTTAGAGCCATGGTGAAGGTGCCGTAAAAAATCAAAAGGAGGGGCTTCTCAGACAGGTATTTTGTCACTCCAAAGAAGAACAAGGTCCTTCTAAGCCTGGGTAGACTTCAGGCCTTGAAATGAGGGGGATCTGAGGAAAGGTTGCAGTTACCCCTTCCCTCAGAGGAGGCAGTGTGTGGGTGCTGCTATTTAAAAAAAAAAAAAAAAAAGTTCCAGTTTCATGTGTATGAGGTGCATATGCGCCAACAGTGGAACTGGCATTGAATATAATGTCTCAAAGAATCGCAGTTCCTGCAGGGTAAAATGACTGTTCTTTACTTCTGAAATAAGTCATCAGCGTCTCCTTTGTAAAGAAGGTCTAACAGGTGGTGATGTAAGAATAGACAATGAATATTACTCTCCATGAGATTGGGAGGTAGCAAATTTGAAACTGGTAAAAAGAAATTAATTATGCTTGGCGTGCACTTCTACTGTGTGGAAATCATTGCTGTGTTATTGAAGCCAAGATTTTAGTAGGATTCAGAAAGGGATTAGGGATTGAGAATTACCCAAGCAACAGCCCCTAAGGAATTAAGGTAGCTTCTAACTCAAGGGTGGGCTAAATATGGCCCACAAGTCAGATCCGGCCCACAGAAGGGCTTTCTCCGGCCTGCAGCAGGTCCCTTGGTCCTGCCTGGCCCAGGCATCATCCCACGGTGCCGCCCCCTGGGAACACAGCAGGGCTGGGGCAGCTCTGTGCTGGACTGCCTTTCTAAGAAGCCCAGACAGCGGCAGCCGCTGGCTCCATGCCCATGGTACTGGCAGGGACCCACAGACAGCCCCAACCCACCCTGCGTCTGCTGCAGACTTGCCTGCTCATGCTGAACACCTGCAGCAACAGCAGAGCCAGTGGGGCAGAAGTGTGCTTGGCGCAGGAGAAAAGCATGCCCAGAGCTTTCCCATGCCCAGCACTTCCTGCAGCAGCCATGCAGAGCCCATGTGGGGCTGCCCTGCACTGTCACCACTACCTTTGGGCTGTCCTGTGGGGCAGTGCAGAGGAGCCGCGGGGCAGCCCAGTGCAGGCTCTGCACAGCTGCTGCAGGAAGTGCTGGGCAGCACTGAGGAGTGGGGCTGCTTTTTCCTTGTGCCGAGCACACTTCTGCCTCACTGGTGCTGCTGTTGCTGCAGCTGTTCAGAGTGAGCAGGCGAGTCTGCAGCAAGTGGTATGTAGGGTCGGGGCTGCATGCAGGTCCCCACCAGTACTGCGGGGCTGGGGTCAGCAGCTGCCTAGAAAGGCAATCCAGCATGAACCCCCCACCCCAGCTCTGCTGTGTGCCCAGGCAGCAGCAAGATATGCCATGGCCAGGTGGTGCAGACCAGGCCGGATTGGGGCTGTGCATGCGTCTGGCTGATTCACTCCTCCTGGGTCAGTCAGGAGCAAGCAGGGCACACTGGGGCTGCATGCTGCTGGAAGTGGTGGGGAGGTGCCGCAGGGCACGTGTGCTCTGGGCTGTTGTGGGGCAGGGCAGGTGCTGACTGGCTTGGGAGTGGGGGGGGACTCCCATGCACACCCCACCATGCCCACAAACCCCACAACTACATTCTCCTCCCACACACAATCACATACCCCAGAAGTACCGCACCCCGCCAGACCGTTCCCCATACACACCCCACGTGTGCGCACCCACGGGTTCCTGGGGGGAGCCCTGTTCACTACTGCCTACACACACCCCACCATACACCCCCCACACCCTTCCACACTCCCTTTCAGTATATAAGAGGAAGACTTCATTTTCAGCTCTTATGCAATCACCTATTCAGCTATAATACATCACACAAACGCACACAAATTGGGACAAATCTTTTAAAAATAAAATATGTTATTGTGGATGTTAGATATTTAGTATACAATTTGGGTTTTTTATCACTTCCAAGATAGCAAACCCCCTTCCCAAAAGGAGTATTTCCGGGGCAAGGCCAGGGACTTACACTACCAAAATGGCAACCAGGGGGTGGGGCACCTGTCAAGGGGTGGGGCTACCCTTGTGGCCCCTGACAGCTCACCAAAACTCATGAAGCGGCCCTCCACCCAAAATAATTGCCCACCCCTGTTCTAACTTTTGGGAATTAGGAGGACTCCTTTTTCTGAGTAATGTTATGATATGAATACTTACTGTATGATACTTTTGAAGTATCTTGATACTGAACTAGATAATATGCTGACTGATCCAATATGTCAATGTTATATGTTTGTGATAACACTGAAACAGTTCAGATAAATAAAGTGCTTACTAGATCAAATGAGAAGCTACGACGATCCTAGTAGAAACAAGATGCTTAGATGCAGTGGTGATGAGATGCATAAAATCTTGGATAGAAAGACAGTCCATAAACTGGACATGATACGCCAGATAGATGCAGGTCATTGGTGCATGAGGGAGTTGATAGATTTGTTGTAGTTATTTTCAAATATGATATACTGTATTAAACTTAACTGACCAGGTGTGAACGTGTGACTGTGGGAGCTACTAATACACCTTAAACTTTTACTCTAACCCAGAGGTAGGCAATTATTTGGGCTGGAGGGCCACTTACAGAATTTTGCTGAGCTCTTGAGTGCGGGGGGTTCATCCTGACCCAGCCTCGGACCTCTGTCACAGCTCTATTACACCTCTATTTACACCATGCAGCAGGAGGGGAAGGGAGTGGCCCTGGGAGGTGGCAGGGAAGGATCTTTATGGAGACTGGCCTGGGGACCCCTCTGTGTGGGGAGCAGCATCCAGGAGTAGGACAAGTGGGCAGGGCTGGGATCTCAGGGTGTTGACAATGCAGGCCCAGGACAGAGCTGTAATCTACTCCCCCATTGTCCCTGCTGATTGTGTCCCCGAGAGGACATGAGGGCAGCAGATAATGGCTTTGCCCCAGGCCATGGCTCCATGCTGTCACTCTCCCATGATCCTGACACCAGCTGTGCTCACCTGCCTGAGCATGCCCTGTCCACAGGAGTCTCAGCCAGTCTCCATGGAAAACTCAACCTCTCTATCTGGCGCCCCTGGTGGTAGGTGCAGGGCATACAAGTCCAGGGTGCCCAGGTAGCAGGGCCTGGGTCCGGCAGCAATGGGGCATGCACCTGTTCCTTGGTGGTAGGAGCAGGGGCGCGGGGAAGCTGAGTCTGGCCGCCCCTGTCCCCGTGGACTACCCCAATGTGCCCAAGAGCCACGCACGGGGGTAGGGCAGGCTGTGCCAGGTGGCACCTCTTCACCTGGGGGTTGGCAGGACTGGCTACATGTACCATGGCCCAGCCTGCCTCCCACCCCTGGGCCAGGCAGGCTGAGGAACCCACTGCAGGCTGGATGGAATCACTTGGCAGGCCAAATCCAGCCCACAAGGCCTATTTTTCCCACCCCTGCTCTAAGCCAGTGTATCTTCCCATTAAACAAAATCCAGCTTTCTCAGACTTTGACTATAAACCAATCTGCCATTGTTTATTTTAAAATAGCGTATTTTTACCTAACTTCTTTTTCCTCACTTGGAAGGTGATAAAAGACTAATGGCTTCTTTGGTCTATGCTCAGATTCTGATTCATGAAGGGGAGACTTGTTGGGTGGGCAGCTCTATTCTAATACCATTCCTTGAGAAGCAGTACAGAGCAATATTTTTCCAAGGAGCAAAAGGAAGGAATTGGGTAGCATCTTTATTGATCCAACCCAACACGTGATAGAAAACAGTACAAGACCATACCATGGACACAGGCTGACTTGTCAGCTCTTGACCGTGGATTCTGAAAGGGCAAGTGGGATATGGGGTAGACTGAGAGCTGCTAAGGAAGCCTACTAATGTTTCTGTATTCTCTTGCATTTTACACCACTCCTGTGTTGATGGTATGGTCCTATGCTCGTTCTTGTTTTGTTTTCTATTGTCTGTTGAGTTGGATCAGTAAAAGGAGCCTTGTTCCCCCTTCCACCCAAAAAAAGTTCCTTGCTTTTGCTCCTTGGATAAGTCTAGCTCTGTGCTGCTTTTCAAAATGTGGTATTAGAGTACAGATGTGTCTGTACAGGATTATTTTGTAGAAATCTGAAGCATCACTTTTCCAAATGAGGAGAGGTCAGGTGTGCAGAAAGGAGCCAATGGAATTATATAATCACAAACATTGAGAGAATCTCTATCAGCCAATCAAAAAGAGAGTATGTGTGTAACTGAGTACACCTATTAGCACTCCAAAGCATCCAGGATTTATTTCTCGTATAGGTGGAAAGGATGAGTGACAAAAATGATCCATTGCTACTAAATGAATGGTTCATTTTTTGACTCCTCTGTAAAAAGCTGTTCTTTCTACGTACCTGGAGTCTAAAGTTCATACAGAGGCATCTAGCTCAGGTCTGGTCTCCCTGGAACTCTGCTGCTAGGATTGACCAACTGAGCAAAAGGCAGGCCCGCAAATACGCACAGGCGTTGGTTAAATAACTGGGAGCAGTCGCAGGTTTTCAGAGTATTTTTGTTTTGATGAATCTGCATGTTCCTCTAAGGAAGCTATGCTGGGGAATTTGTCCTGAGAGCTACTCAAGTGACTTTTGTAAATATAGCCAACTAATTACTAGAGGAATAATACAGTGTAATAATAGCAATAGACTTAATACCTTCTGGTTCTGGGTGAAAAGTGAGGGAGACCTGTTGATAGTACATTCCCTGTTCTAGGGTGAGGGCATTAGAGTTCCAGGCCTGGAATAGCAGGGGTTACTCTAGATCAGGCTTGGTGTACTACTTGGGGATGGGGAGGCGGGGGAAGGGAAGGCAAGGAAGAGGCTAACACATTCTAGCAGGTGCCCTCTGCTTCTTATTTTTCTTGTCACCAGATTCAGCTGATCATTATTAATTAGACAAGTTTTCTGACTATTTCCTTGGTTAGTGTTATCTCTGTCCTAGTGATAGGACATGCTAGATAAGGTATGTCTGCAGGCTGTTGGGACAATGCAGCAAAACTAAGAGAAGGAAAGCCCTTCAGTGAAAATGTCTAAGCAGAATGCATCTAGGGGCCAAAGGCACTTTTGGATTATAGCTGTTACTTAAGGATGATGGGTTATTTTACAATGTACTGAAGTGAAATTAATGCTACTACTAAAGGAGGCTAACTGCAAGTACTTTTTCCATACATATGTGCAGTATTTTTATGGCAGTCCTCTCACAACACACATCTGATGTGCACGGTGCCTTATTCCTTTGTCTGGCTACTCTCATGCTTCCGTTTTCTAGAAAATCTGATTCTATACACTTGAGGCTGAAATTAAAATTGCAGACTTGGATACAGAGGAAAACCGAGAACCTATTTTTGGCATCTTGGAGAATAAATTTTATGACTAGAATTTCTCCTTCCTAAGCAGAACTTTTTTCACTCTTTTTTAAGTTGTCTTCTTTTGTGATTGCAAAGCCCCTGCCATGTACTGTAAATGTGGCTGGAAAGAGTCTGTTGTGTAGCTGGAGGCAGAAGCTTGTATTTTCTCTCCTTGTGGTTTAAGACAGCAGAAACTGAGTATATGCTCAGTGTTAAACAGATGGCCATGGCTGCCCTGTTGAATGGTAAATACTTGAATAAAATAAAGTTAGGTCCCATCTCTTGTGTCCCCCCTTAGTAATGGCAACAGTTGTAATCATCATCATAGGGAGCACTTCCAATACTTTTTCAGTTATTCTCAGAGTGCTGTACAAAGGAAAGCCATTGTCATGATCACTAGATTTAGAGATGAGGAATTGTCCAGGGTCACCCAGCGGGCTAGTGTTCGAGAGGGACGGGAAACCAAGTCTCCCTTGATTCCCCACACACTACCTTTTTCTCATTAGATCATACTGACTTGCAAATGCTTGTCTGAGAACTTTCTTCAAAACTTCACTTTTTTTCAATTTCCAACCTAATTGTTTATAGGTATAATTTGCCAGGTGCAAATAAAAGTGACAGATACACACTACCACCCAGCACATATGAGCAGCGGGCTTACTAGGACAAACTTGCACAAAGTGGTTTTAGTGAGCGTTTTCTTGTGGAATGAAGGAGAGTTTAGTGCTGGTGCCAGATAGATGATGAAGAGTCAGCTAAAACAACTGTTTTATTTACACAGCTGAGCTGTATTTAATAGTATTAATAGAGTACATCCATGGTTTTAGCTATAGATATACCCCCTCTGAGTTTAGTTAGGGCAGGAATAACACTTTTTTTGGCATGGCACATGGAATTGTGTAAGTCACTTAACTCTCATGTTTAACTAAACCTAAGGGATGCGAGGGTGATGCTCATTTTCCTTTGTAAATCACTTGGACATCTAGAGATGAAAAGACCTACATTTGTGATGCATTTATATTGTTTGGCTCACCCCATATGTTAAGAAATAGCACCCTGTTCTCTCCTTCTATATTGTCGTGTCATATAGCTAGTACCAAGAAGTGATTATGATAATTAATATGAAGTGAACAAAATAGGCAAAAATAGCTGTTTTCACCTTCCTCTTCCTATTTAATGTTTTCCTCTGGGTCTGATATTCACAACAGCTCTTCACTCTTTCTGTTTGAACAATGCAGCAGCCTGTTCTATAATCCTACATCAAAATCCCATATCATGGATTATTATGCTTATGATGTTGCCTGTCAGCTTTTTCCCCTGTGATTTCTTTCCCATTCCTTGATGTGAATTCATACTTACTTTTCTCAGATAATTTATAACCTTCCAAGTACAGTCTCCTCCTGTTGTCTCTGATTTAGTGTTTCTTGTCTTACCTTCTTCCTGTCTTGACATTTTTTCAGCTCGTGTTACATTAGTCTTTGCAGTAAATGCACAGTTCCTCTAGTTGCACAGAATGGTGTCAGATATCTTTGTAAAACTCCCTTTTTCTTTAACGTCTCTCCAATGTTTTGTGATGGATTTGGCACGGCTCTGAAGAGATGCTACTTTGTAGTCCAGTTTTGGGATCATCTGTTTTCATTATCGTTATTTCACTCCTGCTCCACTCATGCATCAACTTCTGGCACCCCTCTTCCTCTCTCCTCCTTTAGAACTGGAGACAAACATACAGAGGACTTTTTGAGTCTCTTCTGCCAGTCCTTTCTCTCCTAGGGCAAGCCTACATACAAAATTGGATTGGTTTAATCAAAAATGTGATTTTTAAATTAATCTGGTTAAGATGAAACAAAAGAGTACATATGCTAAACTAGGCCTATTTCAGTCTGTCTTAAATAAATTAAGGCAACAGTTAAACTGAAATGCCAAAACAACATCTTTAGTAGAGCTACTTTGATTATGTCCAGGTAAGCTGTGGGGCAGCTTGCCTGTCTCACTGGGCATGTGTAGTCTGCAGAAAGCTGTTGCAGAACTTTGGCATTTAAAATATTTAGCTCAATGGGTCTCAACTGTCTGGCCGCATGGGCCAGAGGGGTGACGTGGAGGCAGGCCACACACACTGGATCCAACGTGGGGTCAGTGTGTGGGCATGATCCAATGTGCTGATCCTCCCTGCACACCAGCACAGTCTGCCTGTGGGTTGACCTCATTCATCAGATCCAGCTTTGCTGCCACAGTCTGGTGTGTGGGGCCTTATCATGTGTCCTTCAGGGCTTCCCACAAGTCTGGAATTTTGGCAGCAAGGGAGTGGTGGCAGCATTAATTGCCTAGGCTCTGAAAGCGGCCACTACTCCCCCTGCTGCCAAATTTCTGGATCTGTGGAAAATCCCACGGGTTAGCTGACATGGTGTGTGGGCTAGAAATTAAGTACCACTGGTGTCGCCTTTATCCAATCTGCAAGTAGATGGGTTACCAACCTTCATATGTGCAGCACTTGTACTTTATCCTGTTTTCCCAAGGTGGTCCAGCCAGCTCAGATGTGAAGCACCACCAAACTTGGTAAGAGGAAGCAATGGATGGTGGTGGTTGGAGACTCCCTTCTGCAGGGGACAGAGGCATCCATCTGCTGGCCTGACCTGTTGTCTGTCTTTGGAGTTCTGCTGCTTGCCCAGAGCCAGAATCCTAGATGACACAGAGGAATTACCAAGACTCATCCGGACCTCTGACTACTACCCCATGCTGCTCATCCATATGGGCACCAATGATACTGCCAGGGGTGACCACAGAGAGATCAAAAGTGATTACAGGACTCTTGGTGCAAGGGTGAAGGGCACAGAGGCTCAGATGATGTTCTCTTCAATTCTTCCAGTCAAGGGGAAGGGCCTGGGCAGGAGGAGATGCATCCTGCAAATCAATGCATGGCTGCACAGATGGTATCGTCAACAGTACTTTGGCTTCTTCAACCACAGGATGTTGTTCCAAGAAGAAGGATTCCTAGGAGGAGATGGGATCCACCTGATAGAGAGGGAAGAGTATCTTTGCTCTTGCTAACCTAGTGAGGAGGGCTTTAAACTAGGTTTGTCAAGGGATGGAGACCAAAACCCTGAGGTAAGTGGGGAAGTGGGTGACCTGGAGGAAGCACTAGCAGGAGGGGGCAACAGGGGAGGCCTTTTCATTATTTCTGAGAAAGTAGGTCAGTTGGCTAGTTCCCTCAGGTGTCTTTATATGAAGACGCAAAGCCTGGGAAATGAGCAAGAGGAACTGGAAGTCGTCGCACAGTCCCAGAACTGTGATGCGACTGGAATAACAGAAACTTGGTGAAATAGCTCGCATGACTGAAGCACTGTCATGGATAGGTATAAATTGTTCAGGAAGGACAGGCAGAAGAGAAGAGCAGGAGGAGTTCTGTTGTACATAAAAGAGTTGTATGATTGCTCAGAGCTCCAGCATGAAACTGGAAATAGGCCTGTCAAAAGCCTCTGGGTTAGGGTCAGAGAGAATAGTAGCACGGGTGATGTCATGGTGAGTGTCTTGTATAGACTACCAAACTAGAAGGATGAGACTTTCTTTGACTGGCTAGTGGAAGTTTCCTGATTGAAGTCCCCCATGAGATCCAGGGCCTGTAATCACCCTGGCATCTCCTGGGAGGACAATACAGCAGTGTACAGACAATCTAGTAAGTTTTGGAGAGTGTTGGGGAATACTTCCTGGTGCAGGTATTGGAGAGGCCAGCTAGGGGCCATGCTCTTCTTGACCTGCTGCTCTCAAACAGGGAGGAACAGATGGGGAATGTAGTAGTGGATGGCAGCTTGAGCAGCATGGACCATGAGATGATTGAGTTCAGGATCCTGAGGACAGGAAGGAACTAGAGCAGCAGACTAAGGATGCTGGACTTCAGAAAAGCACTTACCCTGCCCATCAGTTCCCTGACAGAGTCTCCCCTGGAAAGCCAGTCTGAGGAGGAAAGGAGTCCGGGAGAGCTGGTTGTACTTTATAGATTCATAGATTGTAAGGGGCTGAAAGGGACCTCGCAGATCATCAGGTCCAGCCCTCCCACTCTAGACAGAAAGACAACTAGGGTCAAGTGACCCCAGTGAGGTGACTGTCCAGTCTCTTCTTGAAAACAGGGTAGCTGACTGCACTGCCTCTGGAGGAAGTTTATTCCACAGTCTGGACACCCTGGCTGTGAAGGAGTTTTTCCTGGTATTAAGCCTGAAGTGACCTTCCAGGAGTTTATATCCATTGGTCCTTGTCTTCCCCAGGGGTGCCCTAGTGAACAGTTGTTCACTGAGCTCCTGATGTACTCCTCTGATATAGTGGTAAGCCGCCATCAAGTCCCCTCTCAACCTTTTCTTCTTTAGGCTAAAGAGGCCCAGGTCTCTCAGCCTTTCCTCATATGGCTTGCCTTGCAAGTCCCTGATCATATGGGTGGCTCTTCTCTGGACCCTCTCGAGTTTTTCCATGTCCTTATTGAAGTGTGGCACCCAGAACTTGACGCAGTACTACAACTGTGGTCTGACCAGTGCTGAGTACAGTGAGAGTATCACTTCCTTAGTTTTACATGAGATGTATCAGTTGATGCATGCCAGTGTGTTGTTTGCCCTGATGGCCACCGCACTGCACTGACTTCTCATGTTCATGCGATGGTCAATCATTACCCCTAGGTCCCTTTCGGCCGTGGTGCAAGTCAGGCTGTCACCTCCAAGCCTGTATGTATGTTGAGGGTTATTTGCCCCCAGATGGAGCACTTTATACTTGGAAGTGTTAAACTTCATCTGGTTCCAGTCTGCCCAACTCCCTACCTAGTCCAGGTCCGCCTGTATCAGCAACCTATCTTCTGGCGTGGCCACGCTGCCCTATAACTTGGTGTTATCCACAAACTTGGCCAACGAGCTTTTCACTCCCCCATCCAAGTAATTGATAAAGATGTTGAAAAGCAGTGGTCCAAGCCCAGACCCCTGAGGGACTCCACTGGCCACTTTGCACCAGGACAACACGGATCCGTTCATGAGAACTCTCTGGTTCCTACCGTTGTAGCCAGTTTCCCACCCACTGAACCATAGAGCAGCTGAACCTACAATCTTCCAGTTTTTCCACAAGGATATTGTGGGATACTAGATCAAAAGCTTTTTGGAAGTCCAGGTATGTAACGTCTACCATGTCTCCAGTGTCCAGGTGGCAAGAGACCTGGTCGTAGAAGGAAATTAGATCGGTAAGACAAGACCTACTGGCGACAAAGCCATGCTGGCGATCGTTCAGAATCTTACCTTCTTCAAGTGTATCATAGATTCTTTAATAAGCTTTTCCAGGATTTTCCCTGGGATAGAGGTTAGGCTGATTGGCCTATAATTGCCTTGGGTCCTCCCTCTTCCCCTCCTTGAAGATGGGCACAATGCTGGCCCTCTTCCAGTCCTCAGGGATTTCCCCTGTGTGCCACGAATTCTGAAAGAGCTTTCCCAGGGGTTCTGTGATGACCTCAGCCAACTCCTTCAGCACTCTCGGACGAAGTCCATCCGGTCCTGGTGACTTATAAATGCCTAGCTTTTCTAGTTGGTATTGCACCCACTCAGCATCCACAGTGGGGAGGCTGTCAGTCCTGGCATGCCCCCTATGAGTTTTATCTTGCTTGACTTTCCCCATGGTCCAGTGAAATATCGAAGCAAAGGGGGCATTCAGGAGTTCAGTTTTTTCCTGAATGTCAGTTACCAGCTGTCCCAAGGTGTTAAGCAGGGGTCCCATACTTCCATTTGTTTTCCTTCTACTGCCTACATAACTAAAGAAGGACTTTTTATTGTCTTTGATTCCCATGGCTAACCTAAACTCAGTTGCTGCCTTGGCTTTCCTGATCATTTCCCTACAATGCCGGCCACTAAAGTATTGTCCTCCCTGAGAACTGTCCCTAGCTTCCACTGTGCATATACCTCTTTTTATTTTTTTAAGAGGACTGCAATGTCCCTTTTAAACCAGGAGGGCTTGCCATCCCTCCTTCTACCTTTCCTTTTTGCAGGAACGGTGTTCTTTTGTCCTTGAGCAACGACCACTCTTCGTGCACCCCATTTGCCTTCCCTTCCTGGTCCCTCATCTCCTCCCCTACTAATGCTCTGAGTCTGTTGAAGTCAGCACTTTTAAAGTCCAGGACTTCAATCCTGCTGGTTGATTTGTCAACCTTGCGGCGGACGGTGAACCTGATAATTTCATGGTCGCTGTCGCCCAGGTTGCCCTCAATGTTTAAGCCACATATCAAATCATCTCCCTTGGCCAAGATCAGGTCCAGGAGAGCATTACCTCTGGTTGGCCCTTGCACTTCATGGGTCAGAAAGAGCTGCTCGATCACAGTCAGGAAACTGCATCAACTATCTGACCTAGCCAAGTGTTCCTCCCAATCTATGACCTGGTAATTGAAGTCACCTATGACAACCAAGTCCTTTGCGCATGTGGCTTGTGTCAGTTCTTGAGAGAACTCCAGATCCAGCTCCTTCCTGTGGCTTGGTGGTCTGTGGTAAATGCCCACAGTTAGGTCTCTCTCACCTCTTACTTCAAAATAAGCCTTACTGAGGGCACAGGAACAAAACATCCTGATGCGCAGGAAAACTAGCAAGTATAGCAGAAGACCAGGTTGGCTTAACAGGGAACTCTTCAATTAGCTAAAACACAAAAAGGAAGCTTACCTGAAGTGGAAACTTGGACAAACAGCTAGGGAGGAGTATAATAATATTGCATGGGCATGCAGGGATGAAATCAGGAAGGCCAAAGCGCAATTGGAGTTGCAGCGAGGAGGGGGTATGTGAAGGGGGTCAGGAAGGGTTTTTACAAGTATGTCAGCAACAAGAGGAAGATTAGGGAAAGTGTAGGTCCTTTACTGAATGGTGGAGGCAACCTAATTCCTGATGGAGAAAAGACTGGAGTACTTTTTTCACCTCAGTTTTCACAGGCAAGCTCAGTTCCCAGACTACTGCACCTGGCAGCACAGTTTGGGGAGGAGGTGAGCAACCAACAGTGGTGAAAGAACAGGTTAGGATTATTTAGAAAAAGCTGGATGTGTACAAGTCCATGGGGCCAGATGCAATGCACCCGAGGGTGCTGAGGGAATTGGCCAATGTGATTGCAGAGTCATTAGCAATTATTTTTTAAAACTCGTGGCAATTGGGAGAGGTCCCATGGGCGATCAGGAGAGGATTGGAAAAGCACAAGTACATTGTCCATGTTCAGAGAATGTGAAGAAGGAGAATCCAGGGAACTACAGACCGGTTAGGTTAGCCTCACCTCAGTCCCTGAAAAAATCACAGACCAGGTCTGTGGTGTGTGGAGGAATCCATTTCTAAGCACTTGGAAGAGAAGGTGATGAGGAACAGTCAGCATGGGTTCACCAAGGGGAAGTCATGGCTGACCAACCTGATTGTCTTCTATGATGAGATGACTGACTCTGTGGATGAAGGAAGATCAGTGGATGTGATGCACCATGGCATTTGCAAGGCTTTTGATATAGTCTCCCACAATGTTCTTGCAAGCAAGCTAAGGAAGTACAGGTTGGATGAATGGACTGTAAGGTGGATAGAAAACTAGCTGGCTTGCCGGGCCCAAAGGGTAGTAATTAGGGGTGCGCTGATAGAGATTTTTTGGGCCGATACCAATGGCCAATTTTTAACAAGCCATATCGGCCAGCACCGATACGATTGCTAATATGCAGCCGGACAGCTTGGAGAGCAGTGTCTGGCTGGTAAGTCTGTTGTGGGAAAAAGGGCATGGGGGGAGAGCATGAGTATGGGGGCATGCCAATCGAAGCCCCTGCGGTGAGGGAGGGAGTGGGGCTGGGGCAGGGGCAAGCTCTGCACAGTCAGGAGCACAGGATGGAGCTGTGAGCAGCTTGTCCGGGGGGGTGTAGGGAGGAGGGTGGTGGCTTCTGCAGCTGCACGCACCCCGAGAGTGCATGGGGGGCATGTGCTCCTGGATCTGTACGCGGGGTGAGGGTGGGCTGATGCTGCAAGCTGGGGCCAGGTGTGGGCCGGGCTCTTCCTGGTGAGAGGCTGGGCCAGGCTGTGCTCGGGGCAGGTGGCAATGGCGCTAGGAGTGGGGCTTTGGAAGGATCCAGCCACCCCAAAATTCACTGTAACCACCCCTCCCCCCCCCAGTGCCAGTGGCGTCCCTGGCCCCAGTCTGCAGCGGCAGCCCGCCCCACCCCACATGCAGATCTGGGGGCATATACCCCCCCCCATACTCTCCCAGAGCGTGTCCAGTGGTGGGAGCTGCCACCCCCTCCCTGTGCTCCCTGGACAAGCCACTCGCAGCTCTGTCCTGTGCCCTGCCCCACCCCAGCTGTGCAACACCTGCCCCAGTCCCACTCCCTCCCTCACTGCTGGGGCCTCAATCTGCCCCCTACCAAGCCCCTTCCCTCACAACAGACTTACCAGCCAGACACTTTCTTGGTTGCCTGCATGCTGCGCTGTGGCTGCATGCATGGATAGGGCATTTATCAGGGACATTATCAGCCACATCGGCCAAAAAAATCCAATTGCTGATACTGTCAGTTTTCCTTATACCGGAGCTGATCCGATATGGGACTAATGTATCAGTGTACCTCTAGTAGTAATCAATGGCTTGATGTCTAGTTGGCAGCTGGTATCAAATGCAGTGCCCTAGGGGTTGGCTCTGGGGCCAATTTAGTTCAATATCTTCATCAATGACCTGGAAGATGAAATGGAATGCACCCTCAGCAAGTTTGCAGATGACACTGAGCTGCAGGGAGTAGTAGATGCATTGGAGGGTAGGGCTAGGATTCAGAGACACCTCAATAAATTGGAGGATTGAACCAAAAGAAATCTCTTGAAGCTCAGTAAGGACAAGTGCAAAGTCCTGCACTATAGGATGGAGCATTCCCTTGCACCAGTACAGGCTGAGGACTAACTGGTTAAGCAGCAGGTCTGCAGAAAAGGACCTATGGGGTTACAGTGGACAGTAAGCTGAGTAGAAGCCAACAGTGTGCCATTGTTGCAAAGAAGGCTATTGGCATATTGGGCTGCTTTAGTAGGAGCGTTGCCAGTAGATCGAGGGAAGTGATTCTTTCTATTCAGCACATCTGGGGTACTGTGTCCAGTTTTGGGCCCCCTACCACAGAAAGGTTATAGACAAATTGGCGAGAGTCTAGCAGAGGTCAGTGAAAATGGTTAGGGGACTGGAACACATGACTTCTGAGGAAGGCTGAGGGAACTGGGCTTATTTAGTCTACTGGAGGGAAAACTAAGGAAGGGATTTAATAGCAGCCTTCAACTACCGGAAGGCTGGTCCCAAAGGGGATGGATCTAGACTGTTCAGTGGTGGCAGATCATAGAACAAGGATCAATGGTCTCAAGTTGCAGCAAGGGAAATTTAGGATAGATGTTAGGAAAAATGTTCTCACTATGAGCATAGTAAAGCACTGGAACAGGCCTACCCAGAGGTTGTGGAATCTCCATCTTTGGAGGTTTTTAAGACCCATCTGGACAGAGCCTTGGCAGGGATGATATAGTTGGGGGTGGTCCTGCTTTTGAGCAGGGGGTTAGACTAGTTAACCTCCTGAAGTCCCTTCCAACCCTAATTTTCTTTGATTCTATGATTCTACTGCAACCGCAGAGTATTCTTATTGTTCATAGAAAAATTCTCTTTTCTTTTTTAAAAACTCTGCTAAAGTATTTTAAGTTAATATTTTGTGGTAATGCATTCTGCAGGTATGTATCCCCTTTTTCATGTTTTCTTCTGTTTTAAATATGATATATTTTAGTTTCGCTGGGTCCAGGTACTAGTAAAAGTAAGAATACTCAGCTTAGTTTCTCAGTACTTATCCCTTTGTACTTTCTCTGCTTTTATATGCCTTTATTAATCTCCACTTGTCTAAATCAGCTTTAATCTCTGTAGCCTCTCTGGATGCAAGTATTTCTGTTCTTCTGATCATTGCCCTTCTTTAGACCTTTTCTGTTATTATTATGAACTGTTTCAAGGATGGTGACTAAAACTGGACACATTATTCCAGATGTAGGCAGTAGCATCCATTTCAGTATAAGTCCTTCTCCTCCCAAGTGTCCTGGTTTTCTTACAAATACCAACCATCAAGCAAATGATTTTAAGCTGCACATAGTAATGCATATACAGCATGGTTGCTTCTGGTGTGGTTATGGCTAATTCAGAGCACATTGCAAATCTACTTTCTTCCTTCCCCAATGCATTTCCTTGCTATTGTAAACACTGGAGTAGCACCACATTGCCAGTTAGCCTGCCTTTTTGGACTTAAAATGTTCACAATTCTTTTTAGATTTTACAAACCTAAAGAATAACTTAGTTATGCAACATTTTGTTATTTCACTGTTCACTCCCACTTTTGGATATTTAATAACTATATTGAGGTAAATAGGCTGGTACAGATTCTTGGGCAGAGATGTATCCATCTTTCATCATCAAAACTAATAACTTCCTTCTATCCTGTTTTCTTTCTTCTAGCTCATTTCTCACCTATGACGGTACTGTATTTCTCTTCCTGACTGCTCTTCTTGATCCTTCAGTAGCCTTTTGTGAGGGACTTTTAGCAAAAGATGCATCTAAAGTGCAAATAAATTATATGTACTTGTTTTGTTTCACTAACTGCATTGACTTCTTCAAAAAATTTGAATAGGCTTCTTAATTAACAGACCTCCTTCTGTTTGATTACTGTTATCATTTCAACCATTTCTTAACAGACTTGATATACGATTCCCTTTCTCCTTGTTCTTGAGAGCTTTTCTTTTGTCAGATGCTTCATACAGATTCGGAGGCACCCCACCATGCCCTCCCAGGGTGCGTGCAGTAGCGGGAGCTGCCCCCTGGTTGAGCTGCAAATCCGTCCTGTGCCCTGTCCTGCCCCAGCCTCAGCCCTAGCCCCATTTCCTCCCTCACTGCAGGGGCCTTGATCTGCCCCCCCATGTCCCTTCCCTTCCCCCTCCCCTTCCCCCACAACAAACTTACCAGCTGCACCCAAACTGCTGGGCTGTGCTCCTTGCCACCTACATGCTGAGCTGTGGCTGCACACACGCACGGGTCTTTATCAGCCAAATTATTGGCCACATCAGGTTGATTTCTGATACAGTCAATTTTCTTTATATTGGTGCCAATTCAATATTGGACCAACGTATCGGTGCACCTCTACCAAATGGCTCCTCTTAATGGAAGCTTAGGGTATAGCCCAGGGGCGGGCAATTTATTTCAGGTGGAGGGCTGCTTACCAAGTTTTAGCAAGCTGTCAAGGGCCTCATGGGTAGCCCTACCCCTTAACAGGTGCCCCGGCCCCTGGTCACCGTCTTGGGACCAGAAGTCCTTCCCTCTAACCCCCGACCTTTGCCACCAGAAGCCCCTCCCTTTGCTCCCAGATATACTCCTTTCAGCAAGGGGTTTTGCCATTTCAGAACCAGGAAAATACCAAATTATAGTCTAAAAATCAAACATCTACAACATTCATTAATTTGACTTAAAAATATTTTTGTCCTGATTTACGTGTGTTTGTGTAGTGTACTTAGAGGTAATTGCACAATAGCTTAAAATGCAGTCTTACTCTTGTATATGGGGGGGAGGGGCATGTGGGGTGATTATAGGTTTGTGGGGGGCTTTGGGTATGTGGGTATGTATAGGGGGCTTGTAGAGGGGTGGATAGGTGTGTGGGACGTGGGTGTGGGGTGAGGGAGCATGTGTGTGTGGATATGTGTGGTGTGGATGGGTATGGGGTTTATGGGGGACTGTGTGTGGAGGGAGGGTGGCTGGGGTGGGTGAGAGGGTGTGGGGGTCTGCGTATATGGCAATGCGAGGGGGGTGTGGGTGCATGTGTATGGTGGGGGTGTTTGTGGGACTCACCCCACGAACTCACACTCTCTCCCTCTCCTTCCCTCATTGCACACACAGTGTGCTTCGCTCACTACACACTCTCTCTCTTTCTCTCTTGCCCCCCCGCCCCCCCACCCCTCTGGCTCCTGGCCCCAAGGTACTGATGCAGCCCTGTGCTCCCATGGTCCAGCAACGCAGCCGGGGGCCACATGGTGCTGGAGCAGCTGTGTTCAGGGAAAGTAGCTGTAGGCAGAGGCTTCTGGGTGGTGGGGTGGGGATTGGGGTGGAGTGGTGCGAGGCTGGCCTTTCTCTTGACTCCTGCTGGCTTCCCCTAGGTCCTGCTGCCTCTGTCTCCTGTCATCCTTGACAGGCAGCCAGGAGCAGATAAATATTAATTTTCTAAACTTCTTAGGTGCCCCATGGGCTGGATAGAGTAGCCTGGCAGGCCAGATTTTGCCCACCCTTGATATCGTCAGTATGTCATGCTTGTCTGTTGTAATGCTGTTGTGCATTAAGGCAAAAGTATATGCCATGGGGCCTTAAACTATCAGTAATTCTGACAAGGTTGTGTAGAATTTTTCTGAAGGGGTTGCCTTGTATTTTGGAGAAAGTTGCTAAATTAAGTTGTTTTAACCATTTTCATAAAGATTTGTATTTTTAATTAAATTTATAAATGAAACTAACCTTTGAATATGTAGCAAACTCAAAGAGAAAAATAACACAGGGAAATGTAGAGATTAAAAATATGACTAGCACATATTGAAATTTAAGATTTCATTTTCTAAGAAGGACTGTATAAGATACTAGAGGAAAAATAACTTGAAATGTTATTATTTGGGGGCATGGGATTCCCAAGTGCTGAATGAAAGTAGCCTTGGAATGAGGGTGTGTAGAAGATAGATGAATTTGCAAGGCCATATGGCAGTCAAACAGAAATCTACATGTGTACTTTAATGCACAGTAGCCTATTTTACTGTGCATTAAAGCATCATGTAAAAAACGATTATCCTAATGCACAGTAAAATAGGCTACTGTGCATTACGCATCACTTAAAAACTGCACATTCATTACTAAGCATTAAGGCAGCCTAATGCACATTTGTTTAGTACCTCACACGGGAGATACTAAATTTAATGCACATTAGAAAAAGCGCCTTAATGCACATGTAGACGCACTCAGTATGCCCAGTTTATAGAGCAGTAAAAGGACAATCCCTCACTAGGGGCAATTTAAGACTTAACTCACAGTTAAAACTAGCAGTTTTCGCTCTTCAGCTTTTTCTTTCCATCTCTATATTCTTTCTTTCTATCTATCCATCTAGATTAGCATAACCATCATGATATTTAGGTCCAGAGATGCAATGGAAATAATAAAAGGGGAAGGTATTTAGATGTTAACTTGGGTTGCTGTCCTTCTTTTGAAGTATTTGCTGAGAAGCAAATTGCATGTTAAGTTGCTGTAGTGTTGTAAATGAATGCAGAGGGGGGAAGAGGTGAAGTAGGCTTTTGAATCTTCATTAATGATCTGCACAGTGGGATTGAGTGTACGGTTAGCAAATTTGTGGATGACACCAAGTTAGGTGGAGTTGCAAATAATCTGGAGTGCAGGGGTAAGATCCAGAATGACCAGGCTAGACTGGAGAAATGGTCTGCAATGAATCAGATGAGATTCAACAAGGACAAGGGCAAAGTCCTGCATTTAGCATCTAATAATAACATGCACAAATACAGACTGAGGAATGACTAGCGAGGCTGCAATAGTGCAGGGCAGCAGCGGGCAATAATTTAGGCTGGAGGGTCACTTAAGTTTTGGTGAGCTGTTAAGGGCCGAGGGGTAAGAGATGCTAGCCTGGCCTGGGGTGGGGGTGCAGTTGGTCCTGTTTGGTCCCAACCCATCTGCACTGCACTTGCACCTGGGGGTGTTGGATGGAGCAGGTAGGTAGGGTCTTCAGGGATACTGGCCCAGGACCCCCATGGGCAGGGAGGCACTCGACTGGGCGAATGGGATGAGGCTGTGGATGGGTGGGGAGTGGCATGCAGAAGCAGGATACCTGCGTGGGGCTAAGGTCAGGGCTGGGATTGCAGGGAAGTGACAATGCAGGACTAGGACCCAGGGCACAACTGTGATCTGCTTCCCACCCATCCCTGCAACGGGGAAATGGCAACCATTGTCACCCAGGACCCGGCCCCACACTGCCACTTCCCCACAATCCTGATCCTGGCCCCTGCCCACCCATCCCACTCCCAGACATCACTACCCATCCATTTATGGCCCCATCCCATCCACTTTTCCAAGCATGCCCTGCTCGCTGTTGTCCTGGGCTGGTCTCCACGGTGACCCTGCCCACTCATTCCATCGGTGCAGGGTGGACTGGCAGTGGCAGCCAAGCAGAGAGTCTGGTGACCACACCACCCTTGCCCTGCCATGTCCCCAGGGGCAGTGGGACCAGCCACAAGCATCATACCCCAGGCTGCTCCCCATGCCTGGACTGGGCAGGACTGTGGAACCTGCAGCAGGCTAGATAAAATCCTTGGCAGGCTGGATCCGGCCCATGGACCACATTTTGCCCACCCGTGACCTAGGGGTTACAATAGTAGACCATAAGCTGAATATAAGCCAACAGTCTGCTCTTGGTGCATAAAAGCCAACAGCATGCTGGCTTGTATTAACAGAAGTGTCAATTGCAAATCAAGGGAGATGATTCTTTATACAGTGAGGACAGAGATGGGATTTTCTGTATGGCCATAGGAGCAATGGCCTCAAGGTGCAGCAGAGGAAATGTAAATTGGAGCTCAGGAGGGACTTTCTGACTATGAAGGTGGTCAGGCATTGGAATAGGCTACCTAGAGAAGTTGTGGAATGTTTGATCTTGGAAGTTTTCACACAGGTTAGACAGACAGTTGCCTGGGATGGTGTAGTCAGGGATGATCATGGCTTGAGCAGCGGGCTGGGCTAGATGAGCTCCCCAGGTCCCTTCCAGTCTTACTTTCCTATGATCCTTTGACTTTCCTGGGCCTTGTCTTTTTAATCACTTGATGTAAATAAAAGTCTCCATTCAATACTCAGTAGAAACACTTGTCCAAGTACGTGGAAGCAAACTGGCATAATTGAATCTAATGTGTTCTGCTATTGTTTGCTTTCTTTTTGGAGCTATGTCTTGTTTAAATGCTGTAAAGGGAATTTTCAGATCATGGGCTGCTGCTTGTGTTAGCTTCAGCCAACTGTGGAAACCAACAAACTACTAGAAAGCCTGAATGAATAATAGCAAAACTCTTAAAAACAAGAGACGGTGACAGCGAGATTTTTTTTTTCCATTTTCTTTAATGAACCAGAGCATATCTTAAAATTGCAGTTAAGAGATCAGTCTTTGCTGTGAAGGAAAGCAAAGATAGCCTTGAGTTTCTTTGTTTGCTTTATGTGATAGGGGGAAGTGGTGAAACATGTTTGGGTTGCTGCAAGAGTCAGCTGCAGTTTTCCTTGACAAATTGACAGGTGACTCTTGGTTTCTTGTGATAAATGAGTTCTGTGATGGAAAGTCCAGACTGGGCTCCATGTGGAACAGTTGCACAAATTACTCACTGCAGGCTCATGAAAGGAAAAGTAGAGCCATTTCAGGCACTGGCTAGCTGACCATCATTGTCTTGAAGGCAGCTCTGGGATTAATTGGAGGAGATTATGCAGAGAATTTGGGAAATGTACCAGTTTGGGGATTTTCCTAAGAAAGGCTGGAAAAACTACCTCGAGTTTTGAATAACACTAATAAAACATTGCTGGTTTATCATAATCCACAGAGGCTGTCTACAAATAAATGTAGGGGTTTACACCACAGTCTGAGCGCCTGGATAGAATGCTGTGAAATCTGAACAGGTGGTCTTTACCTACCCTCCATTAGGAAGAGAATTCTCCATGTGAAATGTGTATTGGCATTCCCAGGACTGATATTTTTGTGCATAGGGACTTTGATTCTGATCAGGGAGACCATCACACGCCATTTGTTGGCAGAGCAGACTCCCTTTTTAATGCCATCTCTTTCAAGTCCTGTTGCATGGACCATATTGACTTTACCTTTGCTGAGTAGGAGCAATACAGCGTGCAGTACCATGTCAGCTATAGCTTCCTTTTTCAAACAAAGGTGGCTTTTCTGTGAACCTACGTGCAGTGATACTGGTAATCATATGAAATGAAGTGCTTGATTTAGGCTCTGGTCTTTCTTTTTTTTGTAAATCTCTAATCCAGGCCCATTTCTCTTCTTTTCTAGCTAGAGAGAGTGATCGCTAGCTAAGCATTGTCAGCTTCTGCTCTGTATGCTGGCTGCTGAACAAAGGTGCTGCTGAAAAGGTAAGTGCTTAAACTCCATCCTCTTTGATGTAGATTTATATTCTTAGGAGCTGATAAATTAGACTTCCCATACCTGTCACCTTAAAGAGGACCAAAACTTGCAGTGGAGAGAATCTAATCTACCAGCTCATAAAATGTTAAGTATCAGGCATCAAAGCACTGTTAAATTTTGGTTCAATGTGAATGGCATGGCTTTCTGTAGCACTGCAGAATAGAGATGCTAGGAGGTAAGTGCACTTTGCATTTTACACATAGGGACAGCAAGCTGGATTTAGGGCAATAAAAATTGGTTTGACCTGACAAGACCCATTGCTTAAATCATTAAACTAGTGGTATTAATACAAATGTTACCAAAAACCATTGTTGCAGGGTGTGTTTGAGAGGAGAACTTCAGATGTGTTGCACTAATTGGAGAAAAGTTTGCATGTTTCTAGATATATTTTTACAGCAACCTACCAGTTAGCAGGATGGGGTTACACCATGAGAACACCAAATATTTGTGCATTTAGTTGGAAGAAAAAGAGGGGAGGGGGACCAGGTATAAATAAGGGAATGAATTTATCCCTAGTCTTATGTTACCAGAAGTTACAAATAACCCTCCAGCAAGAATTTCAGTAAGACTATGATTCCAGTCAATGAATTATGGAGAAGTACCAGCCATGTATGGTTGCAGTAAAGGCATGTGTTTTGCCTACATATCGATTTGGCAATGAGCAAGTTCAAACAGCGAAAAATTAGCACAAACTGGAGCCTTGAAAGCCCTGCATTATTCTTTAGTTGTGAAATAGGATTGCATCTTGGCTAGATGAAAACTAAACGTTGTGTGTACAAGAGTATCAGTACTTTACAGAACAACAAATGAAAGTGAATATGCCATGTGGTGTGATATAAAGTATTTATTGGTGTGTGTTGGGGCTGCTTGTATTACTCAGATGAGCAATGTACAAATGAGGCCTGCAAATCACCCCTAAGGAGTGGTGATTAAACTTTTATACTGTCACATGTTCTAAATGTGCCTGATTATTGCACAGAAAATCTGCTTTAGAATTATTTCCAGGTCAAAATAACGTATATTGGTGCTCTGACCTCCATTTATAACCCAGGGGGCTTCATAGCTGTAAGCCAAATATTTCAGAGTTTATAGGAAAAGGGAAGTTGTTAGTGTTCTAGAAACTTTTTAATAATTTCCTAAAATAGGTTTCTGTACATAGTAATATCAGGCACTTAAAGTCCAATATCTGAGAACCCTTCAAGATTAGAAGTAAATGCTATGAGTCTTCCGTTTGGGTTTGTATGAAGTTCTCATTGCTAGCCCTTGAAGAACCAAGGGATACTGAAATTTAACCAGTCCTTGAGAGGTGCACCGATACTTTGGCCCAATATCAGATTGGTATCCATACAAAGAAAATTGGCTGCATCGGAAATTGGCCCGATGCACCCGATAATTTGGCTGATAAATGCTCATGCGTGTACACGTACAGCCACAGTGCAGCATGGAGCAGCTGGGGCTGCACTAGGCTGTTCTTGGCAGGGGCTGGACTCTGGTGGGGGCTGCAGCCCCCCCAGATTTTGCTGTAGCCCCGCTCTCAGCACCGCTGTGTAGCCAGTGCCACCCCAGCCCTTCTCAGCATGTGGATGGAGGCAGAGCGTTGTGTGGGGGCTGTGCCAGGCGTACAGTGGTGGGGGTGCTGGGAGTGGGGTGCGATGAAATTTGGGGTGGCTGCAGCCCCTGCCATAGTCCCTGCCTGGAAAATACCCTGGCACAACCTCATCTGTAGCCCTCCTGCCTCCCCCCCCGTCCCCCCTCCCCATACCCTCCTGCATTGCAAGCAGCAGTGGGAGCTGCCCCTCTTCCCCCCTTGGCCCCAGTGAGCCATGGGTCTGTTCTGTGCCCCGTCCCAGTTGGGCAGCACCTGCCCCTGCCCCTTCCTCACCACAGCATGCAGCATTGATCTGCCCCCTCACGCCCCTTCCCTCTCCCGTCCCTCTCTCCTTCTACCACAACGGACTTACCAGCTGCACCCAGCTGTATGGGAAATCTCATCGGTATCAGCCGATATGCCGCCTTAAAAATCAACTATTGGTACTGGCCTCCAAAATCTCTATCGGTGCACCCCTACAATCCCCATTTTATTGCTTTTACTTTATTTGCCCTTTATTAAAGGCTTTAATTCCTATACCATAGTCCCATACTGCTAAAAGTATTGTGGTTTTCTTTTACTTCTTTGCAAAATGCATTTTTTAAATACCCCAAGTTGTGGTTGAAATGTTTCTTCTGTCGTAGGATATGGGGGGGGGGGGGGGGGGCAGTGTATAGAAGGATTTGCAATAGAAGTTTTGAAGGATAACAGAGTACAGCAAATGGCAGCTTTTAAGAGCAAAATGATGAACTGAAGGAGTCAGGGTTATAAAATTGTATAATCATTGGGGAATTAGAGTAGGAAAACAATATCTACCAGTGCTACTATAGGTGTAGCTGTATCAGGATAGTACTGCTGGGAGCCCTAATACATGTAAGGCTGTGGTTTCTGCTTGTCCTTTACCCCTGACAGCTTTAACTTTGTGAAATGCATCAGTGTAATTGAATTGGTGCTAAATTCAGTGCAAGTTTCTTCCTAAAATTCCAAATTGCAGACCAAGACTTAATAATGAACAAAGGCAATGTGGGAAGGAGGGAGAGAAGATCTGGAGGATCTTTAAATTTTGTGCCTCTATTCTGAAAGTAACTGTAAAAATGGCAATGTGGGATTCTGTATTAATTTTTCCTTAATTCCCTCTTTCACATGCTTCTTAGCAAGGAAAAGGTGTCCTTTTTTACACCTGCAGATGAGATCTGAGCTTGGGATCTGAGCCAAGCAAGCTTCTCTTCTTGCATTTCCTTAGAATTAGTAATCAAAGAACTGTGGTGACATCAGTGTAAATGCTGAACAATAGTGAACAAATATGATGTGGGAGAAGAGCAGGATCTAGCACCCTCTTCGTAGGGATTTTGGCTTTTCAGGTCTCACAGAAGTCAAATAGAACAAAATATTTTTGTCGCTGTGGAGTGTATAAAGCTGGGGCCTGGAGTTAGACATAAGGAAAAACTTCTTTACAACTCTAGTGTCCAGGGTCTGGAATAAACTCTCCCCAAAGGTTGTACAATGACATACTCTGGATATCTTAAAAAAATGTCTGGATGCTCACCTTGCTGGGGTTGGGGTCATCTGACCCCAACAGTCTTTCCTGTCCAAGTGCAGGGAGGCTGGACCTGATGATCTTGAGAGGTCCCTTCCAGCCCCTAACATCTATGAATCTATGAATGCATAAATAGGCAGGTTAGCTGAGCAAGAAGGTGTCACTTTTCAGACTGTAAGGCCAGGGTGGGCAAAACATGGGCAGCTGTGAACTTATGGGAACCAGCCTGCAGGCAGGTGGTCGCTCCAGCTTTACCTGCTGTGTGGTGCTCAGTAGGCAGGACCATTTTCACCATGCCAGGTAGGCAGGACTACTTCTGCCCAACACTGACATAGCAGCAGCAGTGATGTACCCAGGTAGATGCCCCAAACCCCACCTGGAACCTGCTAGCCACATCCACAGCTGTTGCTGGTGCCTGCCTGGGGCTGCTTCCACCACACTCGGCAGGTGCTGGCATAAGCTGCAGATGTGAGCAGCAGGTTCTGGGCAGGGAGGAGATTGCGACATGCTGCATCTCTAGGTGGGGTGGGGATCTGGGTGTGCTGCAGCTCTGGCCAAGGTAGGGAGGGGGAGAGAGAAAGAGAGGTATGGCCCTTGAGAGGGCACCAAAACTCATTAAGTGGCCCTTCAGTGAAAATAATTGTCCACCCCTGCTATAAAGCTTAAGGAAGGGTTTTGAATAGGGGTGTGATGCTTGGAGGGTATGGAAAGGGGGATGAAGAGTTTAAAAGCAGCGTAGAAGGGGAAGCCTAAAATGGGTTGTATTAGGGGCTGACCTGGGAGTGATTGAAAGAAGCAAATGCCTGACACCTATTGTTCTACAATATTTGCCTTTTAGTGGTTTGGTTCTTGACCAGAAAGTGTTCATGGTCCCTGCTGATCTCTCTTTCTGTGTATGTGGAATCTGCTAAAATTGCATTCAGATCCATACACCTGTACATGCTATGGTCTGCTTAAATTAAGTGGCAGGGTGATGATGATTACAAAACAGTTCCCTACAGGAAAGGTGACTAAGCCTCTTTTCCTTCTCCATCACACGAGAAACTTAGATCACAGTGCAGGGGTCAGATAATTTCAGAAACAGAAAGTTGAACATAAAGTGCTTTTCTGCTCATGAGCTTTAGGCTCAGTGGATGGAAACATCAGCAGGTTCCTGAAGCAGGCCTGTTTTTTTGCTGGGATTCTTTCAAGTAGGGTTGCTCCTTCCTCTCCACAAGCAGTTGTATCCCTGTGATCCCTTTCAAATTTGCTGGCTTTTGGGGACTGGTGGGAGGAGGAGGAGGGTATTATGTTTAATTTGGTGTCTTTCCAATGCTGGTGGGATTGTTCCCAGCTGTCAGTGACTCATAGTAGCTGAGTTAGTGTCTCACAGTTCAATTGCTGGAATTTGCTATTCAGTTTCCCTTGACTTGTCTGGCAGAAGAGGTGGAGGAAGAAGAGAAATCTTGCAAAACAGCAGCTTAAGTGCATGTTGGGTGTGTATAGCGCCAAGACTCCAGTCCTCGCTCACCTGCCTGATGGATATAGTCCCTTAACAAGGAGTATGATGGATAACGCAGTCTTAGATTCCATTCTTTTCTACTCTGTATAGGTTCTTCTACTGTACTGGCCACTCTGGAATCTGTCTTCTAAAAATGCATTAAACCCCTGACTAAGATCTGTCATATGGTTGTTGTCTCATCTCTCCCGGGTGATGGCAATGGAGTGATCTGATTTGGAATTATTTTATACATAAGTACAGCACTGTATGTTTGTGTTAGAGAAAGCCAAGGTCAATGACTTCTGCCTCTCACTAAAAGCGGATGATATTGAGGTTTGTGGTGGTCCTATTTCCTGACGGATTCTATTCAGCCTTGTTTATTCAGAAATCAAGGAAATCTTATTCAGCTAGGGTTTCAGAATGCAGGCAGTTGTATTGATTTTTTTTTTCCTGAGACCATACAATGAAGATGCCAGTTTGTCAGCATGGGAGCTAATAATCAGTTTGATTGTGCCAAATATAAGTACCACACAGGTGACACAGCTCAAGAGCAGTTTTAGCTCAAAACATCAACTGAACAGTTAACCTCTTTTCTCTGTGTGCTTGGCTATTAGAAGTGGTTGGGGGGGTGGGACTGTTGCAGGATGGGGAGGTAACTTCATGCTGCTTTTAACTGTTACCTTGCACATAGAAAAGTAGGGCTGAAAGAGACCCCATGAAGTCATCTAATCCAGCCCTATGCTCAAGGCAGGATCATCCCTGACTAAATTCAGTTAAGTGCTGTCGAACCTGCTCTGGAAAATATCCAGGAATGGAGATTTCACAGACTCTTTGGGGAACCAGTTCTAGTGCTTAACCACCTTCATAGTCAGAAAATTCTTCCTAATCTCCAACCCAAATTTCCTCTGCTGCTCCTAAATTGTTCCTAGTCCTGTCCCCTACAGCCAGAGAGAGAAATCTATATCTTCCTTATAATCACCCTTCTGGTATTTGAAAACTTATCAAAACCCCTTTCAGTCTTCTCTTCTCCAGACTAAATAACCCTAGTTCTTTTAGCATTTCCTCATAAGTCTTGCTTCCCAGGTCTCTAATCATTTTTATTGCTCTGTGCTGTTCCCTTTCCAATCTGTTTGTATTTTTCTTGACGTGTAGGGCTCAAAACTGAACACAGTACTCCAGGAGAGGCCTCGCCAGTGCCTGATAGAGTAGAAGGATCTCTTTCCTTCATTTGCAAGTCATGCTATGGTTAATACAACCCAGTGTGCTCTTGGCTTCTACCCCCCTCCCTGCACAAGAATGCACCCTTGGCTTATGGGCCGCTGTAACCCCTTGGTCCTTCTGTGCAGTTCTGCAGCCTAGCAGTCATTCACCAGTCTGTATTTGTGCATGCAGTTATTCTATCCTAAGTGCAGGACTTTGCCTGGTAACAACTTCCCTTCTTTTGCCATTGCTCCTAATTTCATAGTTTAACCAGTGGGATACCATATTTACTTGAATATAAGATGAGGTCCCCCCAAATTGGCATGGGGGGATCCCTTCATCTTGTATTTGCCTACAAAGCGGAATGGGGAGCAGGCAGCTGCTGTGACTCCGAATCTAGCCCTGAGTCAGGCCATAGTCAGACTTGCAGCAGTCTTCTCCTTCCCCCTCTACTTCCCCTCTGCAGCTTCTGCTGCCTAACCTACCCCCTTCCCTCCCCTTTACTGTCAAGCACAGTTCAGCTCTGGGTGGATCTGGGATCTCTTTTGGGCAGGGAGCACATGGAAACTCATTCCCCTGTCCAGTCAATCATTGTATGGACACTACTGCTTTGCCTGCTCAGTCAATCAGCAGCATCAGCACTGTTGCACGGCCAGTCAAGGGCCGAGCTTTCATGAGCACCAAGCAGACTGAGCATAGGGTGATCACCATTTTTAAATGTAAAGGTGGGACACATGCTCCCTCTTCCCCCACACCCCCAGCAACATAGCCGGAGCAGAGGTGAGTGGGGCAGGGGTGGCTGCGGGCTTGGGGCTTTCCTCCCTGCTGCCCTCCCCCTGGGAGCTGCACACTAGCCATATGCCCCCTGCCTGCCTGGCAGCAGTGGGGGGCACAATTCCATACCGCCGCCACCCCCACTGCTGCCAGGCAGGCAGGGGGCACGTCATCATGGCAGCTCAGGGCTCCTGGGGGGAGGGCTGCAGGGCAGGAACCCCAAGCCCGCATCTGCCCCCACCCCCACACACAAATCTGGGAGGGCACATGCCCCCTGTATTCCCCCCCCCCCCAGTGGGTGCATGCAGTGGCTGGGTGCTTCCCTACCATGACCCATGCCCCCTGGACGAACAGCCTAAGGCTCCAGTCCACTCCATGCCCTGGCCCCATGCACTGCCCTGGTGGGCAGTGCCCTCAGCCCCTGCCCCACTCACTCCCTCACCGTGGAGGCCTTGATCTGCTCCCCTTCCTCCCCCATGCTCCCTCCCTTGCATAGATTTACCTGCAGGGAGCTGCTCTCCATGCTGCCTGGCTGTGTTCCCAGGCCTGTGCGTGTGTGCAGACAGGCACGTGCATGTGGTACCCCCTGTGTTCTTCTCCCAGCAGCCCCTTGCAGGCTGGAACACTGCCAGCCTGCAAGGGGAAGCGCACTGTTTCCTGCAGATCACTGCGGATCCATGACAAATGCTGTCCCGGAGTCATGTAGCATGTGACTGGGACTTGAGGTTCCCATTCCAGGACTCTCCCATCCAATTAGGGATGGGTGGTCACCCTAACTGAGCAGCATGTGCCAGTATTGGGGGGGTGGAGTGGGATGCAGGTGACATAGGGGCCGGAAGGCCGCAGAGGAAAAAAGTGGGTGGGACAGAGGGCAAGGGGGCCACCTGACCTTCTTAGTCACTGCTTTCCCTGCTGTAGCAAGGAGGGCAGTGGATTCAAGACAATCCTCCAATATTTAGGTTCTATATGTGGAAAATTATTACAAATTTATATATTTTCCATGTATAGAATCTAATTATCGGGGCATTGTCTTATAGTCAAGTAAATATGGTACTTAGAAAGTCTACAGCTTCAGAATAAGCAAACTTAATTCAGTTTGTTCATCATTCATGTAAGAAGGGTGGATGCAGTTTATTTTGTCTGAGTATCCTGAATGGGAATGTTGAGAAGAATTTAAATAAAAGAATCTCCATTCCATGTCTTAAGCTCATCTTTTCTTCCAGCATTTCTACCGGAAAATGCAACATGGACTAAGGAACAGTTTGCTTTCCTACTGCCTGTGAATTTTTCTTGCTCTGATTTACCCTAGTAAGATTTCAGCTTCTATTCTGTTAGTAAAATTCAAAAATATTAACTTTGCTTTCTCCTTGAACTTAAATTTTGAAACTCCTAATCTATGATGTCCTTCTCCAATTCTCAGATGTCTAACTAAGCTCTGCATTCAGTTTCTAATATTCAAGTAATACTGCCAAGAAGATGTTTCTGAATATATCTAGTCCACTGGCACAGTAAGTGGTGTGTGCAAATGTCATCATGGATGAATAATTGAAATTGTTGGGTACCTATACAGGTGCTGGATGTCTGCTGTGATGCATGCTAATTAACACAATTAATCAAGTCTGCTGCAGCGTGTTAATTAACACGCTCCAGCAGCTTCTGTGTCGTGTATTCAGCATCCCTGTGCTTCAAAATGTCAGGAGCGGCACTTGAGCTAAAGCTCATTGAATGATTTTTAGTTCAGGTGCTCCCACTGCCATTTTGAATCATGGGACACTGAATACATGTGATGCTGTGGGCAGTTTAATTAAAGCAGCTCTCAGAACCTCTCTAATTAAAAGCACCCTCCCTTCTACTCTGGAGCATGTGTATAGACCTGGCTATTCTGGTATAGCAGCGATATCAGGTGCTTGTGTATCTAAGTTCATCCACCTTCTGGCAGATGTTACGACTGATTTGGGGTGCTCATCCCTTCTGCTTTGTCTATTTTCATGTATTATTCCAAGCCCACAACCATTGTATCTCTCCCACCAACAAAGTAGACCAGTTACAGTATTTTGTCCTGAAGTTTTCTTGCATCTTTTCCCATGAAACAGGTCCCAGTTGAGAATCCATTGTGGGCCCTTTCCTTCAGATGAAAAAAGTGAAATAATCTTTCTTTTCTCAGTGTCTCTGGGTTGAAGTGCATCTTTGGTTCTTTGTGCCCTGTGGCATTTTGCCAAAATATTTTACTGGTGCAGTCGATCCAGTAGGAGGCATATTTGAGAGGGTTCTCTGGTTCTGCCAGATGTTTTGACCATCATATAACTTAGAATCACCCAGAGCAAGGTTTATTATACATGGCTGTGAATGACTGCCAGAGTCATGCTAAGAGCCATATATCTTATTTATTTATTTATTAGATTTGTATGCTGCACTTCCCAATAAAGGCTCAGGGTCACTTACAGTTAGGGAACAAAGCAACTTACAAAAGCAAGTAGAATATTAAAATAAAACAATCCCACCCACTGTAAACAGTATCTCAGCTTAGCTTAGTAAATATCTGCCCAACTAATTTTAGGGTGCTGGCAGACATTTATTTAATAGTGTAATGGGATCTGATTCCTGACCCCAACAATTATACCTCCTGCCGGTCCAGGGGACCAAGTTTGCAAGTGCCAGTTGGGGGAAGGGGGGCAGTTGATTCATCCCCCCCATAGCAGGTGGAAATCCATGGACTCCTATGCCAGACCCTGGGATCAGGGAGCCTTTCTTAGATCCCAGGGTCCTGGTGCATCAGGATCTTTAAAAACACATTATGTGCAGCCTCCCAGCGCACAGGGACCCTGGGATCAGGGATCTTTAAAACCTGTGCATGCATCCTAACAGGGTTGCAGGCATGGCTTTGAACTTGCTGTACCAGGGAAAGCTGACCTGGCAAGTTGACTGCCTGGCTCTATGGGAGTGGTGGAGTAAGGCATTTTAAAACTTGGGAGCATTTTCAAGTGCCTTGCTTCACAGCTCCCAAAGTAACCACTACCAGGGTGGTGAGAATTTTTTGTACTAGTCTCTCTTGTCCTTAGTGCCTTAAAGCCTCTCGAAATTTGGTGTTGGAGGATAATAGTGAAACGCTTTTAATACTGAAATTAGTGGTAAACCCTCACGTGAACTAAAAAATTTTGTTCTAGTCTCCTAGTTTAAAAATATGTATCCAGAAGAAATAGAGGGGTTCAGAAAAGAGCAACAAAAATTAGTTAGAGGTCTGCAGAAATGTAACATGAGGAGATTGCAAAGTAAAGCTGCTTAAAAAAGAGGCAAGAGCTGTTTAAAGAAGAGGCAAGTTGAGCATGAATATGATAGATATGAAATAATAGCTTTAAAGGAGGTAAATTCAAGCACCTGTATATCCTGTTTACCATCACATGAACAGAGGAGCTTTTCATGAAACTGAAAGGCAACACACGTACATTTCTTTCTTGTACTGTGCAGTTAGCTATGGAAAACTGCTACAAGGTATCCTTAAAGCCAAGGTTTATATGGGATTTAGCAAAGACGTGGCCGTTTAAGTGGATAATGGAAACATCCACATTTATGCTACTAAGGTTTTTTAAAATAAGTACAATACTCCAGACTTCAGAAAGAATATAAACTGATCCAGTAGAAGCTTGTAAACCAAACCCTAAGAGGTTTAAGATAAAACTGCCTTTCTATCTGGATTGTTCTATTATTGCCCACTTTAGTGTTTCTTGCACCTTTTACTGAAGTATCTGCAGCTGACCACTGTCAGAGATTGAATGTTTATTGAAAGGCCACTGCTCTAAACAGTCAAACAGTTCTTATGTTAAATCTTTCATGCTGTCAGTTGTTTGACACTAGGAACTAATGCCATCCAAGAGGCACTAGAATGGTGATGTACTGAAATCACCCTCCCACTTTGGAAGATACTGCATGGTGGGAGGAGACCTCCAGTAAAGGACTGGTGTCTAATTCAACTTATCCATCCTTCATTGCACTTTCCTCTGGGCCTCTGTAATTTTCAGTGGCTTCTGTTCTTCCTCACCGTGGTGATAATGGAGAGTTCCAAATCTTTCAGTGATTCTCTCTTCACAGTTCCTTTCCATATTCATTCAGGTTGTCTCCTGCAGGCTAACAGAGCAGATCTATGCCAAAGCATGTATTCTCTGATTTCAGAAATCAGAAATTAAAAGCACATCTGCTTTTAAGTGACCAGGGATAATATCTCCATCTTAGAGTGTTTGCGCTCCTGCCAAAAGGACTAGTCCTGTCATGTGACAAAGGAGGCGATCCTGACAGGTTTGGGTTGTCAACAGGGTATCATCCATGTGTAAAATCAATTTTAAATGAAAAATCTTGCAGAGCATTTCTTCATCTGAGCCACTGGGGGTGAGTCTGGATGCAAGGGGCCAATTATTGGCTATGCATCCATAATGCAAGGAGCAGAGCACCTGCAGCCGAGTCCTCGAGATACTGTGGATGAATCGGGTCCCCAAAATAAAAACCAGTGTTGATGCCTACCCATCCTCTCCCTTGGTGCTAAAGCATCTCTCTAGCTGCTGTTAGAGCTCTCCTACCCCATGCTGCACCTGGATTTTATTATTTGCTCTCCTACCTAGTGAGGAAAAATGCAAATTTTCTTGAAGGCTCCATGAGTTTTCAAGGAGGGATCTTTTGGAGTAAATGTCTTGTTCAAGTGATTCTCAAGCCACATCTTTCCCTCCTCACCCATTCCTAGTTTTTACTTAAACCAGTGGCCCATCTTTTTTCTTCTTCTATGCTGAGGAATATTTCCACCACCCCTCCCGCCCCACCCCCACATCTTGAAGGCCCTCCTTCTGAATTTACTTCAGTGGTTTGAGAAGTCCGTCCTTCCTGCAGTGTGCACCTAATCAACTGAAAAAGTGTTTGAAATGTAGTAGCTGCTAATTCTCTTAACCACCATGAGGGAAAAAAGCTTTGCAAGACCTGGAGAAAGAAAAAGGGTGGGAGGAGGAGGGAGAGAGAGGTAGCTTAATGAGGGTGAGGGAAAGGGAAGATGTAGAATGAAGTGAATTTCTGAGAAATCACAAAGAGGTGACGAGAAGGGGGTTGTCTGCCATCATGGAGGCAAACTGAAGCTGTATTTGTTCCCCCGGGGTTCCTGTGTGCTGTAATTGAGTCAGTGTGTCAAAGTGAAGTATGTGAAGAGCTTTGTGGGTGGGGGGAGAACTGCATGCTCAATTTATACAGGGCTTGCATGAACCTTCTGTCTTGCAGTGGTAATAAGCACTCTGCTTTTTGCATTGCTGAAGCTACGACTCTAGCTGTCCAGCCGAGCTCTACAGTTGATGTTTCCCTGAGATTTTTTAATCTCTGTTCGCTTGAGAAGCTGAGAATAATTGACTGTGGCTTTGCTTGTGGTGTGGGAGAGGAGGAGGGGCAGATGGAGAGAGTGATTGAATATGCTACTGTGTTTTGACATTCAAACATAGGCAGACTAGTCTGCGAAGGCCTTTCTTATTTTAACTATGTTTAGATCTTAAAGAAACAAAAGCTGTTAGTTCTCTGTCGTGTAATCGCTCTGTTGGCTGGCCTGCAGAAGAAACGGGGGGGAGCCTGGGATATGTTAAATTGCTTTTCTCTAGTGCCTTTACTGTTCTGTGCTTAGAATCCTGCTGGAAAAAGAGCGCACGATTTCAGCACTTGGGCCTGGCAGAGCTGCAGCTGCTGACTATCTGCATGGCTCCACTCTTGACACTGTCACCAGCTCCATTTTTGGCTCTATCCTGTTGTGGCCTTACCCTTGGAGCTTGCGTAAATTTAAATTCTTTGAATTCTGGTATTTCCATGCTAACAAGTTTGCTTTCTCTTGATTTTTTTTTCCCCCTTTTGGGGTTTCTACCCTTGACACTCGCATTTTTTAAAGCACTCATAGACTTATCTTTGATGTCATGATAGTTACCATGGTGACAGCAGTAATAGAAATCTACCAAAGGGAGGTATCTTCAAGAATTAACATTTTTTATGGGAAAATGGGTGCTTCATGGAAACAGGATTTTTCAAGTGCTCAGGAAATTCAGATGGGGAACAGGAAAGCAGACGTGCTGGGATGGCGGTGATAGAGAAGAAAGGGCAACACAGAAATGATGGTCTGTCATCTTGGATGGGAAACTGAACTAGGGAGCTGAGGGAAGCAAAGCTAGCCATTGTGGGTATCATGTTCCTGCAAGTATTAGTAAAGGAGTCTTTGTCAAGCATAGACAGTGTAAAGAGAGAGGAAATGCTGGTCGGACTGTTGCTTGTAATGGTTTGCCTGCTTCTTCAGCACATGATGATTTTTGCTGCCCCAAATGAGGCTGAAAATGTAATATTCAGAGAGCTATTGCATAAAAACTATTCCCTTGCTGGGACAGATGTTTAGGGTGTTGGATAACAGCACTAAATATATCTTTGTTTCATCATTCTTTTCTACCAACCCTGTCTTCCCGGTGCCAAAAGCTTTTCGAATTAGAAATCAGACCATTAGTGGGGAGCTCCAATTTCTTGTCTTTTTTTTCCCTGCTCCTAGAAGAATCAGCTGACTGGTCTTTTTTTCAGGGCAGTGAGGCATTACCCCTGCATATCTTGCAGATTTATTTGAAATCAGACCCTGGGAGAAAGAAGGTTAGCCTACCATGTTTGTTCTGCACTAGGTCCCAGATCTTCTAGCTGTGGCAATGGTCAGTTTTAGGGTTGGGTGAATTACATATACTCATCTTCACCTTTCATATACAGTACCAGCTTAGACAAATAGGCTTGCTTCACTCTACCAGCAGGAGAAGATGAGGCTGGAGGTGTTTATGTCACTGTTCCTTTAGAAGCAGCTTTAGCTGTCTGTCATTCATGTATCATTCCTTTTCTCCAGTAGGTAAAAATAGTCCTACCTATGTTGGCTGATTAAAAGTATTCTGAATCATTTTTCTGAAAGATCTCATTTTTCTTCTGTAGTGATTGGTAAAGCCTACAACTCTGTTGCTATTTTTTTATTATGATATTGCCTAAAGACCCCTGTCATGATAAGGATTTCACTGTGTCCATGCAGTTCTGCATCCAAAAGAATAAAACAAGCTGTGCTGCTTTCTCCCAGAGGGGAGGCATGCTTTGACCCCAGGGGAATCAAAGCAGGCTAGCTATGAGCCCCTGTGAGCCTACGGCTTCCAATGGGACGCTTATGTGTCTGTACACCAATGCCAGGAGCATGGGGAATAAACAGGAGGAACTAGTCCTTCTACTAAACAAGAATGACTATGATCTCATAGGAATAACGGAGACCTGGTGGGACTCTACCTATGACTGGGCCACAGGTATAGACGTCTATACCCTGTACAGGAGAGATCATGCAGATAAAGAGCTACACACCCGCCCCTTGTATGTGAAGAAAAGCTACACATCCCTGCAAGCTGACATTGGCACCCAGGGGCGGCGACTAGAAACCCTCTGGGTTAAAATACGTGGGGAACGTGGCACAAGAGACACAATGGTAGGAGTCTACTACAGACTCCCTAACCAGGAACAAGAGCTCGTCCAGGAATTCACCAGGGAACACCCTTGGTGCATGGTTGTCATGGGAGACTGCAACTACCTGGACATCTCATGGGAAGAGCATTTGGCTAAATCGAAACGGTTGCAAAACTTCCTCACATGCATGGATGAGCTGTACCTGACCCAAGAAGTCTATGGACCAACAAGAGGTAAAGTGCTGCTGAACCTGGTACTGGCTAAAGGGGATGATCTAGTTAGCAACCTGAAAATCGAAGAAAAGCTGGGAGACAGTGATCACGAGCTGATCACTTTTACTATCCATTCAAAGCTGGCAAGTCAGTCGGCAATGTAGAAGTCCTCGACTTTAGGAAAACTGACTTTTTGATAAGCTCAGGAGGCTTGTTGTTGAGGCCCTAAGGGACCATGACTCGACAGGGAGAGGAGTCCAAGAGAAGTGGTCGCTTCTTAAGGGAGCGATCCTGAAATCACAAGGGATGTCCATCCTATCTCGGAGCAAAGTGGCACAGCAGCCCCCTTGGCTCATCAGGGAACTCGTGGACCTCCTATGCCAAAAAAGAGAGGTTTATAAAGAATGAAAGATATGAATCACCACAGGAGGATTATTCTGCACTGGTCTATACCTGTAGGGAGTGAACCAGGAAAGCCAAGGCTGCAACCGAACTCGCCTTTTTTAGGTATGTGGGGAGTTGGGAGAAAAGCAAAGGTAACATTGGACCCCTGTTAAACCAAATGGGACAACTGACAATGACACCCAGGAAAAAGCCAGCTTGCTTAATGGGTACTTCACATCATTTTTTCATCAACCCAAAGGGACCACCTGCCTAGCATGATGCGAGACAGCCAGAGTGAGGGTGAATTTATACCCAGCATCAGTGTAGACCTTGTAAAGGAACATCTTGAGAGGCTGGACACCTTCAAGTCAGCTGATCCTGACAGATTGCACCCCAGAGTACTTAAGGAGCTGGCAGGAATCATAGCCCAGCCACTGGCAAAGATATTTGAAAACTCCTGGTGCTCAGGTGAAGAATCTGAAGATTGGAAGAAGGCCAATGTGGTGCCCATCTTCAAGAAAGGGAGGAAAGTAGATCTGGGGAACTACAGGCCAATCAACTTGACCTCAATCCCTGGAAAGATTCTGGAAAAAATCATCAAAGGGACCATTCTTGACAAGCTGGCTGATTGCAACATCCTGAGGGACAGCCAGCATGGGTTTGTTGTGGGTAGGTCTTGCCTGACCAATCTCATCTCCTTCTATGACCAGGTGACATCACCTGGACAAGGGAGAAGAGATTGACATCATATATCTGGACTTTAAAAAAAGCCTTTGATCTGGTGTCCCATGATCTCCTCTTGGAAAAAATTGACCAACTGTGGCCTCAGCTACATCACAGTCCAATGGCTGGGGAATTGGCTCTGAGGCTGGACTCGGAGAGTGGTGGTCAAGGGAAGCGAGTCATCATGGAGCTCCATGACCAGTGGTATCCCCCAAGGCTCCATCCTTGGACCTGTTCTCTTTAACATCTTTATCAATGATGTGGTTACTGGTGTCAGAAGTGGACTGGCCAAGTTTGCTGATAACAAAAAACTTCGGGGTAGAGCGTCCACACCTGAGGATAGGTTGGTGATCCAGGCTGACTTGGATATGCTCAGAAGGTGGGCAGGTACAAGACTGATGACATTAAATACCGACAGATGTAAGGTACTCCACCTTCGGTGGGGGGGGACCCGCAGCATGCTTATAGGTTCAGCAGTGCTATGCTCGCTAGCACCATAGCGAAAAGAGACATGAGGGTCATGATTGGTGGCTCATGTTCATTTTGTGGTCAATGTGATGTTGCAGCTGGTAAAGCAAATAAAACTTTGGCTTGCATCATAGATGCTTCTCAAGTAAATCTCAGGATGTCATCTTCCCACTGTATTCAGCCTTGGTGAGGCTGCAGCTGGAGTACTTCATCCAATTCTGGGCTCCACAATTCAGGAAGGATGTGGAGAAGCTTGAGAGAGTCCAGAGTAGAGCCAGCGGTGTAGGTTGTAGCCGTGTTGGTCTAAGGACATAGGCAGACAAGGTTCCATGGGTGAATCTGATATCTTTTATTAGACCAACCCAAAAAGTTGGAGAATAGTTATTAAGCAAGCTTTCGGGTTCAAAAATCCTTCGTCAGGCTAAGGAAGCTTCAGCAGTTGGTGTGTGCTCTTCCTGGATGGAATGAAAAGTAAAGAAGCCAGGGGCTGGGCTGGGGAGTCAGTTGCCAGGCAGATTATGATGTGTCAAAAATCCAATGTCTATATTTAGTCCATGATCTCTAGTATCCAGGAGGTTAATGAAATGGAGTCCATAGGCTCGTCTCTGGGAAGTGTTGTGTAAGTTTCCCTTGAGGATCAGGACTCAGAGATTAGAGAGAGAGTGGCCCTCCTGTGAGAAATGTGCCCCCACCGGTAATTGGGTATTTTTGTCTTTGATAGATTTCCGGTGTGCATTCATTCTGGTGCGCAGTTGTTGTTTGGTCTCTCCTACATATCTTCCATCAGGGCATTTGGTGCATTGGATGAGGTATATTACATTTCTGGAGGTGCAGCTGTAAGATCCTGGGATGCTGATGGCTCTGTTGTGGGGTGTAGTAATAGTGGGGGTAGTGGAGATGTGTTGGCAGGTTTTGCATTTCTTGTCATGGCACGGTCTGGATCCTTTTGGTGTGTTCTGGGCTTGAGGAAGTTTGCTTCTGGTGATGAGGGTGGCGAGGTTTGGTGCTTGTTTGAAGGCTAGGAGGGGTGGCTCTGGGAAGATCTTTTTAAGAATAGAGTCTCTTTCTAGTATGGGTTGCAGTTGTTTGAGGATTTTTTGTACAGGTTCAAGGGAGGGGTGATATGTCATAACCAGCGGTGTGATTTGTGGGGGGGGGTGGGGGGGGGGGCTGTACTGCAGCAGTTCTTCACGTGGTATCCAGGTGGCTCTTTCAAACGTGCGATCTACCTCTCTGGAGGAGTGTCCTTGTTGGTGAAAGCCTTTTTAAGATTGGTGAGGTGGCAATCCCAGGTGTTCTCTTCAGTACAAATGCGGTGGTATCTGATGGCTTGCCTGTATATCAGTTTTTTTGGTGTGTTTAGGGGGATTGCTGGTTTCATGCAGATATGTATGTTGGTCTGTGGGTTTCTTGTATAACCTGATCTGTATTTTATCATTTTGGATACTGATCATCGTGTCTAAAAAGGAGATGCTGGTGCTGGAGTATTCTAGAGAAAGTTGGGTGAAGTGATGGTGATTGTTGAATTTCTGATGGAACTCAATCAGAGATTGTAGGTTTTCAGTCCAAATGATGAAGATGTCATCGATAGATCTTAAGTATAGCAAGGGTTTGATGGTGCAGTTCTTGAGGAAGTCTTCTTCCAGGTGGCTCATAAAAAGGTTGGCATACTGTGGGGCCATTTTAGTGCCCATAGCTGTTCCCATCATCTGGAGGAAGTGTTGATTATTAAAAGTGAAATTGTTGTGTGTGAGGATGAAGTGTATAAGGTCAGTAATATCTTTGGGTCTGTAATCTGTGTTGTAATCTTGTTCCTGTAGATATGTAAGCCACACACATCATCAGAGGACAAGAGAATAGGCCTTATGAAGAGAGGCTGAGAGCCATGGGACTCTTCAGCCTGGAAAAGTGCAGGCTTAGGGGTGACCTGATGGCACCTTATAGGTAAATCAGGGGTGTGCATCAGGATCTGGAGGAACGCCTATTCACCAGAACGCCTGTTCACCTGAGCACCCCAAGGGATGACAAGGTCCAACCGTCATAAACTCCTCCAAGACCATTTTAGGCTGGACATAAGGAAAAACGTCTTTACTGTCCAAGCCCCCAAGGCCTGAAATAGACTGCCTCCAGAGGTGGTGCAGGCACCTACTCTGGACTCCTTTAAGAAGCGTTCGGATGCTTATCTTGCTGGGATTCTTTGACCCTAGCTGGCTTCCTGCCCTTGAGGGAGGGGGCTGGACTCGATGATCTCCCAGGGTCCCTTCGAGCCTTAATGTCTATGAGTGCTATGTTCTAAGTTAGTAGATTGTTAGATAAAGGTAAATGCAAAAAAATTAAATCATATATCCTCTAGACCAGGGGTGGCCAGGGTTACTCACCCTGGGAGCCACATCTGATCTTCCACCAAAGTTCAAGAGCTGGAGAGCAGGGCAGGGGGTGGTGACTCAGAGTGGAGGTGACCACACACTCCCCTGCACCACCAAGCTGCTCCATCTTTCCCCATGGGAAGCACACCCCAGGGTAAGCAGTGTGGCTGCAGCCCCCAGCCCAGCACCTGAGCTGACAGTCCCAGAGGGAGAAAAGGAGGGAGGAGGCAGGCTTGGGGGATGCTCTCCACAGGGGAAGCTGGAGTGGCAGGAAGTGCCAGGTTGCGTTGTTCCCCGGAGCCGCCTTGGGGAGAACTGCGTGGGGCTTCGGCCAATTTACAGCGAGCTGCAAGTACCATGCTGGCAAGTCGCAAGCAGGTCATGAGCCGTGGTTCGGCCACCATGGCTACAGACAAAGCTTGGCAAAGCTTTCATCCCATCATCAACTCTCTTCTCATTATTCTCTACCTTCGTGGTGATGCCTTTATGATGAAGGGGAGGCAGTTGGGTTAGAGCCCGACTTGAGTTAAAAATTGTAGAGATTGACAGGCTGTAGATGGCAATAGCTTGTTGGTTCCCATTTGCATTAGAGCCTTGGTGAGTCTTTCTTTTTAGCATTTTATTTTGAGAAAACAATTTGCAATTTGTACTCTTCTTCTTTGTCCCCATGCAATAGGAGCCATAGCCCCAGCCAAGTTTTTGGGCAGCCAGTATTTTAGGAGAGTATGTGACTTCACATACCAAATGTACAAATAGCACCCCACTCTAATCATCTCTCCATTCCTTTTTCCATAGGCAAGCATCACACAACTGACTTTTCCCTTTCTCTCTGTTACGTGGAAACCTAAAACATTCTATGCTTGGAGAAGTTTGTGGCTAGTATTGAAGTATTTCTTTTCTGGGAAATTTTATCTTTGGATTGTTTTTACCTTTTTCTTTTTTTTTTTTAAGATTATATTAGATTTGCTATTGGCATTACCCAGCTTGACGGATCCTGCAAAAGAAATGAGGCCGACAGTCTCCTTTCTAGTATGTTCCCTGCTTCAAGTGGACATGAATAGTGGGTGCCTTTTACGGCTTAAGGGGAAGGGCAGTCAGGCAAGATCTGTGGTGCTTGCAGGTCCTTTTCTTGAAGTGTTCCAAGGAATGTGAAACTCCATGCCAGAACCTGTTGCTCTTGGAGGTACTGGCAGCATTCGAGCCTGGGAGATGCTCTTGTAAGAAGCTTTTCTTGACTATGAAATAGTGTAGGTTCAAAGTCTGCCCTGGAGTTAAAGCTGTGATGAGTTCAGGCTGACAGGGGTCATCCTCCCATGAAGTACCTGATAAAGTATTGAAATTGTTTGTCAGCTAAATGTTAGAGAAGCAAGATTTGTTTGGTAGTATCTTTTATTGGACCAAATATGGACCAGCACAGCTATAACAGCACTACTGCAACTAAATTTGGAGATGCACTTGAATGGTACTGAAGAATCACACTTAAGGTGCCCTTGCTTCCAGGAGGCTGCAGGATAAGAGGCTTCTTGGGTAGAATCTCTTCACTGGAGCTGGTTAGACAGCTAAGTGGACTACTCCTTCAGGCCCTGCAAGCTCTGAAAGGAAAAGAATAGAAATATATCAGACATCAGTATTAGAGTCAGTTCTGTGTTGCCTCCTATAGTGGAACTTCTGCTTCACAGATGTGGAGGCATATCCTGCAATTGCTCACAAGAACTGTTTCAGCTTTCCTTACCATTGTGTTGGTAAATGGTATGTGTCCTTTTTTCCTCACCAGAGGAAATGTCTCAGTTTTGTGTAGCTGCTTCTACCAGCTGGGATCCTTGCAGGTAAAACTTAAAAGTAGTATAGAATTGATGGAAGAACATTAATTTTGATTAAATTAGCAATTCCAAAAAGGAATACAGACAACCCCCGCTTAGCACTCTTAATTGGTTCCGGAAAAAACGAGCACTAAGCGAAACAGCATTAAGTGAAACCGATTTTCCCATAGGAATTAATGTAAATAAATCTAATTTGTTCCCAGGGCTCCCCACTCATACTGTAAAATCACTGAAATCCCCCACTAGTACTATAAAATTAATTAATTCAGACATCTAAATGTATGTAAATGCTTTATTTAACACTTTGAACTTCAAAATAATTATAAAATTACAAAATAATGTAATTAACTATAAACACAGATGCACTTCCACTTTTTGCTCTTTCGACTTCCTTCTGCACTCAGAATCAGGGCTGTCAGGGTTAGTGTCAGTTTCAGGGGATTCTGAAGTGCTTGGCTGAGGATTTTTTTTTTTTTTTGAGGGGTGGCTGCAGGGGTTGCTCCCTGGTGATGCTCCCGGCTCTATACCTGCGAGCATTATAGCGAAACTCACTGAGTGCTAAGTGAAATCGGGTATCAGAATGAAATGAGCATTAAGCAAAACAGCATTAAGCGGGGGCTGCCTGTAGAGGTATATTGTGCCATCTGTTTGTATCCAGTTACTTTTGATTTTACTATGAAATCCTGAAATGGAGCTGTGCTGTAAGGAATGCCTATTATTTTGATTATGTGTTTGACATCACTTCAATTTCAGTTATACTCGAAGGGGAGACTATAAAGACGGCATTCTGAGGTTCCTGGATTATAACTTCCTTAGGAAATGTCCTCATTTTACAAGTCAAAAGATGGTTTGTTTGTTTGTTTTGTTTTCTAACTTCCAGCCCTGCAGACTAGGCTCTGTCAGAGATCTGCAAGTCATGGCTGATTTTTGGACATAATTGCTAATAAGAGCAATTGTAAGAGCCAAATTATACTCTCATGGCCACTTGTGCAGCCTTATTAGAGGATGAGGGTGTTTGCACAGGTGCCACTGAGCTTAATTTTATCTAAGGAACCTTCTCTACTATTTGTGACATTGCTTGAGAAGAAAAGAACCCAAGAAGAATTTGCATTGCCTGTGGTTAGAGAGAAGGCAGGGTAGATTTGCACTTTATAGATTAAGTAAATCAGAATTAGTCTATAAGGTACAAATCTACCCTGCCTTTTGTCTGACTTCAGAGTAATGTGGCTGGCTACCTCTCTCTATAGTTAGAAAGAAACCATCCTTTTATCTGATCAAATTTTACATGGAACCTAGTGATGACATTTTCAGTTGCTTCTTGGAGCAGAACCAAACTTTGAGAGACCGTTTGCAAAGCAGTCCTATCTTTTTGCATCTGTTGGTTCAGATTCCAGTTATATTTAGCTGTCTGTTATAGTGGTCATTTAGTGGTTCCCTTTGTATGATACATAATGAAAGCATCAGGGTATAGCATTGCCTCATTCTGCATTTTAAGGGGAGAATGTTTGGGGGCAAAATAGAGAAAATATATTGCAAAAATTAAACTTTGCTTTCAGAAATGAAATTTAACTTCTCCTATCTTTATTGTTAAACTGACTTGAAAGAAGACTCTTAGCTATCTTTTTTCATTCATGTTTAATGGTCTTGAAAGTTCTTGGATAACTAAATTTTTCCCGATAAAACCCACTTAGTCCATATATGTTGTTTCAGGTAGCATTAGAGATGGGCAAATTACTATTATCTCTGCTAGGGTTTCCTTATCTACATTTCTTAGGAATTAGTTAGTAAGATTTACCACCTTCAGCATCTATTCCGGTTTTAAAAAATATTGTAACAGTTGTCCGACAAGGGTGTCAAGTAAAATTCCTTTCTCAAGAAATTTCTGAAACCTTTACATTAAATAAACCTTTAAGTCAAAGTATTTACGGAACTTGCATCCAAGAGGATTGAATTTAGAGGATTTTCCTATTGTGGAAGATCTCATACATCCATATTGATTTCTTTGACCTATTTGTTTCATAGTCCTTTCTCTGCATATATTTCTCTTCTCTCTCCAGCAGGTGAATAATCCTGCTGGTAGGTGTTGGCTGATTAGAAATATTCTGCACCATTTGTCTGCATGGTCTAATGTTTCTTGCTGAAATGATCAGTAAAGTCCAGGACTCTTTGTTGTTATTTATTTTTATTTTGAAATTGCCTAAAGAACTCTATCACCATAAGGATTTTGCAGTGCCCATGCAGTTCTGCATCCAGAAGAATAAAACGAACAGTGCTGCTTTCTCCCAGAGGAAGGCATACTTTGACCTCAAGGGAATCAAACAGCATATATTGTTTATACAAATATCTATCTATCCATCCATCCATCCATCCATGGAGCTGTTTTTGTGTCTCCTGGCTCATCTTTGAAGAACTGTAATTTGACAAAATTTTAGAGTTGTAGCCCATCCTTACTCCTTTTAAACTAGTAGTTTAATGATGTGTAGTGTTTTTTTACGAACATCACACATTATGTAATCAGGTTAGGTCAGTTTGTGTACTATTCAGCCAGATTTATTCAAAACATTTTTGTTGTGTATAGCTCAGAGATATTTATGCCCCTGTTAGATTAAATCAAGTTGCTTTGGGTTTTCCAGTATATTGGCCACAGAGTTCTTTAGAGTATAGAATTGTTTGCAAGTCTAATGGGTCCTTCATCTCTTTCCTTTGGTTCTTTCTGACTTTGACATTTAAACTGTATAAAACCTGGGATGTGGTCAGGGTTTGTCACTAAACATGGTTTTGTTTAAATGCAATGATCTGCCCTATTTTTTTTAAAGTTCTTTTTAACCTAAATAAAGTTAGTAGTTTCAACTTTCGAAAGAGAATGATTACTTTCTATTCCACATTCTTACTTTAGAACAAATCTACAGAAGTGAGAAGTCTAAACTGGGCCCATAATTAGTGTTAAGTGTCTTTCTCTTAACCTCTTGGATAATTCTAGTTGTTAGTTATGCTCCTTCAGCCTTAGACATACAGAGCCCTTAAAAACTGAAAATTTTTATCCCTGTTTTGTGTGTGCAAACTTAAGCCCAGATGTTAGCTGTCTGTACAGTGAGTCAATGGTAGAGCTGGGAAAAGAATCCTGATCATGTCTCCCAGTCCTTTGTCTTACCTACTTCACAGATGTCTTCATTCCTTTTTACTGTCAGCACTCTGTAGTTGAAGAAAATGAACCTATCTGTTGAAGATGGAATAAGAGGACTTGAAATAAAATAATCAAACTAGTAAGAAGTGACACTCTTAAGTAAGACTGCTCTTTGCAGAAAGAGCTGGAGCTGGGTTCTGACTATACCTTGTCAAGAATATGGTATTGAACTGGCTATTTCTGTACTCTGCTGTATTGTTGCACTGTATACCTATTCATGCTACCTATAGATATAGCATTGAGTTTAATTGCTGCTGCAGGGAATCAGACCAGTCAGCCTCCTCTGGATCTGTTCTCTTCACCCTGGTGCTGTGAGAGCAGCAACAATTGGCTGTTGTGCTGTTCATCTTCCATCATACCCCACCTAACTATATGGCAAAATGGCTTCCACTTGGGCCTAAAGCTCCCCTGAGGTTTTCTTCTTGAGAACTGCTGCTCCATAGTCACAACCGCCATCTGGAACCAGCAACCTCAGCCCCATTCTCATGTGCCAGTTTGTGTGTATGGGGCCAGATTGCCCTTATAAATATATGGATGAAATAACAGGGAGGGGACAGATGCAAGATGGAGATGCGCCTTCTGGAGAAGGAAGGGGGAGGAGTTGCATGCTGTCTTGTATCAGACCCTATAAATCCTGTCTGAAACTCTGCTTTTTTAGCTGGGTGTATGCCATCCAATTAACTTAACAGAGAAGCAAGGCACTCTCTGTTGCAGAGGGGCCTGGGAGCCTACTCCCCTACCCTCTTTTTTGTGGCAGCTGGGTGACAGCCAGTGAGGAACATGACTGCTTATTTTTTTTAATAGTTATAGTTCCAAAGATTACTTTGCAGTTTTGCAATCTTCACAGGAAAAAGCTGGCTTTTATTTCATTAAATCGCTAGTAGAGATGGACTGCCACCCACTTAGTTGCTGAGGGCAGAGTTCAATCGAAGCTGAGCTTGAAATGGGCCTCTAGTTGACTTTCTGGTTCAGTCCATCTGCAGTCTCTTTATAGATTTCATAGACATTAGGGCTGGAAGGGACCTCAGAAGATCATCGAGTCCAGCCCCCTGCCCAAAGGGCAGGAAGTCAGCCGGGTTCATAGGATCCCAGCAAGATGAGCATCCAGTTTGCTCTTGAAGGTGTTCAATGTGGGCGCTTGAACCACCTCCAGTGGCAGGCTGTTCCAGACCTTGGGGGCTCGGACAGTAAAGAAATTCTTCCTTATGTCCAGCCTGAAACGGTCTTGTAGTAGTTTATGACCATTCGACCTAGTCGTTATCCCTTGGGGCGCTCTGGTGAACAAACGTTCCCCCAGATACTGGTGGTCACCCCTGATAAACTTATAGGTGGCCATCAGATCACCCCTGAGCCTGCGCTTTTCCAGGCTAAAGAACCCCAGGGCTCTCAGCCTGTCATCATAGGGTCTGCTTCCCTGACCCCTGTTCATGCGCATGGCTCTTCTCTAGACTCTCTCAAGCTTCTCCACATCCTTTTTGAATTGTGGAGCCCAAAATAGGATGCAGTACTCCAGCTGTGGCCTCACTAAGGCCAAGTACAAGGGGAGAATGACGTCCCGGGATTTGCTTGAGAAACATCTATGGATGCAAGCCAGCGTTTTGGTCGCTCTACTAGCCGCAGCATCGCACTGCAGGCTCATGTTCATCTTGTGGTCAATGATGACCCCCAAGTCTCTTTCTTGCATAGTGTTAGCCAACATAGCACTGCCGAGCCTATAAGGATGCTGCAGGTTTTTCTTCCCAAGGTGGAGAACCTTGCATTTATCAGCATTGAACACCATCAGATTCTCGTCCGCCCACTTGCTGAGCCTGTCCAGGTCAGCCTGGATCACCCGCCTTGTCTTCTGGTGTGGATGCTTTGCCCCAAAGTTTGGTGTCATCGGCGAACTTGGCCAGTCCGCTTCTGACTCCAGTGTCCACATCATTAATGAAGATGTTGAACAGTATGGGTCCAAGGACAGAGCCTTGGGGGACACCAGTGGTCACAGGACACCACGATGAGTGACTTCCATCAATTACTACCCTCTGGGTCTGACCCCGGAGCCAGTTTTCCAGCCAGTGGATCATAGAGGACCCAAAGCGACAATTGGCCAGTTTCTCTAAGAGGTGATTATGGGAAACCAGGTCAAAGGCTTTTTTGAAGTCAAGATATATGACATCAATCTCTTCTCCCTTGTCCAGGTGATAGGTCACCTGGTTGTAGAAGGAAATGAGATTGGTCAAGCAAGACCTACCCGCAACAAACCCATGCTGGCTATCCCTTAAGATGTTGGCGTCAGCCAGTCCATTAAGGATGGCCTCTTTGATAAACTTTTCTAAGATCTTCCCCGGGATAGAAGTCAGGCTAATGGACCTATAGTTAGCCGGATCCACTTTCCTCCCTTTCTTGAAGATAGGCACCACATTGGCCTTCTTCCAGTCTTCGGGCAGTACACCAGAGCGCCAAGAGTTTTCAAAGATCCGCGCTAGAGGCTGGGCTATGATGCTCGCCAGCTCCTTGAGTACCCTGGGGTGAAGATTGTCAGGGCCGGCTGACTTGAAGGTATCCAGCTTCTCAAGATGTTCTTTCACGAAGTCAGCATCAATGGAGGGCAGGGGATCACCATCACCCGGACTTCCCTGTCCCGTAGCGGGCATGGGCGTCCCATGGGACTGATGAAAGACCGACGCAAAGTACCTATTTAATAGGTTGGCTTTTTCCTGGGCGTCAGTTGTCAGTTGCCCCATCTGGTTCAGCAGGGGTCCAACGTTGCCCCTGCTTTTCCTCCGGCTCCCCACATATCTGAAAAAGGACTTTTTATTGTCCTTGATGCTCAAAGCTAGTTGGAGTTCAGTTGCAGCCTTGGCTTTCCTGGTCTATGAAACACCCTACAGTATTTCCCACCTGAACATTACTGAGATTTCTTGTGTGCTCTTACCAATAAAGAAAGCTTTTCTTGTGTCAGTCCCAGAAGGAGATGTTGGAATGGGAGTTTTGTAGTTGCGTTGTTTTTTCTGGAAGAAGAGATAGAAAGGTAAATGCAGATTGAGAGGGTAAAAGAGAAAGGCGTGAAACCTGCTTGCTTCCTGAATCATCTAAATGTTGGAGTCACTTTGATAGATGCTTTTAACTGCAGGTTTGAAGAAAAGAATTCTGCTCAAGGTGACCTCCATATTGTCCACAACCTGCCGGGCATTTCAGAATCTATCTGGGGTGGTTCCTAGCCACTGGACAGTGATGTTAATCTAGAACAGAGGTGTTAAAGGTAGAGTCCATGGGTCTGGTCTTCAGAGCTGTATCATCCAGACTGTGCAGCTCTTGGAGAAGCTCAGAATCTGGGGGCAGGGCAAGCAGGGGCGAGGTCTGCCACCGAATTCCAGTGTATGAAGTCCCACTGGGATGCATATTGGCAGAAGAGTGGTGAGTGATGGGTGTGTTAATCCCTGTGGTTCATTAACCTGTCACTGTTTGTCCTGCTGCTAAAGATGAGTTCACATCTGACCCAGGAGGAGTCCTGTGCTCAGGGTTTGGCATTTGACTAAGGGAATTAGTTTAACACTCGTGAGTCTTATTCATATATTCCTCATGCAGAAGCAGAGTTGATGGTGTCTAGAAATCTCTTGGCTTTAAGATGTAAGGGGGTTATTGGGGTTATAACCTTTCTGTTTTTCACAATGTCTTCATCACCTTGTGCCTAGACATTGGATCCTATAGGCAATGGACAATATTTTTGAATAAACTAAGCCACTTTGATTTTTTGAGGGAGTCTTATTTCTTTCCTCCTGTGTGATAAATAGTTGTAAAGTGTTAGTGTCCCATTTCCACAATCACCCTATCTTAGTGGTTCTCAACCTTATCAGATTCGGGGCAACCCTTGACAGACTTTTAAATGCCCCTCGGAAATACCAGCTGCTAGTTCTCACTCATTTTTTGCCTGCAGAAAAATAACAGAACAATTCTTCTGTTGCAAAGAATTCAGAAAGACCATAGCGGATCAGAATGATTTTAACAATATGGATTCCTAGTTGAAATCTGAGTTTATCTTGTAAATCATGTATGCTAACATGGCACCTTGGTTGAGAATCACTGCCCTAGCTCCTACTCCTTGGCATAGCTGTTACAGTCCAGTCAGTTCCCAAGTGGAAAGAGTCTAGGGACATCCATCATATTGATGGCTGTCATTATGTTCCTTTCTGGTTCCAGCACAGTAGCAAATGCATGGAGGTCTTTCATTTCTAACTTCCTTCATTTGACTATAGGAGATTTAATTTGTTTTCTCCTAATGTTGAGAGAGGCAAAGGATAAGGGTGATCTCCTTTGAATTGGTGACCCATGTAATACAGTAGGTTCTTTAATAAAAGCCATGATAATGTTTTATTACAGTTACCTGAATTGCTGACTGTTTCAGCAGGCATGAAGGGTCTCTGTGTTGGGCACTTTGGGTTTTTTTAATTGTAAATTAATTTAATGCTGGATCACCATCTCTGGAGGCTATAGTCCTGTACATGCTGGGTAACAACCCGTGCTGTCCCACTAATGCTCACCCTAACTCATCTACTAATTAGTGCCAGCTGTGATGGTGGCTCTTGTAATGTGGGAACTGTACTGAGACCACCAAACTTGAAGGGACCAAAGTCGATTTTTTTCTCACCTAGCCTACAGCTCTGCTGTATTTCACCTTTACTTGTGTTCTATTGAGGTGCAGAGATGATGGTTAGCCCTGTGAATGTTAGCTATATTGTACTTGAATTTGGCAGTCGGCTGAGACCTTGGCTCTGGGTGGGCTTCTTTCCTACTTCAGTGCTAGGAGATCAGCTTTTTTTTGTGGGAGGGAAGGGGGGGGGTGCATATTCTTTAGTGTACTTGGCAAACTTCACAATAGATTCTCTCTCGCCAATAAGTTGTATATTTTGGAAAACACCCCCACCCCCTTCTGTTGATGGCCATAATGAGTTGCAGGATGAGGAGAGTCATGTTGGGGGGTGGAAAAGAGGCAGTAGTACTTATTTGGTGAGGCCCTCTGCCTCTTGAATGTGTTTTCACAGCATAGGTGACATGGTTGGTGTCATGGTTAGTGTCTTCCTTCTTACCTAAAGCCTGCAGCTGGAGGGGGTGTGGGAAGGCTTTTCTTTAGCCCTTGGAATTGTTTTCAGATCACAGCAAGAGAAAAGGATCATATTAGCAGGCGGCAAGTCTTTGAAGTACATTAGAATCCACTTCAGGGGAAAGAAAATCCTCCCTCCACACTGCAGATAAACAATAATGCTTGCAAACCTTCAAGAGGATCAAGGTGAAACTGTTAGCAGCCAGTGCAGGGAGAGATCCTGCTTTGTCACAACTAGCAAAAATATCTTCCTTCTTTTTGTGCTGCCCTAACAAAGCACTTGGCAGGTATAAGATTGTTGTTCCCATTTTATTTTTAAAAGTGAATTGTTCTCGTCTTTTCTGAGAAGAATCACCTTGATGGAGGCAAGCCCAGGACAGGGGGTTGAACTCAGTGACCTGCTGAGGTCCCCTCTGACCCCAACATCTATGAATCTATGAAGTATATTTTTCCTTAGATGGTCACCTATCTTCAATAGCAGGTGCATATTCTGTAGAAATATGTAGTACTGTAAAACAGATGCTTTTGAAAGGAATGAGTGAATGAAGCCCTTTTTTGGGTGAATAAGATGCAATGAAAGTCTTCTTGGGGGTTATAATGTCAGTTTGGCAGAAACCAAATTACCAAATTGTTAAGAGATGAGGGGTAAAAGGTGCGTCCAAAAATGAAACTTTAAATAGGAGCTAAACGCAAAAGAAAAGTTATTGTAGTTTTTGTTTTTAAACGATTAAGGCTTTAAAACGTACGTGCTGATATCTTTGGGTTATTGGGAGAATTCAAGGCAGCTCTGCAGGTCACATTTAACAAAAAGCCCAGTGTATAGACAAGGCTATAGAGAAGCACGGTGCTAGTCTATTCCACATACAATACCACAAGCAAGAACAAACTAGGAATTGAGAGGCGCTGGGTTGGAGTGGGGGAGGGAGATTTAAATCTGACCTTCAGGAAAAAAATCTGTGGAAGGAATTCAAGAAAGAATAAGACGGCAGTGGCAGCAGCCAGGATTTGCAGGGCTTTTCATTCCTTTGTTTGGTTATCTTGCATAAGTGCTTTAGCCCAAGACTCTTTCAGTAGCTGCATGGGGCCAGCTTGGAACACAAACGTGCTCGAATCCAAAAGTAATTTCCCCGTTGTGCAAGTTCTGGCTGTGACAGCTCAAGTTATGAATGTAAAATAGGAAAGAAAGTTCGGAAGACGGCCAGGGCTGAAATGTTAATAGGAGCTGAATTACCCAGGACTCCCCTGAGCTTGGCAAAGGTGATCCCTGGTTTTTGAGTGAGTGGCTGCTATCTTACTTCATTTCAATACACCGCTGAAAAAAATTGGGCAGGTTTCTTTGCTTCCAGGGCATTTGGTTTTGTAGCAGTAAAATACTGCCAGTTTATTTACATGTGAGATGAGAAGGAATAGTTATGTAGGCCAGGCTGGCAATCAGAAACAACTGTGACCCCCTGCCCCCTGTTTAAGATTGGGGAAGGTGTTTGACAGACTGAAACTGCATTAGTGGCTTCATTTTGTAGCATGGAAGTACATCTGCTGGCGGTAAGGTAGCCCTGTACTAGTCTTAGGAGGACTACAGCAGTCTCCATAACAGTAACTCCTCCTTGGCCTCCCTCAGTGCCAGAGGAAGTTTCTGATCTTAAAAAGATTAGATCAGTGAGTGATTTCCTTCCCCCACCCCCGATATGTCTGCTCACAGAAAAGGCATCTCACCCTGATCTCAAGACAGCTTATTGCATGGAGAATTCTGTAAAGGCAGGAGAGGTGCTTTATCTTCTTCCATGTAAAGCTTGTTCTGCAAGGTTTACAACTCTTCCAGCCCCTTCAACATCAGTTTCTCCCTGGCCTGTTCTTAACTTGCCCCTCTTTCTGTCTCTTTCTCTTTCCCCATCCTCCTTCCATCTCTTGTTACCATGGAGAATGAAATGCCGGCTCCATTCAAGTCTCTACTGAATAGGTTTTGAGGTTGATGGATGGTGAGAATCTCTTATCCCTCCACCTCCCTCCTTCTCCAAACACCGCCCCCGCCTGGTTCTTGACATTTTGCTTGCCAGAGAATGGCCGTCAGGGAGAGGAGACTGAAAGGGAGGCTGGCAGTGTCCTGCTGAGATGCTCTTTCAGTTTCTTGGATGAGATCAGCAGCCCTGAGAAGGTCTTAAGGACTTTGCTGCAGAGCCTCATCCTCCAGCCAGCTGAAGCATGAATGCTCACTTGAGTGCATGCTCTTTCCTTTCCCCACTCACTTTCCCCAAGACATCCAGAGAAAGGGAGATTCATATGCAGTTCTTGCTCTTGCTTATGGCTCTGTTTCAAAGGGTGATGTAACCTCTGCAAGTTAAAGGGAAAGGTAAGGCACTCTTTGCAATGAATACTGACTATACTTCAACCTCTCTTTCATGCTCTCTCTCACACTCCTGCTCTCTAATACCCCTTTTATGCTTTGGCTTAGTGCTGCATGTAAGAAATGAAATTTCTTTGCTGCAGTCTGACTTGTTATATTCCCACACTGCAGCGGTGAAAGTTGTAGGAGAGAGAGCAAGAGTGTGTGTGTGTGTATGTGTGCGCGCATGATGTGTACATATATGTTTATGTAAATACAGTCACCCCGTTTATATTGACTGTCTCCTTGGAGCGTTACTGGAGCAGTATTTAAAATGCTTTTGGCCAGTTTTGGGGGTTTTTTAATTTGTCCAGTTCCCCACAACAATATAGTGTTGGGCCTTCCTGAACATTTTTCCAATGGTTTAGGCCCAGACATGGGGGCATAGACCAAATTTAAAAACGAAGATGGGGAGAAAGCTCGAGAGAATTACTGCATTAGAGAATTACACAGGAAACATTCCCATGTGGTGATTTATCATTTCTGGTGTGAAAGAAACTAAGATTTGTGGAGCAGCAGGGGCACCTTTGGGTATAAATTTAAAGGTTGTCCTTTCGACTAGAGAGCTTGTTCTGATGTACGCTACACTTGGGTGCAGGGAGAGTGGTATGCAATATGTGGGATCTTGCAGCAGTTGAAGGCTGGAGTAGGCAGGCAATTGGCACTGGTGGCTTTTGAAATTAAATTCAGGAATATTTAAAAAATGTACCTTGTTTGAAAAAAAACAAAACAATTTATCTTCTGTGATTATTTTTTTTTTTTTGCTGAAACCTCGATGTACTGAACACGGCAGTCTCTTGGGGCTGTTATGAGCTATTTTGTGGACTTTTTTCATTCATTTTTTCTTATTGCCACTTTATAATACCTGCTGACCAAGGCAGCCAGTATCATTCAGTTTTCTCCCAAATAAAAGTTCAAATTAGTTAGTTCATCAACATTTATATGAGCAAAATTCCTTATCAATCCTACTGTTTATGAATAAACTTAATAGATTTGCAGACCTGGTGAGTTGAATTTCAGGATTTAGTTCATTGAATAGCTCTATTATTTGTTGTGCTGCACCTGGAGATGATGCTTCTGGCCTTCGTGCATCAGGATATAAATAAATTATGTCACCAGCCAAGTACGCCCGTGGAGACTGAGTTCAAATTCATGCTTAGGCCATGAGTGTGAAAGTCTTTTATGGGGATGTAAGTTGTACCCATGTTGATCTAGGGACATAGGCAGACAAGGTTCTTTGAGTGAATCTGATATCTTTTATTAGACCAACTTAAATAGTTGGGGAAAAAAATTCTTAGCAAGCTTTCGGGTTTAAAAAACCATTGTCAGGCTGAGGAGGCCTCTGCAGTTAATGTGTGCTCTTCCTGGATGGAATGAATAGTGAAGAAGCCAGAGGCTGGGCTGGTGTGCATACAAGACAGGCAGTCAGTGAAGATGTAAATTGAGGAGTCAGTGGGCGAGAGACAGGTTGGGTGGGCGGGCAGGGGAGTGGATGGTGGGGGGAAGAGATTGGAGACAGAGTGGTTTTCTTGTGAGAACTGTACCCCTACCAGTAATTGGGTATTCTAGTCTTTGATAGATTTTCGGAGTGCGTTCATCCTGGTGCCCAGTTGTTGTTTGGTCTCTCCTACATATTTTCCATCAGGGCATTTGGTGCATTGGATGAGATATATTACATTTCTGGGGGTGCAGCCGTAAGATTCAGGGCTTCTGATGGCTTTGTTGTGAGGTGTAGTAACTGTGGGGGTGGTGGAGATGTGTTGGCATGTTTTGCATTTCTTGTCATGGCACGGTCTGGATCCGTTCGGTGTGTTCTGGGCTTGAGGAAGTTTGCTTCTGGTGATGAGGTTAGCAAGGTTCAGTGCTTGTTTGAAGGCTAGGATGGGTGGTTCTGGGAAGACCTCTTTAAGAATAGGGTCTCCTTCTAGTATGGGTTGCAGTTGTTTGAGGATATTCCATATAGGTTCAAGGGAAGGGTATAAAATATGTAGGACAGACCAAACAACAACTGCACACCAGAATGAATGCACACCGGAAATCCATCAAAGACAGGAATACCTAATTACCAGTGGGGGCACATTTCTTACAAGAAAACCACTCTCTCTCCAATCTCTCAGTTCTAATCCTCAAAGGGAATTTACAAAACACTTTTCACAGATGAGCCTACGAATTTCACTTCATCAGCCTCCTGGATACAAAAAATCATGGACCAAATAGAGTCATTGGATTTATGACATTTTAGAACCTGCCTGTCATCTGACTCCCCAGTACTTCTCCACTATTTACCTACTACATTAACACCCCCCCCCACCGCCCCTCCCCACCCCGCCTGTCTCTCACCCACTGACTCCTCAGTCTACATCTTCCCTGACTGCCTGTCTTGTATGCACACCAGCCCAGCCTCTGGCTTCTTTACTTTTCATTCCATCCAGGAAGAGCACATACCGACTGCAGAGGCTTCCTCAGCCTGACAAAGGGTTTTTAAACCTGAAAGCTTGCTAAGAATTTTTTTCCCCAACTATGTAAGTTGGTCTAATAAAAGATATCAGATTCACCCAGAGAACCTCGTCTGCCAAAATCTTTTATGGAAGCTTTTCAGTGATTGGAGACAGACCAATAGTATCTCTCCTTTCATTTCACTGGTCTGAAGCCTTGGCTGAAGCATGGAGTTATTAAACAAATACATCTTCTCATACCACCACCAAGGGCTTTTGCATCTGTCCTGTCTGCTCCAAGTGTACTTTCCATTGATACTGTATGTCTTCTCTCTTGTTGAATCTTTGTCTCCCTGCTGGAGTTTCCCCCCCTGTGAAGTTGCTCTTCCTGTTGTGCAAGCAGTTTCCAAAATGCTAATATGGTCGTTGCTCAGCCTCTAGGGTTTCAGAAGAGGAATTTTTAATGAGCACATCAGAGGCCTATGTGTGATTGTATTTATATAAGTGTATTAAGTATGTGTATGATTATACCGACGTAATTCTTTAATGAGTTTGCTGAAATGATCATAACAGTCTTTCCTTCTCTTCAGAGCTCCACAGGGATCCCCCAGACACGCACACATGTTATGGACCCCTGCTTGCCCTCATGGATTATCAACATCAAAAAGAGAAGTGCTGTACCCAGAGCTTTGTAGGTGTCTTGTTTTGAAACTGGCTGGCTGAAGCCCTGTCTTGGAAATATTTTTCAGAATTATCCAGCTGGAGCAGCTTCTCTGTACCCTACATTCATCAGCCATGTCAGATAGAGTTGAAAGAAAGTGATGGAGTCAAAAAAGGAGGGAAAGAAGTCCATTGGGACACAGCATGATACTGAAGATGAGGATTAGCTTCCTAACAGATTCTTAGCTTCATGTTCCCATTCATAAGAGTCATGGGGGAAGGGAAGACATCTGCTTCAGTCTAGTGATTTGAGGGATGCTGGAGCAGTATGCAATCCAAGGCTTGGGCTGTGTGTTTGCATGCATTCTGTAACATCTCATTTGGATATTTTTTCTGTATGGAAAAGAATGGGCTCAGGCATACTCATGAGCTTTTATTAAATTAAATCCTCTTTTCTTTCTCTTCTCTTCTCTTCCCCTGCTGGGATTTTTGATTAGTAATAATTGTAGGTGCTCATAATATTTCCTGGGTATTCCTGACATAAATTTCAGCTTCTGAAGACTCTAAATATCTTCTCATTATTCTCCACACAAACATATTTGGTTTCAGCTTAATCCCTCTGAACTTTCTCCCTTTTTTCCCCCACCAAGTCTTACTTTTTTCTGATCCTATTCCTGAGGAGAATTGCTCCAACTTCCCTTTCTGACAGGTACTTCTCAGGCTGTGTCCTTCCACTGATGGCCTCTGAGCTTCCTTCCATCCGGCCTGCAATTAAATTATTCACAGATAAAAATTTTAACTGCCTGCTGATTTAAGATTGCCGCCTGCAGAATAGCAGCTGCGGGTCTTTCTCCACTCTGTCACTCAGATTTTTTATAGCTTCCCAGATGAAAGTTTTTTTCCTGTATATACATTGGTTAGTACTATTAATCTCTATGGGTGGCATTTTTATGTTGTTCCCAGGAATAATTTCTGTCTTTAGAAATTAGCTGGGAAGATATGAACACTACATTTCTACTAGCTCCATACAGCTACCCTGTGTAGTGCCCCTGTGCCATTCTCTGCTGACTCCTGCTGATAGCAAATGTGACTGGGGTGAACCTGAGCTCCCTGAGATCAGTATGCATGTGCCGCTCCATAAAGGCATGGCACCAAATTTATTCTTTAGCTGCATAATTTTCCACAAAATTTACCCTTTGCCTCAGAATTATACTTAGAACCTTCCATTCTTTTATTTAGAAAAGTTAAATTTCTAGCATGCATGGCTGCCCAGAAAACCTGCAAAATGGGAACTGTGTGAATGTGGTGCTGTCTTGAGTCTGCAAACAGCCTACTGTGTAGCCTTCCTGCATGTAACTTGACAGAGCTGTTAACCCTGAAGCCTAATGGTGAGGTAATGCTGATAGCTAATGGAAACATGGTTAATAATATATTAATTACTGGCAGGGGTAGAAGGCAGCAGTGGGCAGAGGATTGTACTTGAGAATTTGGGGGTGAGGAACACTTCTGTTCTATGCACTTATACTGCTTTCATGAACATAGTAGCTAAGAACCCAAGAAAAATGTGTTAATTTACATGACTAATTCCTGTCGCATGTAATTCTTTCTTTCTCTCAGCCTCCTCCTTGATTCATTGTTATGGTCTATTATGGTGCAGTGCATGTATGTTTTTCTTAATTATGTGCGCCCTACGAATTCTTTTGTGGCCTAGGCCCTAAAAATACTTGAGGTTTATCCTTCTGTCCCCTCTACCTGTTCCCCTTTGTCATGAGCCTGATTACCTCCTGGCTCTTCTACATACTGCCTTAGATCACACAGTCCACTTTTAGTCTGTTATACTTTCTGGCTTTTTCCTCTTCCCGTATCAGTGTATTTACTGCTGTCACTGCATGCTGTTAGAAATCCAAGTATCCCATACAGCAACTTTTGGTTTGAAAATTCAAATGATGCAAGGTGTGACAAACTGACTATTATCGCTCACTTCCTTGTAGAAGCTTTTTCTGAATTCTGTGTGGAACTTTTAGCTGAAGCTGCTGCAGAAATCTCTGTTGTACAAGAGACTGGGTAGAACCTGAGTCAAGATTATTAGTGTCACAGATTCTCTTTGTGGAGAGACTGGGGGACACTGAAGTTTGACAACACTAGCAGATAGAAAAAGATGTAATATGCAGGGCTTGAAGAACTTCTCCAACACCTGCCTCTCAGGGTGATCAGTGCCTCTGCTGTCATGCCCCCTATAATTTACAGAAATAAAATAATTGTGTTGCTGATTGTCTTCCTGTAACAGATTGGCTGTCACCTTCCGTTCTGTTTAATATTCACTTACAAAAAGACAGTTAACACTAGGGCTAGTTTGAATTAGCAGTAAAACAAGTTTGTTAGATGCATTTGTTCTGGGCTTTCCTGGCATCTGTCAAAAATATCTCTGACAGATATTGAATAAGCTCAACCACTTAGAGAGCTCTCTCAATCCTGAGAGTATTGATTGGCTTAACTACTCTACTAACACTGGGAAGATTTGTTGAGGAATAAATTGCAGATAGTGTTCAGCTAGTTCTTCTCACTGCATCCCTTGCTTTTGTTGTTTCTTTTCTTGCTTGCTTTCATTTCACATTTCCTTCCAAGAGATCATAATGTATTTCGTCCTAAGCAGTTTTTGATGCTTTTGTGTTTTTGGTCTCCTTCCCTTACTGGGCATTGTATTCTCTATCTTCTGTTCTATATCCAGAGACGGCCGTAGCAGGGTACAGGTCCCAGACGTGGCAGGGGCTGGCAAGTGGCCGGACACGAAGCCGCCCCGGCTCCATGGGGCCCCCCAAAGCGCAGGGCCTGGGGCAGTCTCCTGGATTCGCGCCCCCCAGGGATGACCCTGTCTATATCTATTGTCCTCCCACACTTGTTTCCACATCATGCTTTTCCTTTCCTATTACCATCAGTACTCTTCCCTTTTTTTCATCCAGTCAGAGGAGAGAATTTACTAGTCTCAGCTTGATATGAAACATGGAGGGATCTCAGTTGCCAAATGGGATGGCAACTTCATTTTCATCCCTTACAGAGATATGCTACAAAACAGCAGATGTATGAAAGGCCTTCCTTGTAAAGGACTTCGCTTAAACTCAGATCAAATTCTAAATGTCTTGCATCAGTCTCTAGCAAGTAGGTATTTGATGGATAGCTTATTCTCACTCAGTAAAATCCCATGCTCCTATTCACAAAAATCACAGAATTGCTGCATTTGTCTGAAATCACACTGTTCACACAGCCTATACATTACTCTCTTTTTACTTGTTCTGACTTTTTAGATATTCATTTTTTTGGAGCAGATACTGGTTATTCCATGCTTGTATAATGCCTAATACAAGGGGTCTCTGACCATGATTGGTCCTTACACACTACCATAAATAACCATAATAAAACAGAATGTTTCTCTTGTCCCCATTCTCAAGAAAAGGGGTATTCTGAATTTTCTCATTTCTCATCTGCTTGTTTGTGACGGGGGCAGATGAGATCTCTGCTTACTCTGACCTTCCCTTGTTTTTCTGGCTCCTGCTGTTCTACTTCTTCCATGCCTCTGCTCCTTAGAGCTTTTCCAGGGGCTGTAAAATTAAACTGACCTGATTTTTTTTCTTCAGTTTCACTCCTGCCCCTGGGTTCCTATTTGTCTCTCTGAAAATCTAGGTTAGTTACTAGTGCTACAGCGTAGAAAAGTTCAGAGCATGGCAAGGTGCTGAAGCTGTCTGCCTGCAGATTTAGGAAGACAATACTGCATTGATTTATAGTTGACAAGTTATTTTCATTTTCATAATCTTAAGGTCTAGAAATGTACTTTTAGGTTAGGTTTTGCCAAAACTTCCTGCCTGCCCTGTTTGAGAGGATTTTAAGTTCTCTTTCTGCACGTTAGAAGATGTTTGTCTAAATGCAGCGTTATAGTGCTATGCTTTCTAATGACTCATTTCCTTATCTCAAGTGTCATTGACTGGAATCTCTTTACCTTTTACCTTATTGTACAATGTAAACCGAATTACAGGTATATAATTAAATCATCATATTGAGTATATGAGGATTGGGGAGGATAATGGGAATTTCAATAGCCATATCTTTAACCAGCACAGTAAAAGCTATGATTCAGACTGTCTGGACTGTTTTTCTACTGTATCAAGAGGCCTGCGTATTTACGAGGAAATTCCAGCTGAGACGAGATGTGTTTCTGTACTAGATCAGCACAGCAGGAGCTCTTACACCTCACCTGGCAGAGCTGCTGCCCTGCAGACTAAGTGACTTCTAATTCAAAGCTCAGCTGTATTGGGTCACAGCTCTCACAGGCTGGTGAGATTTGACTAACTGGTAAACCTGGTGAGTGGCTGCAAAAAACAGGCTAAAGTAAGTTTGTATTTGCCTTTATCCAACAGCCCTGTTCCAGTCCTACTGCATTGATTGTCAGAATTCACCAGCTCACTTTGTGATTTCTTTCATTTTAGTCAGTGTCCAGGACATGCTCCCTTTTTGGCTTCCTTTGGTGTGCCTAGTGCCTGTGTGAGGGTAATCTCTGTGTATATAATATGGAGGCATACTGGATTCTGAGCCTCAACCTGTAATTCATTTTACATTATGCAGAGATGTCTGCCTTCTGTCTGCATAGCTCTTGGCTTCCAGTAGCCCAGATTTGAAGCACACAGTCAGAATGAGGCACTATAAAACAAAATATAGCAGAGGAAGCGTGACAAAATGTGGGATTAATCCCTTTAACATAAATACCATTCCCTCTAACCTCAGTTTCCTGAGCAAGTCTTTGATGTCAATTTACCATGAAGACTGAGAACAGCAGGCTAGTGTGGGGTGGAGTTAGATATGGGTGCAGCATGAGAGATGCCCCTTGTAATCGGATGGAGTTGAGCAGTATGCGCCTCAAGGCCAGCTGCCGACTATTGAAGCTTTGTTGTTGTGAAACCCTGTCCTTTAGTCTTGTTCCAGAGAAGTGCTACTTGATACCCACCTGTAGAAATCTTGTTTTCATGGTCCTGCTGCATGTTGCTCTTTTTCAGCTGTGGTATTAGATTTTCATTCTTTTTTTTTTTTTTGGGGGGGGGGCATGGGGAGGAGGAAAGGCAGAAAAATGAGGAGAGGGAAGGTTTGGGAATGGATGCTCTAATTTAGACACAGTAACAGTTCTGTAATTTGGTAGCAGTGAGGAACCATGTTACAGATAGGAATTTACAGACAGAGCCCTTGGAAAGCCTTGGTTAGGATTGTTGGCTCCAGAAATCTATTCACATTTTGCTGATATGTTGGGACCCAGTGATATCTATAAAATGTAAAACATGCCTAAAACCACTGGCCCCAACAGCATGCTATTGCTCTAAATTTGAAACCCTTATATTATTGCTAGATATACATTCAGTTCATGCAGACTGTGAGAGGATGGGGCACATTTAGATCCAAAAACAGAATTGTGCCCCAGAAACGTGATAATACCACACAGAGTAATGTGATCTAGTGGACAGAGCCTCCTGGATTTTAATACCAGATCAGTCTGTAATTTTTCTGTACAGCTGTGGGCCAGATCATAGTCCACTGATTAGGTGTCTGAGTGGCGCTTAGGTGTCAAAGGGCATGTACAAACCAATGTTATAGGTGCTTTAAAAGGGGCAGGGGAGCTGCAGCTTGGGAGCATGCTACAGCCTGACTGTTGCATCTGCACAATCTTGCAGTGACACAAGTGAGCTAAGTTGCCCTAACTTTGAACCCAAAGAAGGCTTAAAACCGAAGGAATTTTGCTAACTTGTATCACTACAGAATGACACAGATGTACCATTAAATTATAACAGCTTTTATCATTATCCTTTGATATTGGTGCTGTTGTTCTGCTTAGAGCAAACCCATTCCTTCCTGCTTGAATCCCTGACAAAACAGGAATGCTTCTACTTGTGTAAGATAAGGTTCCTTGGGTGAATTTGATATCTTTTATTAGACCAACCCGAATAGTTGGAGAATAGTTATTAAGCAAGCTTTCGAGTTCAAAGCTACAGCCTACATCCTCTACTTGTGTAATGCATTTTTATTTTAGTGGTAAAACTGAGTTACAAAAAGTGACAAGGATGGGAAAGACTTGCCCACCTTTTTGCATTAGCTGTTTTTTACAGGATTCCAGCAAGGTGGAAGGGAATTGCTCACAGATACTTAAGTACCATTTAGATGTTGACTAGGTGGGATGAGCTTTGGTGCTTAATCTGCAGAAGAGGGTATTTACCTTCATTTGTAAAATGCTTTAGGAACCTTGAATAGGTAAATAAACATCATGCCAAGTAGCTTAGATCACAAACAATCAATTTACTCCCTTGCTGGTGTTCTCCCAGTGCAGAGTGCTTTGTGAGTGTGTACATGATGATGTTTTTTCATTGCTGTTATCCAGAGTAAGTATGGACTGTTACTCCCCCAATTTACAGTTTTCCCTTACCTCAGAGGGAAGTTGTGTGTACTTTTCAGGCTGAAGGACCAGGCATCTAGTGCTGTCTCCCTAGTTGTGCATGATTTATCTAGTAATTGCATCTGCTGTTTGAAGTACATGGATTTGTAACACCGGGATCCATTGATAGAAACATTGCTGGATACCATTACCAGTGGGTCTTATCAGCTATACGCAGTAGTACTTGCTTTGGAGTCAGAATCTTTTGCACTTTGAATAACTGGTGCATTTTAAATAAATTTAGATGCATGGCAGACTTACCAATACAGCCCAGCATAGCTGGACTTGGAGAATCCTTTTCTGATTGGTGGAGTCCGTAACTGTTGGGAGGGGTTTGCCCCGCCTCTGCTGGGGCAAAGAGGAAAAAAAAGAAAAGTCTTAGACCTGGTACAAGACTGCTCTCTGCTGGTCTGGCAAAACTTCAGGGGCAGAGCCCCCCAAGAGAATAAAATGAGCTGCATGCCCAGTACGTGGCAGACGCGTTGGGGGACGGAGAAGAGAGAGAGGGGGCTAAGAAGAGCTGGCCAGCTGGGCAGAGGCCAGTGCCCTGATGAGCCCGAACACCCCCTTGGCGGAACAAGAGCGCTGGATAGCCACAACTTCCATTTGGTGCATGGCAGTGAGACCCTGGGAGCTTCATGAGGCAGCTTGGGTCTCCAGCCCCCCCCTCAGTGCAGATAGTGCTGAACGGAGAGTCTCAGCGGGACCAAGACCCTGGGAGCCACTTGAGGCAGCTCAAGTCCCTAACCCTGGCCCAGGGCCAGGAACTTGGTGCAAGAGGCGGTGCACTGGCGGCCCTGAGGGACCAAGACCCTGGGAGCTGTTTGAGGTGGCTTGGGTCTCCAACCCCTGGCATGCAGCCAGGGCTTGGTGCAGGCTTTGCTTCACAGCAGGTCCAAGCCAGACCAAGGTCCTGGGACCACACAAGGCGGCCCAGGCCCCCACCCCTGAGCAGAAAGCAGAGCCTCGAGAAGCACACAGCGGTGCTCAGGGCTACTAGCAGGCAGGTGGCCCAGATGGAGCCAGAGGCCTGAAAGGCCCCTGCAGCAAGGAGCAGCTTGGCCGAGGAGACGCTGACCACCCGCACGGCCCTGGAGTTATGAGTTACTGGGGAAAGGGGTTCCCACAGGGGAGGGAACACCCTGGCCAGGCTTTCTGGGTGATGATAATAAATCTTACTCTTAGGCTAACTCTTAGGGTAGAACTAATAAGTGACATTCTCTGTTTAATGGATGTAACTGGTATGAGGAATCCACTGAAGAATATCACCTCCACCAAGTCAGCATGAACTATTATGGATCTTTTTGGCAGACCTGGGGACTAACTTTCAAGGAGCTCTGGGCTAAGATTCAGGGCAGTTGATATTAAGTACTATAGTACTTTCAAAGTGTTGTGCATCCATTGAGAATGATACCTAAGTAAGTTTATCACTTTGGAGGGCTTTGGAAAGCTTATGAATCAACCCCTATTCATTTCCTAGAGAAATAGCTCTCCAAGCACTATGTTTAAACTTCATGCTTTTTTTTGGAATTTTTTTTGGGGAATACCTGGGGATGCAAGGCAATGAGGAGGAACCTGGTTATTTATCTGTAGTTAGTCTTAGAGGAGAGAAACTTAAATGCTGAAAGAAGGATGCTGGAAACAGTGGTGAGCTTTTTTTTTTGGGGGGGGGGGGGGAGCAGGGCAGGGGGAATCTCTGATGGAATGCAGGTTAAAAAAAAAAAAAAAAAAAAAAAGGCCTTCCTTCCATTTAACATGTATTTATGAATACCTAAATGGAGATCATGTATATTTGCCAACATTTGTAGAAATGGTTGAGAGAGTAGATAATCTACCTAGCTGTGCTGCAGAAGTCACCCTACAAGAGCTTTCTTCTTGGAAATGCTCATTCCATTCAATTCACCTCTGCCTTTGGTAGAGTATCTATATCTATCTTTTACATATTTGAAAGGTGATTATTTTTTACTTACAGGATAAGCAGGTCTGTGGTTCACATGTACAAGAGAATTGGGTAATGGGAACATTTTGTGGAAAGCAAAAATGTATTGTTAATACAAAGGTTTCTTCCAGCCAGAAAAATTAAGAACTTCCCTCCTCTCCTACCCCTAAAGAAGATTCTGATTCTGAAAGGAGTTTTTTTCTGAGTTAGGAAATTTGTCCAGGGGCAAGTGTGTGTGAACACTGGACTTCTACGGTATGTCCCCACATAGGGAGACTATGTAGGGAACAGTAGACTACTTACATGCCAGTACTAACTACTTAAGAATGGTGTGGTAGTGGTGTCCCCTGGCTTCCTCAGTAAATGACAGAAGAAATTGATTCTGTTTGGCAGCGATAAGGTTAGCTTTCCTCTTACTTTGCAGATTTTGTTATCTGTATCTGATTTTGTGCAATTATTAGGAGGTGGTGAATTTTATGCTGACCAGATTATAAAATGTTTGTCACAGTTATAGGTCAAGTTGTGCTTTAGATCCTGCTTAGCTCCCTCTTCTCCAGTGGCAGATTTGACTATTTTCATGCCTCTCTGGCATGAACCAGGGAGTTCTACTACCTCTCTAAGTCTAGAAATAACACAACAGGTCCAGTGGTGTTCAGCACCAGCAAGCCCATTTCCTCCAGGGGTCTGGGAGCAGCAGCTGATTAAAGTGATTTGAAAACTGTTTCTTCAGAACAAAATAATTTTATTCATGCAAAATGAATGCAGCAGAGGAAATGGATAAAACAAAGAATGCCAGCATGCCTTAGTTTTAGCTATTTTTTCCCTTTTGTCTTGTAAGTTTTGAGTTAAGTTCTACACAAACAAGCAATCCCTAGCTTCTGGGCTGGGAGAGACAGGCAGCCGCTGCCATATTCTGTCAAAGGCTGATTTCTCACAGATGCTGCCAGCTCACCTCCTTTCCTCTCTGGGCAGAGATTGTAATGTGTTAGTGCCCCTTTTCTGAGCCTGGGAAGAAGAAACTGCAGCTTAGCTGGAGCTATCCAGGTGGGAAGCTGGCATTCTCCTCCAACATTCCCTTAAGTTACCATAAGTTCATTTTTTCCTCCCCTGTTTATTTCTTCCTATCAGTCAGGTAAACTGAGGTTCATGTAATATTAATAGAATACTACTTTTATTACTTTCCATATCCAAAATTTCAAAATCAAAGTGGGATCATCTAGAAATTCAGATTCCAGCTTTAAATACTGATGCTCACAGGAGATTTCCTTGCAAACTAAACTTACTCTGCTCAATTGGAGAAAAGGGTACCAAAGGATGCTTCTGGTTTGGAAAACTTCATTGGCTCACATGGCCTTGTATCAGTATGTTATACTACACTCTGTTTCCTTTCCCCAGGGGTACAGTGTCCTTTACTCTGGCTGCTTCTGATATGGTGTAGCCTGGCTCTTCCTTAGACTGTACATGGCTGCTTCTTGAGGTAAGTGAGAAGTGGAGGTAACTGATAATTTTGGCCTGGGTAGCCTGGGGGAAAGAATGTCCTCCTTCCTGGGGATCTCTGGTTTTGCATGTTTTTGAAAGCTGTGAAAAAAACGGATATCTCCCGTGCTCGTCTGGCATGGGAGATGAGCACACCTCTGTTACATTGTGCCTTGCTCCACTCTGCTCTCCCTTTTGTCATTCTTGTTGCTGCATGTGAGGTGCCTTGGAGATCAAGTAATTCTCCATAGTTGTATAGCAGGTTTTCAGACCTTTAAACTGTAAACTGTTTGGGCCAAGGGCTGTGCTTGAATTCTTGGTTTAGAATGCCTAATACAATGGGGTCCTGATCTATGACTAGGACCTCCAAGTGCTAGAGCACCTGTGAAGTTACCTCCACTTATAGATAGGTAAACTGAGGTACAGAGAACATATTGGGACTGAGTTGAGAATAGAGTCCAAGCACTTTGGTTCTCTGGCCACCAGGCAGTGTCTTTTCTAAAAGAAGCTATAAAATCCTGATGTACAATGTAGGTATCAGCAAGTTGGCTCTGAGAATACTCCTATTTCCTTTAGCTGTCCTATCCTGTCCACCATGCATTGTAAAGTTGAACTGTTGTGCTACCGCTGTTTGGGGGCATGGAAATGCTCTATTTTTAGTAGTAGATTCCAAGTGGCAAATCTGTTTCTTGTTCATCTAATGACTCCATATCTAGCTGCAGCTGGGAGAGGAAGAATTGGTTCACAGGCACCATTTTGTGGGCTATACTTTTGTGATCACTCCTTCCCAGGTGTGGGTTTCTTTAGCAGCAGAGTGCTGTGGGTACACACACAGTGCTAAACAGAAGCTTTGCAAGAAAGGAAAACCTGCTATGCTGTGTCATGCTCTGGACACAAGGAAGATGATACTGCCAGCTATAAAGACCAGGCACAGCACCAAGTGCCAGGCAGAAGTTTATGAAAGGAGAAGCTTCTACTTTTCTGCTACACTGTAGAATACTTTTCTCATGCTTCTTTTCCCCTGGCTGGCTTTGAATCTCTTCCATTTCTTTTTGTCTTTCTTCTCTTCTGCTCTCCTTTATCTCCCATTGTCCCTTTTTTCACTCACTTAGTCAGCATGTGCATAATTGCTGAGCCATGCAGTAGCATCCTTAGTGGCCATGTGCAGTTCCTGTAGTCTGCTACTGAACTTAGTCAGCAGGCAGTCATCGACAATATGCAGCATGGTGTGTCTTGCTACAGTCTGGGTTGTTGTGAAGACCCTGATGGTGGAGGTTGGCTACACATAGATTTTGCCCTTTCTGGAACCTATTTAACGAGGCCCACTGATGATGTGGCAGGTTGAAGCTGAGTGGGTAGACTGTAGGATCTGTTATAAGGAAATTGTTTGGTAATAATGTCGACCTCCATTCCTCACACCAGGGGGTCTCCATGGTGCGGTCCTGGTGCAGCAGTTTGGACCACAGTGGGTGTCATGATGGTAGATGTGCAGCAGGTGGATTTAAGAACTTGTCGTACAGCAGCAGCCTTGGATTGGGGAACAATGTTGCTTAGGTCTGGGAGCCATGATAGAGAGGGATCAGTTGAAGAATTCCTGAGATGATGCGCATTGTCAAATGTAGCTGCACTTCATTGGGTTTGGTGTGTGATGACTGGTTCCAGACTGGTACGCAGTAGTCTGTCACAGAGTACAAGATGGCAAAAGCTGACATCCTTAGGGTTGAAGCTCTTGTCCCCTATGATGACCCAGAAGCTTGTTAAGGAGGTTGTTGCATACCTTAACTTTCATTGCTGTCTTTTTCAAGTGTTCATGGTAGCTCAATGTCTGGTTTAACTTCATGCTCAGGGAGATGGGTTGTGTTTCATGCCTCAGCCTCTGACCATTCCAGTAGCTGTTTAGCTCCTGGCCAGCATTAACATTGTGTAGGTGGAAAATGCTGGAAATTGTCTTACTGATGCTTGGCTGGAGGCTCCAAATCTTGCAGCAGTCAGCCAGCTTTGTAATGACATTGTTCAGAGTGTGTTCTAGCTCATAGAAAGTCTGGGCTTGGAGTCCATAGCAGATGTCATCAGCATAGATGAATGTCTGTGACTCGGTTTGTGGCAGGTTATTGGTGTAAAAGTTGTACAAAATCAGAGCAAGCACAGATCCCTGAGGCAGTCCATTGGTCTGTCTTTTCCAAATGCTTGTCTTCTCATCCATGTGCACCCTGAACCGTCTATTGCAAAGGAGCAGTTCAACAAGATAGGCACTTGCCATTTTTATGAGCTGACTGTGTGCCAAACAATACTGTATGCTGCTGTGAGGTCAAGGAAAACAGTACCCATCTTGAGGTTCCTTTGAAAACCATTTAAAACCACCATTTATAAAGCAGTACGTGGGCCCTGTGGTGGGCCAGTAGGGGGCGTTCCTGCATTGAGCCACCCACCTCACTGCGCCCGACCACCTTCCAGACTCCAAGTGCCTTCTTGGGGGTGCCTCATGTCTGGCTGACCCCCTTCCTAGAGTACACCCACTAGCCTGGGGGTTCCACTGCCACCACCCAGGGCTGGGCTTGATTCTGGCACTCCACACCCTGGGAAACACAGGCCTAGTAGCCCTCGAGGGTACTTGATTCACTTCAAGAACTTGGGATGCTTCCCTCAGTCAGAAGCACAAGTAGTGGTCTCCCTTAGTCAGCTGAACTAAGGGGACCCCAAAGCGTAATTTAGACCTACTCCCAATAAGTCTCCCACGCTAGGTACAAAGAACTTCATTGGTTACAAGGGGTAGAGTTGCAGTAGGGTACAGGGTAGAGCAATATTGGAGAAATCCCATAAAGCAAACTGGCATGGCTGGGTAGCCTTTGATCATGCCTCTGAGTTACTGCAAGCTATATATCTAGTTAGATCTCAGGTAGCTTACTCACAAGTATCATCCAGAGGCAGGTGGAGATTCCCTCTGGAGGCAGGCAGTTCCTTGATCAAGAGTTTTGAGAGGGAGAGCAAGTTTCAGATGGTTCAGCTCTTCTCTGTCTCCGAGTATTCCTCATGGCTGCTGCCCCCTCCTCCTGGGCAGTCCTTAACTTATATAGCCCTTGTGACCTCATTTACTTGGTCCAATGGAGGCCAGCACCTGTTGGCTGCCAGCCAACCAATTTGACATGCATCACTAGTTGCTGGGCAGACTGGCAGTTCCTAGCTCCCGAGGGAGCAAGCCTCTCCCCCAGGTATGTGATGCCAGTCAGGTAGGCAGAGGGGGCAGGTTTTCCCCCTCCCTCAGGATTGTATCCAGCTCACATTACCTAAAGAGATAGGGTAAGGTGTGTATCCTCTGCTGGGCCCATCCTAACCAAATTGTCACAGAGCAGAGTTTATGGGGAGAAACAGAGGTGGCCTTCTGCCACAGGGCCATTCCACATGGCTGCCACCCAGTCTATACTTCCTGTCTCAGCGCAGAATGTGCTGCATTGCTAAAGCAGTACGAGTCATCTGGCAACCTAGATGCGGCAGATCACTTGATCAAATCATTGCAAGCAGCTCACTGAGCTACATGGGAGGAAATGACTGGGAAGCTGGACTTCACCCATTCTAGCTGGAAGTTTCATAGTAGTTAGGGGTCAGAAGGGACCTAAATAGATCATCTAGTCTGACTCCCTGCCACTGGCCGGAGCACATGCTGGGATCACATGACCCCAGACAGGTGTTCATCCAACCTCTTTTTGAATTTACCCAAGCTCACTTCCTATGAGGTGGTTTTGAAAACTTTCCACATTCCCACTCTATGTACATAACCACAGCCCTGCCACAGCACTTAGCTTTCCTGAGCCATCTATTGAAAACAGAGCTCATTTCCCAAACAAGTATTGATGTACAAAATGACCAGTCAAAACAGGAGGAATTTAGGAGCTTCTTCCCAGTGTCCCAGACATGAACCAATGTCCATTACTCCAGAGAGCTGCTTGTACGGGAATAGGCTTAGTCTATGTTGGAGTCTACTTCATCATCTTGGAGCAGTCATCAGCTATCAACACTGAGTCACCCTCAGCCACCTACTTTGTGTAGCAAAATCACTGCTGTAAAAGGGAGTGAAAAGCCGCTTCCCAAAAGAATGGAGAACTTTCCACTGTATGCACCAAACCAGAACCTGTCCAAAACTCTTCGCAGTTCTTGAACTTAACAAGGTTTTGGGTAGCATCAAGTGTGGCACCACTTCAGGATATGACATCATCTCCCTGGGTTCCTGAAGCATCTCAGACCATGCGCTTATTCTTGGTTGGTTCAATTCTTTACAAGGTCACATGCGAGGGAAAGCTGCCGAAGTTCTGACGCATGTCAAAAGTTATTGACCTCCCCAATCTGGAAACAGATCTAAACCAGGTGTCAAATTGATATCGCTGCTGCCCATCTTTTTTAAAGTCCTGTAGCGCCTGAATCTACAGCTCAGACTCCCAAAGGTGGAGAACATTTTGAGTATTGATCAAGCAGGTTTCTGACGAAGTCAAAATACGTGTGACCAACTACTTGCACTAACAGCATTCATTAAAAATGGTTTTCAAAGGAACCTCAAGATAGGCACTGTTTTCCTTTTTTCACTGAGTGAGTTGCACACAAGATAGGAAGAGACTGTGGTAGAAAAGGCAGCTTGAGGACTACAAAAGAGTTAAAAGGTCCCCACATGGCTGCTGGAGCCAGGTCTAGCATGTGGTGTCAGAATAAAAGATTTAATTTCAGGTTGTCTTCTGGGAACCCTGGAGATAAGAGATTAACTGATATCTTCCAAGCACTCTCTGCACATGCATCCCTGCCAGCTGTTTATCAGCCCTGGCCATGCGGGCACTCTGTCTGTATGACTTGAAAGAGGTGTTTGAGCACAGGTTTCCAGCCCTTTGGGATCTGCACCTCTTGTGTTGCCTTGTGCCACTATACAATTAATACAACTGCTTGGAATAGGATAGGTTAGAAAGGGGCATGAAGCATTGCACTTCTTGGCTCAGTTTGTATACAGCCCATTCAGTGGCCCAACTTGTTTCTAATTTAGGGCTAGTTATCACTGGGATATCATACCATGTTACAACACATTTAGCAGTCAATGTAGGGGTTAATTACAACAAGATGACATGATTTTAAACATGACTGGCTTGTCTATAATGAGTGCTGGGTTGTATGTTATAACCCAGTATTCTTTGCCAGCATGAACAGGACCATAGAGCTCCCTGCTCTCCTAGAAAACCCACTTTGGCAGCCCTGGCTAAATCTTCCCATGTCATCATTTTCCTCTGGTGATGCTGGCTGGCCACCACTTCAAGAACTGATTGAATTGTGGCTTTATTCAGAACATCTCTTACCCTAAAGGAACAGTATGGGAGAGCTGCCCTGTACTGCAGTTTTTTTAGCTCTCTAGGATGGCCCCTTAGAATGGTTGTACTTTTCGTATTTATTTCCAGATACTTATTTGTATGGCTCTTGATCTGGTCTGAATGTTATGATTTTGCATGAGAAAGGAAGACTCCACTGGATGTGCACGTGAGGGTAAGACAGTGCCAGTACCAACAAACTTTAGTTTGTTAAATTGGGTATAGTGGGCTGAAAGTGCTGAACCATGTTTTTTGAAATGGTGTGTAGAAGGTTCTGCAAAAGGACTACTGTGTTGGAAGGGAATGAGTGTAATTCTTTTTTTTTTTCCTTTTCCGTCTTTGTTGTGCTGCTCTTTCCCCTTCCATTCCTTGCCTCATTATTGTATCTGAGTCTTAAAAGAAACAACATAAAAATCCTTGCATATCTTTGTAACTTTAACAATACAAAATTGGGGCAGGAAGGGGCCCCATTTATGCCCCTTTGTCATCAGATGTGATTTGATGGCTAAGACTAAAGAGAAACTTTGGCAACTGCAGTGATTTCCCGTGTGCAAGTAATGAGAGAGAGAAAATTGTCAGTTGAAAACAGCAGGAGCTGCATTAGCAAATATAAATTAAACAGATGGCTGAGATGCTGCAGCTGTCACTGAGAATCTCCAGGAAGATCTTTAGCTTGGAGCTGTAGGAGACCATTTTAAAAGGGAGAATGAAAACAGCAACAATACAAACTTTAGCATGACCAGAGGCAAAAAATAAAGGTATTCACTTGATTAGATGAAACTCATCAGGCACCGAATCCCTTTACATTTCACGCCTCAGAACTCTAGAATTTAGTTCTAGATCAAATACAGTAAGATATGTTTCAAATATTCCTACAATTGACTGGCTTGGTGGCTTAGTACATCCCTTCTGTGTTTCCATGCAAAACAGAGATGCTGTGGAAAAAGGAGGAAATGTGCCTCATCACACAATTGTAGTCCTCTGCTGGCTGGTCCTCTGTTTTTAAAGACCTGTAGATGCTTCCTGAAATCCTTCAGGAAACATTTTATTTAGAAGCAATTCCTTTATTACAGCGTAGCATCATGGATAATAAAATTTTGTTTAGAGAGGCACTGTCACTTAAAGCACCTTCAAACAAATCCATCTAACATATTCAATCTTTGGGTGACATTTATCTGGCTTGTTTCCATCCCAGCAGTGATTCTTTTTCTGCCCTTTTGTAGAAAGTGATAAAATTACTTGCAAGGGTTTTGGTTGTATCATGGGAAGACATAGTGGAGCTTCAGTGATAGCAAGGTTCTTTACGTGTTGCTTTTTGGTAACTCTTCAAAGGGTAATTTCAAAAGATTTGATTTGTCATATGCATGGTTCTTGGTGTGGGCTATTGCTTTTATCCTATAGACCCATCTAGGAGGAAGAACCTTCATGTGGGCTCTGTGTATAGCCAGTGATCTGCACATTTAAATAGAAGGAGCTGCATTGATAATGTGCATTCAGCAAAATATGTATCTCAAACATGTTTGTTGATCTTCCAGTCCAAGCATTTTGTTTCTTGTGCTTGTTTTATTTTTCTAGTGCAAGAATTGCTAATGTGATATGGTTCAGTTTTTAAACACCATTTATAATTTAGGAACTTTTGAGTTATGGTTATGTAACAGCCCCCTTGTGCACGTTTAATATATCTTTATTCCTTTGTTTTCCCCACATTATATCATGCCTTTTTCATACATATCTGTAGGTGCACTTTAAAGTAAAGGCATAAAATCTTATTTCGTGAATCATCTGTACAGGGAACATTTGGAATGCTGAAAGAACTCTTTCTGCTTGCCTCTTCTTTCAGATAGGGAGGGGGGGGAAAGGACTCTTACTATATAATTCACCCTTCTCCCATCCTCCCACTTAGTCTAAATAAATAGGCTGTAATAACCTATAAAGACCAGTGAATTTGAGTTCTAATGTGGGACTGAGTTCCAGGCACCAGGCCCACATTGGAAAAAAAAAATTGCGCCCAGATGGATAAAGTTTAGGGACTGTATACTCCTGATTCCTTATGGAACCTAACTCTTAATGAAGAGTTTGGGAGGAGATGTGGTTTAAAAGGTGGTGGTGATGCAAACCACATAAGATGCTGTAAGGCAAAGCCAGCTAGCTCCTTGAGCTCTTTCCTGCTATGCCTGCTGGAATCTAGTGGCATCGACTCATCGTGCTACTGAAGCTGCTTCATCTATCACACAAGGTAGAAATGAGACTTCCACCCTTACAGCAGGTTCCCTGTGGTGTCCTAGCAGCTCCCATGCTTTCATACAGAGAAGCAGCATACACAATCACATAAAATACTTTTTGTTTGTTTGTTTCTAGCCTGCCTGATTAGAGAAGCCTGGGAGCAGGAATGTGATTGACTAAAACCAAGTGAAAAGCACCAGACTTCCTTCTTCCCTAAGCATGGTTATACCATTACCCCCAGCAAAGATGTAAAGAATGTGGCTTTTCAGTGTGCATTGTGCATAAAGTAAGCAAACTTTGGGCATCTTTGACCTCAGTGGAAACATCCTGGAGTAGACACCTTTCCTGTGGGAATGCCTGTCCTCAACCCATAGGTGTTTGCATTTTGAGACTGTTGGTACAAGGGCCTGAGCTAATCTCTACTCCCATGTCATTACACCAGTGCTAAGGAAAGTTTTGGGTAACTTGTACAGGTAGGGAGTCATTGTAGAGGGAGCCGCTGTAGTTGATGACATAAATACTCTTATCTTTGTCTACACTAAGAAATTTAAAAAAAAAGCACGCTGACATTTGTGTGAGCTTCTAGTTATAGGCAAGGCACCGCATTCTTAGCACTCATAACTATCATGGTGGCAAAACCCAAGAAAGGCGCTAGTCTTTTCTGCACTAAGGTTCTGGCTGATATTGGTAAGATTTATTTTTCCCCCAAAAGTTGTCTAGTTTAGGTAAAGCCTTTCTGTCTGCCATCCCCAAGGAAATAGGCAGTAAGAAGTTATGGTAGTTATGGTTTTCTTGTGAGCTTCATGGTTGCCCTGAGTGAGATGCATCTCTGGAATCGCTTCCCAGACAAAGATTTATTATTGTTATCATTCCTTTGAAATTCTAGTATCAACCTAGTAGGGATCCATAAGTGCCTGTAGATTGCAGTCCTCTTGTACAAGTAGCCTGACATACTCTTGGTAATAGGAGCAGCTGTCAGCACTAACATGCTGTCAAGATTGTGGTCGTCGTCCGTCGTCATCGTTGTCGTGTCTCCCCCCCCCCTTCAACTTAACATTGAACAACTGAGTCTTGGTGCCTTTTGGAATCATAACTTTGATTTCCCTGATTTTTTGGCACTTAATAGTTATATTAGTTATGACAGCCGATACCCGTTTATGATAGACCATGCTTCTTGGGCAGTAGGCAGACTCAGTAGGCAAAATCTAAGAGAAGTATGAATAACCCTTCTTACTACAGTGGTGTTTACACTGAATCCCAACAATAGGCCATTATAAATATTGGTTCTTTTAGTAAAAGCTTTCAGTGAAATTGCTCATCTCCTTTTGCTGGAGAACAATCTTTAGAGTCTGAGACTGCATGCATTCTCCCAGGAAACTTGAGTACAGAACCACCAGCCCTTGCACTTAAACACATTACTACCAGTATAACCTATATGAGCTTTCAGGGATAAAGGTTGTTGTAGCTGTGTTGGTCTAAGAAGAACAAGAAGTCAGTGTGCTAGAGTCGGTATCTAATTAGACCAACTAGACAGTTCCAATTTTTTTCTTTGTTTGCAAGCTTTCGGGCACATGCGCCCTTCCTCAAGAATAGGAGAATGAAAAGATTATAACATTTTTCCCAGATAAAAATGAAAATAAATATTTCACAGGAGAGCTGGAGAGTGGAGTCAGATTTCATTTCTACCTGGGAGAAATTTTACAATCTTTGCATTCTCCTTTGCCTGAGGAAGGGCATATGTGCCTGAAAGCTTGCAAATAAAAAAAATTTGTTGCAACTGTCTAGTTGATCTAATAAAAGATATCGCCTCTAGCACACTGATTGCCTACATGAGCTTTGAGACCAGTGTAAGTTACACCAATGTCTGGAATAGACAGATGACAAGAACCCCTCAGGTAGTGGCTGAAATATGCACTATTACAGCACCTCACCACTAGGAGATGTTAGAGCCAGGACTCTTTGTACTAAGTATGGGATAGAAGTAGACACAAAACACTTACAGAAGTGTAACTTACAGCAGTGTCGTTTTACCACTGATTTTTTTTTTTTAATAAACCTACAGTGCATTTTAGAAAGTTGCACCAGCACAGGACTACACATCATGTATCTGCTCCTTGTTTATAATTGTGTAAGAGCTGGTTACACGGAAGTAAACATGCTGTGCCTCTGCACCCTTTATCTTCCTGATTCTTAATGACTTTGACTTCTGAGTCATACGAGCAAGCTGCTGTGGGGCTTGCTCATGTTTGCTGAGAGTGGCTGAATGAAAGTGCTGTTGGGGTGCACTGCAACCTCGTCTAGTGGTGAGCTGAGGATTGATGAATGAGCTATCACTAAGTCTCTTGCTCAGGGGTGCGGAGAGGGCAGAGAAACTCTCTTTCATTTTTTTTCCCCTGGCCACTCGCAGGCTGCTAAATCAGTTCTCTCTCCTTTTTCCACGCCCACCTGTTGCTTCCTGTTGAATGCAGCAGAGTTGGAATATGGTCAGGCAGTTGTGAAATAACTTTTGGAGGGAGACAGAGTAGGTACTAATGAAGACCAAAAAAAGGGGCTATGGAAGAATTTTGCTGCTGTAGCTCAAGACTGGGGAGGGAAGCGATGAGAATCTATGGCTGCAGCAGCCCAACGGGGAGAGACCTGATCTGAACCTCAGAGGCAGGCAGTAGCAGGAGCTACAGGGAACCTGGAGCTGAACGTCACCCAGTTTCACATGAGTTCCGTTCATGGAGAGAAGCAGAGAACAGTTAGCCTGAATAGAGGCCAAAAGTGGGACAATAAGAACAGGGGGAAGAAAGGAAGAAATGTAGGCGAGAAGAAGAAAGTCACAGAGCAGATCTCATTTTATTCTACACATTTGCTGTCACTGTTTCCTGTGGAGTGACTTGAAGGTGCATGTTAACTTTGTAAAAGTATAGTTAAGAACGGTTTTGTTCTATCCTGGGCTTGGGGACAAACTTCCTGTTGCCATCCCTGGGAGTAGAGACGACCCAAGCAGGGTGCAGGGTCTGGTGCAGATCAGCCTGTGCAGCGCCCTGCCCCTGGATGCGAGGAAACCAGTGACATATTCAGCAGCAAGGAGGGGAGAGGGGGTGCTGAGCGGCTGGTTGTGAAGCCAGTGACAGCGCAGAGTTGCCGCAGTCGCTCCGCCCGGCTCCATGGGGCCCCCCAAAGTGCAGAGCCTGGGGCGGTTACCCTGATTTGCCCCTGCTAGGGACAGCCCTGCCTGGGAGTATTGCTGTGCATGGAGCATAATAGAAAGCTCTAATTGTATAGGCACAGCAAATGAAACGTGAGTGGGATATACCAGCTCTGACATTTAGAAGAGAACTGGGATTCCAAACTTTAACATGACAGGAAGTGGTAATCCTAGTCTTACTGGAGAGAGGTGGTTAGTTCTGTTAGTCTGGAGTTAGGCAGAAAGTAGGTCAAGGTTGCACCTTGTAAACAGAGCAAGTCAGTCTATAAAATGCCACCCTTATATTCTAGTAGTTCAAGGACACCCACTAGCATTCAGAACTACAGTTGTTGGGGAGACCTGGAAAGAAAGAAAGTAATTGGCAAAAAATTAGTACATTTTTTAAGTCCAGTATTTTTCATCCTACTAGAAATGCTTTCCAACTGGAAGCAAAAATGTCCAGCTTTCTAGGGGGCTAAAACAGTTGTCTCTGGCTCTTGTGGTTCACAAGAAAATGGCCTTTCCACTCTACTAGGGTTGGTCCCTCATTCAAACCCTGTCTTTTCTGACTTTAGTCCAGAATTGACTGTAGCAACTCCCAGATTTTGGGACAGTGTCATTCTCAATCCTCACTGTACAGTCAGGGATGCTTTAGAAACCAGCTGAAGTTGCAGGAAGACTAGCAATTGTAAATTAATCTTCACCGTCATGCTTATAATTTGCGATCAGTGTCACCTAGTGAATGTTTCAGCTGATATAAAACATTACATCAAGCAGTTCCAGCAACTTGGCCTTCAGATTTTACAGCATCTTTATGGTAAAAACTGCATCACCAGATTTTGGATTAACATGCTATTAATAGCTTTTTTATTTGCCTAAAAAATACAGTAGGTAGAGATTAATATTTAGTTTTGTTTCGAGACGGGTTTAGCTTTATTTTCCCATGGAAGGCAACAGGATACACCTGTTTAAGCTGTGGTAATGAAACCTTCCTTCATGCGGAAAACAGCTTTTCCTTATTGTAAGTCCATTTATCTCCTTAAACTTTGGCAGCTTTGGTCTTTGGAACTAGAGATTCCAGACTTGAGCATGACACATTCTGGGGCCTGAGCTAACTGGTTGCATGGGGAAATATTTAGCTAATTCATAATCTGCCACAAATGTGAAATCCAACTCTGCCTTAGTTCTAGGCTGTAGTGCCACTGACATTGGTGCTGTGGGTATTAGAATATCCTGTGCTTCCGTAGACGGGTGTAGCAAGTCTCTTTTTCAAAAGAAATACAGGGTTGTCTGTTCAAAATAGGACTTCAAGGTATGTATAAGGCAGAGAGCATCTTACATTTAGATCACAAAGAAGGAGAGCAGCTGTTTAGAACTGAAGCATTGGGACTTACTTCCAGCCAGTTACAGCTGCACTGAAGTCCTCTGATAGCCCTGGGGAGATAGGGAGCAATGGTTAGAGATGAAATTGGCATAACTTTTATGAGTTTCAGTGTTTTGATGCTGGAGGAAGAGTCTTTTCCGCATAAAGAAGCATCCCTTTGATTGTAGGCAGGAGCTGGAAGGTTTTGATGCACTGGTTTCATCTATGTACGTCTCTCTTTTTTTCCTTGGAAATATTGGAAATGTTGCAAGTGAGAAGCTCTCACTTCCTTCCCTTTTACAAACAAGCCCTTGGGTAATAAGATTTGGTACAAGCTTCTAACAAGATGAACATTGGGAAACACCAGAAGGCACAGTGAAAATGCCCCCACTATTGATGGCTACAAGCCAGGCAGACCAACACAGAACAAGGCTAGAAATGAGAAGTGAGAGAGATGGCAGCCGGTATAACTGGGGGAGCCTGGTGTGGGAGACATTTTCTAGAGGAGGGAAGAGAGATCAATAACAATCAGAAGAGAGAGGGGTACTTAGCTTTGTAAGTTTGAAGTCAGGTGGAAGATAGGATAAAGTGGCACCTTGTAGACTGACTAATTCAGAGGCATGGAAAAGAAACTCAGTTGTCAGGTAGCTAGTATTTAAAATTATTTGGGCTATGTATGGAAGTCCAGCAGTGTTCAGTGGTAGAAACAGAAACATATTTGGAGGGCTCCAGTGATATGAATACAAAGTTTAATACCTTTTCTATGCATCCAGTGAATGATTTGAACCACCATCCCTGTCTCTGCTAGCTGAATACATAATCCGTAATTCTAAGACTTATAGTAAGTCTGCATTTGTTAAATGGGATACAGTTCCAGTTGGAAGTACTTAGTAATGCATTATTTTCATTCTTATTGTCCCTTCTGATCTTGCTCCCAAAACAAAATCATCCAGATCAGTCAACCCAGAACTCTACTGCTAGAAGATACTATTTCAACAACCCTAGGCCTCTGGTAAATTTTTGTTCAGTCCACACAAATCAAGAAAAAAAGGTAGACTTGTGAGTGAGGTATAGAAGCTGTAAATGTTTATTATGCACTGGCAGTCAAAGCTTAGGCCTGGTGTCCACTTACTGTATTTGCTTGAATCCATGCCAAGGTTTCTCCCCCCCCCCCTCCCTCCCTCCCCCCCCGTGTGACATGGGAGACAAAACAGCCTCGCCTTGGATTCAGGTACCAGCCTGGGGTAGGTTGTGGCTCTGTCTCCAACTTTGGCCTGGTTCAGGCCTGAGGCTAGGGGCAGAACTTCAGCCACTGTCTGCTCCAGGCAAGGGGCAGTGCTGGAGCTGCTGCTGCCACCACCACCACTGTTGCCACCTAGCCAGGGCCAGAGCTGGATCTGAGGCTGAGACTGCTGCCACTGCTGCCTGGCTGGGGCAGAGCCATCACCATTGCCCGACCAGGGCTGGGGCCATAGCTACTGAGTGCTCTCTGCCCCAGCCTCTACCTCATCCCTAGCCATTGTATAGGATAAGTGGTGGCAGGAGTGGAATGGGGAAGTGGCAGGGGAGACAGGTGGCAGAGAAGCAGGCATGGGAGGGTGGAGGAGGTAGAGGCATTGGGGGAGTGTAGTGGGAGGTGCAGGGGATGGGAGTCTCCTGCCCCCCACTACTACTTTCCCCTTTGCAGTGTTGTGGGGGGTGAATTTAAGATGATCTCCAATAATTAAATTCTATACATGGAAAATGATAGCAAATTTATAATGTTCCATGTTTAGACTCTAATTAGTCATTCATTATTCATTCTAATTATTCATCTTAAATTCAAAATAATCTTGGCTTTGGGTAAATGCATTCAGTTTTCCTATTAGATTTGTATTATTTAAAAGGGTGCAGAAATCACATCTCTAATCCACATAAATATGTCCTGTTGTTAAATATAATTACAGTGGTGATTATACTATGCAAAATGTCCTTTTTTGACTATAGCTTTGTTCAGAGTGTCTGGGTTGGTAAAAGAGAGTTTGGACCTATATAAACTGTATCTCTACTAAGAGAGTTTGCTGGCATAGCTACAGCAGCAAACCTTTTCTAGTATAGAATAGGCCTTATTGATGATACTGTGAGGTTCCCATAGCAAATGAAAAGCGCAATACAAAGGGCTTTACAAACATGAATTAAGCCTTGTAATGCCCTTGTGGAATAAGTCATGCTTCTTGCTAACCAATGTCTGGTTTCTTTTAATATGAAATGTTTTGTGAGGATGGAAGGAAAGGATGAAGGAAAATGGGTAAGAAGGGAGTGAACACCTGGAAGAATAGTATTGATAGAACAACCGGCATTACTGATTTATTGTCATTCTTGTTGTCATTCTTGTTGTCATGAGAAATTCTAAAGATGTTTTGGTAAAATCTGTGCTTTAAGGCATTGGCTGATGTCACCTGATTTTAAATAATATAAGGAGGGAGTCTCTATTGTGTACTGCTTACAAGTGGTGATTCCTTGTTTTCTGAGAAACTTGACTTTAGGCCTGGAGCTATTTTCCAACGTGTGGTATTCTCATTAGCTGCTGTTTTCAACTACTGTATTCTGTTACCTCCCACTCCTTCTTTTTTTACTTAAGAATTTTATCAGACTGCATAGTTTATATGCAGTTCAGGGCTCTGACAGGGAATGTAGAGAAGCAACAAAATTATAGCTGTGATTGCACATACAGTATTTTCAAGGCACACTATCGAGATTGCAAATTGAGCACTCCAAATTAGAAAAAAAACAGAATTAAGGGGTTTTCTGTGCAGTCTGAATTCTGATTTCTGTCTAGTCACTGTGATGAAATCTTTAATTATGTGATCATCAGGGATCCTAGAAATCCGTTTTCCATGGAAACACGTGGAATTTATGTTTTTGTAGACAACCTTTAGAATCAATCACCAGGGGGAAAAAAAATAAAAACTTACTGAAAATAAAATGCTGGCTCCCCATTGGGAACCAGTGATTCTCATGGCCACTGTGGCAGCCCACTGGGAGGGAGAAGCTGCTGGCACACAAGGAAGTAGTCAAGAAGAAGCTGCTGCCTCCTTCCTGCGCTGATTGGCTGAGAGGGCTCCCTGTTGTGTGGCCCCACCCCTCTCTGCCAATCAGTGGCAAGGAGCGGGGGTGCATGAAAGGCAGCCCTCTCAGCCAGTCAGTGGTGAGGGGTGGGTCTGCTGCCAGGGCCCCTCAGCCAGTCAGTGTTTGGGCCTGGGGGGGAGGGGGGAGGGAGATGCTTCCTGTGGGAAATGTGGATTTTTATGTTTTTTATCAGGTAACTTTTTCTGTCATGGAAATCTAGGATCCCTGGTGATCCCATTCTACTTTTTTCCTGTTCCATTCTTTACAGAGAAGAAACCAGATCTATTGGGGGACTTCTGTGTTGCTTCCAAACACCACCATGCCTTACAATACCTGAATAGGTCCAGAGATGGAATTCACAAGTCTGAGTTACATCCTTAAATTTACTTGTACTGTAAATGAGAAAAAAATAGGTGCCTAGAATGCAGTTCTCAAAAGCCAGCACACTGAGCAAAGGAGGAGAATGAAATCACAGCCTCTACCAGTTATGCACCCATGTGAGACTGAGGGTCATAGCCCAAAACTGCTCACTGGACCTCTGCACTTAGTCATCAACCTTGAGTACAGATGATTTGCTCACTCTCTTTTCTTCTAAAGCACTGGCTGGGGAAGAGGAAGGTTTTGGTCCCTGTTCCCAATACTATTTATGTATTTTATCCAAAGTCTTTATAAGCAGACTCTGATGTGGAAATCAGAATGCAAGACATTCTCTTTGCAAGCGAGTGCCCTTCTCACAGAGCATTCTCCCTCTGCTCGCCTTCTTTTTCTCTAGTCCCATGGATAGGGTAACCACCTGTCCCTAATTGGGCAGGACAGTCCCAAAATGGGATAATCAAGTCCTGATCCTGGGCTGCATGACTCTAGGACAGCATTTGTCCTGAATTCACAGCATTGTGCTGGGATCCAGGATTCTCCTTTCAGGCTGGCAGTGTTTCCAAGGGAAGGGTAGCAGGGTGGGGAGCCCTGAGCCTGTAGCAGGCAGCTTGCATCTGCCCCCACCCTGCTTGGCTCTGGTCCAGCCATGCTGCCAGCAGCAGGGGGGTAGGGGTGGGGAGGCAGGGAGGCGAGCATGTGTCACACCTTCCAATTTGGAAAAGGTAGTCACCCTAACTGTGGGCCTAGCCTTCCTTTCTACACACGGTTTCAACTCGCAGGCAGACAGCATTCTAGCCTTCAAGTGGTCCTGCTTGGGGCTGTTGGGAGTGAGATGCAGAGCTGTTGGGAGTGAGATGTGTGCATGAACATGGCCAGGAATACAACCAGGCGTGTGAAAAGCAGCTCCCAGCAGCTAAGTCTATGGAGGGGAGGGGGTATGGGAGGGCAAATTGAGGCCCCTACTGTGAGGGCAGTGCTCAGCCAGGGCAGTGCATGGGACCCAGGGCTGGAGCGGGGAGTGGGACAGAGCTATAGGCTGCTTATCCAGAGTGCGTGGGGGAGGGGTGGCTCCCTGCCACTGTGTGCATAACCCGGGTGAGACATGAGGAGGGCATGTGCCCTGCCCCAGACTTGTGTGCAGAACAGATGCAGGCTGCTCACTATGGGCTTGGTGCTCTCCACTCTGCTGCTTTTCCCTTGGGAGCCCTGAACTGGTTGCTTGCCCCCTGCCCTTCCAGCAGCAGGGGGAGTGGCAAGTTGTGCCCCTTGCTGCTGGGTGGGCAGGGGGCGCACAGCCAGCATGGGGTTCCTGGGGCAAAGACAACAGAGCAGAGAGCCCCAAGCCCAGAGCAGATAGCCTACATCTGCCTTTGCCGTGCTCAGCTGTGCTCCGCTTAAAACTGTCCTTGCATTTGAAAATGGTGGCAGTGGCACTTGAACTAAAGCTCATTCGACTGGCTCTACGTCAGATGCCCCCACTGCCATTTTTAAACACCTGGTTGCTGATGGATGTGATGCAGGAGGCTGCTGGAGCATGCCAAAAAAATAAAGGTTTCTGTTAGTAAAATGTCAAAAAAAAAGGTTTCTGTCAGTAAAATGCAAGGCATTTTAAAGTTAATGCATTATCAGATCGGAATCAGCTGATACAGTTGGTTAATAATCGGCTGTCAGTATCAGCCAAAAAATCTTTATTTGTGCACCCTTAGTTATAAGAGGTGCCTGTAGATGTGTGGGGATGCTGCTCTGATGCACTGTAATTACAGCATGTCAGAGCAGACTCAATTTAATCAAGTCTGCTGGAGCATGCTAATTAGCATGCTCCAGCAGCCTCTGTGTCTCATGTATTCAGTGCCCACATGCTTCAAAATGTCAGCGGGGGCCCTTTAACCAAGCTCATTGAATGAGCTTTAGTTAAAGCGCTCCTGCCACCACCTTGAAGTGTGGGACACTGAATACACGGACCCTCAGAGTGTGTGTGAAGATGCCCTAGGTGCATAAATTGTGGCCTTAAGGAATGTGGGGTCTCTGCACATTTTTTGTATTGGATTTGGTTTTTCCTTTAGTCACAACAAGCATCAGCTTCTGCCTTTACTGTGCAAGCTTCTTGGAGCAGATCCCTGTCATTTTATATCACCGTAAAACACCAGGTCCACCAGGATTTTGTATAAGTAACAGTGAATAATTTTAGCTAAATTGTGCAGTTTGATATGCACACATGCATCATGAGCCCCAGCTCAGGTCCTTGAAGAGGTAGATGTGGGTTTGTCTAATAAAACACCACTCTTCTAGCAAATGCTCACTGCACAGGGTGGGACTCTGTTGGAAATCTGGCCTGGGCCCAGTAAGATCTGGGAAGGGGTAGAAGCATCTGGTCTCTGACAGTGTTCCCTGGCGGGACTTCTTGCTACCCTTACCCTTTTGGTGTGTTACAGTGAGTTCCAATAGCCACCTTCCTTCTCCTCCCATGTCTGCTTGATTTGCCTACAGTATTTTTGTGCATTGTTTCTATGGCAACAGCATGCTTTCCCCCCTCCCCCTTCCCCAGGTGGCTGTTGCTTTGAAAATTGGACCTGTAGAAGAAGCTTGGCCTTTTTTTCTCCCCACAGAGATTTCAACATGCCCAGGGGTCACTGGAGGGTAGGCTTGCATGGGGAAAGTGTGACTGTTGGCAGAGCTGATGTGATTATGAAGTGGTGGTGGAAGGAACTAGCTCTGTTTAATTGTGGTTTTCCAGTGTTAATAAAATTATTACACTGCAGTAAGTTTTAGCTTTTCTTTTGCTGTGTCTGTTACTGAGCAGCTTTTGTCATTAGTCACAGTAGTCGCTCCTATGTTCTTAAACCTGCATGTGATAATACTCTTTCATTTATGCATGTTCATTTACAGGCATAATCCAAAACGCACACTCTTTTGCACATCTGTTGGGAGAAGGCTTTTTGAACGCTGCTTAACCAAACAAATATACTTGCTCAGTGGTCTCCAACCTTTTTATGGTGAAGATCCCTTTTTGGAACTAAAGATCACCCCGGGATCTACCATGCCCCCTGGACCGTGGTTGGGGCCTGATCCCACTTCCGTGCTGGGGCTGCGCTGAGCTGTGCCTGCCTGGCAGCTAGACAAACCTGGCATTGGGCCCCAGCCCAGCTGGGTCTGAAAGTCTCTGCGGTCCAGGGGCATTGGCGGGGGGGGGCTCCCGCTGCTGGGCATAGCCTGGTGGAGGCTCCGGGGACCCATGCTCCCTCTACCTGTACTCATGATGAGGTGGCTGCTGTGGCCAGAGCACAGGTGGGAGGGGCACGGGTCCCCAGGGCCTCCACCGGACTGTGCCCAGCAGCGGGAGCCCCCCACATGCGGCCCTGGACGATCAGATCTTCCCAGATTCGGCTGTGCCAAGGCCACCCCCACGTGAGTCCCTGCTGCTGAGCTGTGTCCGCATGTGGCCAGTGGCATCGGGACTTGAGACGCAGCAGCCTCTGTCACCTCTGCCCCTGCAGAGATGGGGAGGGAGCCCCCCCCCGGGCTCCAATCCTCCTACCACCTGAGGAGGGGCCCACCGCTGGGGCCCCACTTACCTACCCCTGCTTCTGGATGGGCTGCACGGTCAGTTGCTCAGCGTGGGGGCCTCGATCTGGCCCCCACCCCTTGCCTCCCCCACAGATTGACCTGCTGGGGCTGGGGGCGGTGGATATGTGCATACCCACACACCCAGCTGTCCCCCCAGCCCAGGATCTACCAAAAGAAGCTCTGGGATCTACCTTTAGATCAGGATCCCTGGGTTGGTGATCACTGCCCTTGCCCAATTACCCCAGCTTGTAAGAAAGAGCAGTGCTCTTACCCACTCCTACTTTGGTAAAATCAGATGGAGAGGAGTCAGAATAATATCAGCACAAGAGATGTTGCTGTAAAGAAACATTGTCGGGTTGGTTCTAAGGTAGCCAGGAGCAACTTTGCAAACCAGGTTGTGTATAACTGTCCTTACAGGGCTGCTACCCTGAGGGATTGAGAGTGGAACTAATTGAGAAGCTTCCCCCATGTTTTTATTTTTAAAAATCTTTGCACAGTTCTGGGTCCTGTCATGATTACTCATCCTTTGGAAATAAAGGAAAAAAATGGTGGTGGTTTGGGGTTAGAGTAGTTTTTCTCTTTTTGCGGAGCACTGCACATTCCTCTTTTGACCATGGTTAGGAAAATCATTCTCTTCTTGCCTTTCCACTACTTAATGGAAATTTAATTGCAGCTGCTTTTAGAGTTGGAACTGTTTTATTTTGCCTAATTCTCTCCCCTGCCCTTCTGATTCTGAGCACTGAGCTGTCCCCTATTCTATGACAGCAGATCATGAAGGCATGAAGCACCTTTGAGACCCGTTTTATTCCTCTATTTCATTAGGTATGCACCTTTTTATTTAAGTTGAAACCAGGATGCTGATTATGTTGTATGCTGCACTTAACAGGCTCATTAACTGAGGAGGCCTATGAGTCACTTTAACATTTTACAGAATTAAGTTTTGATCTGAGCAAGTTGATTGTTATACTGATGTAGGCAGCTGCAGTCTTCTCCTTTAGAAGTAAATATCCTCTGCATTATCCTCTTTGCCAGAAAGCATTCTGACAGCAGCGCATGGTATATCTTCACCGTCATGATTTCTGTCTCTACTATTCCAAATGCTGGAAATGTGAAACCTCTCTTGACAGATTCATTAAAAAAATACATTGACTGGCAAAATTAGAAGGAAATGGATGAAAGCCACATTTGATGGTTGTTCTAAAAAGATGCACCTCATATATATGAGTGCATTGACTGAGGTGAGAATATTCTTTTAACTTTTCTTCAGTCAAATGCAAAAAGCTTTTTGGGGTAAACCATACCCTAAATGTCATCATGGAAACTGAAAGCACATTTTGCAAACTTGTATTTGTATGTTACAGTACAATCTTCTATTACAAATTCAGATTTATTAATTATACATTTACATCCAGCCTTAGATGCACATTGTATTTGTACATCAGCCTTAGATGCACATTGTATTTGTAAATATGTAATGTTTTGTTGTTGTATACTTATGCTAATTTAATGTTTACAATGTGTTAGCATACTTTTTTACTTGAATTTTTATTTATGTTGTTATCTCTTAAGTTCTGCCTTTTAATTATTTTATCAGAATGTTGGTAATATACATTTATCTAAGCAATCCCTCCCTCTTTCTCATAGCAGAAAAATACTTCTCTGAATCATAGCAATGATAAAAGGTTGTATTGACCATATCTTTGAAGATTGACTTTTTACATAGAACTTTATTTAACCTACATTTAATGTGAACTGTCCTCATATTTTAATACATTTACAAAAAATAGTATAGAATAGCTTTCTTTAAGAATTACTAAAAGGTTTAATTTTGCTTACAAACTTTATTCTTGTCAGCGTAGATTTTTATAGCTCTAAACAGTGCATTAAGCTGATAAAAATATAGGAACGGTAAGAAGTAGACATAATGAAGTACTGTTGATGATCTACATATGAAGGAGGTCATGTTGTAATTGCAAACACTACTATTTATGAGACAACATACTTTTTACTCTGTCCTCTTTAATACTGTACATTTTTCTGCTTTTATAAAAATAACTTCCATAGCCTTTGTGCAGCATACACGAAGCACCTCACAGTTCTATATATGTTCCTTAGATTTGGGGGGGGGAGGGTGCTGAAGAAGGATGCTATATTTAATTTGAGTAATGGTATAGGATGATCGTGTATATTAGAGAGCCATGGGTGTGCAAGAGGCAGAGAGAGAGGTTATTCTAAAAGGCCTAATTTTAATATTTGCTAACTTTGAAATGTTTTCAGTTTCATAGTTTCATAGATGTTAGAGTCGGAAGAGACCTTTTAGATCACTGAGTCCGACCCCAGGCAGGAAAGAGCACTGGGGTCCGATGACCCCAGCCAGGTGTCTGTCCAATCTCCTTTTAAATACCTCCAAGGAAGGGGACAACACCACCTCCCTTGGAAGTGTATTCCATATTTTGACAACCCTCACTGTAAAGATTTTTTTCCTAATGTCCAGTCTGAATTTGCTCCCTTTCAGTTTGTGGCCATTATTTCTAGTTACCCTGGCGGGTGCCCTGGTAAACATTGTATCCCCTATTTCTTGCAGACACCCCCCCCTCCCCCCCCCCGGATGAGTTTGTAGGCAGCCACTAGATCACCTCTTATCCTCCTGTTGTGGAGGCTGAAGAGGTTCAGATCTCCCAATCAGTCCACATAGAGCTTTTTCTGTAGGCCTTTAACCAGATGAATGGCCCTCCTCTGAACCCTCTCCAAGCCATCCATATCCCTCCTGAAGTGCAGTGCCCAAAACTAGACACAGTACTCCAGCTACGGCCTGACCAATGCCGCACAGAGGGAAGTATCACCTCCCTAGACCTATATGTGATGTACCTACTTATGCAAGAAAGGGTGCGGTTAGCTTTACTTATTACCTCATCACACTGGTGACTCATGTTCATTTTGGAGTCGACTATGACTCCGAGATCCCTTTCTGCAGTTGTGCTACTTAGAATGGTACCTCCCAGGCTATAGGAGTGCTGATGATTCTTCCTCCCCAGGTGCAACACATGACACTTATCCTTGTTAAACTGCATCCTGTTCTGTTCCACCCACTTCCCCAGCCTGTCCAAAATCCACCTGGAGTCGCTCCCTGCCCTCTAGTTTGTTTACCTCCCCCCATAGTTTGGTGTCATCAGCAAACTTGGACAGGGTGCTTTCTACTCCCTCGTCCAAGTCACTAATGAAGATATTGAATAGCACCGGTCCCAGGACAGAGCCTTGGGGGGGACTCTGCTGCCTACATTTCTCCAGGTAGAAACTGACCTGTCCACCACCACTCTCTGGGTGCATCCCATAAGCCAATTTTCTACCCACCAGACTGTGTAATAATTTACATTGCAACTGTTTAGTTTACTTATAAGAATTGGGTGCGACACTTTGTCAAAGGCCATTTTAAAATCTTAAGTAAATAACATCTACCTCTGTTCCTTCATCCAAGCATTTTGTGACCCAGTCATAAAATGAAACCAGGTTAGTTGGGCAGTATCTGCCTGCTATGAACCCATGCTGATTGCCCCTTAGTGTTATTTTACTGGCTGGTCCCCCACAAATGTGATCCTTAACAATTTTCTCAAAGCCTTGCCAAGGATAGAGGTGAGGCTAACCAGCCTATAGTTACCTGGTTCCTCCTTCCTCCCCTTCTTGAAAATAGGGACCACACTGGCCCTTTTCCAATCCTCCGGGACCTGTCCTGAGCACCACAAATGCACAAACAGTTGTACCAATGGCTCCACTATAATTCCCTAAGTACCTTTAGCTAATTTCCTAAGTACTCTAGGATGAAGATCATCAGGACCTGTTGTCTTAAATACATTCAACCCCTCCAGGTGCCCCTTTACTAGGTCAGCATGAACAGTTGGTGGGCTGGTATCCATCCTGGGCTTACCTAAAGTCCCAATGGGATGCGTAATTGTATTCGTGTCCAGGAACACGGATGCAAAGAAATCATTTAGAAGCTCCACTTTGGCCATCCTATCTGTTACCAGTTGCCCTAGTTCATCCTGAAGGGGCCCTAAGTTATCCTGCACCTTCTTTTTACTTCCTGTGTACTTAAAGAATGACTTTTTGTTATCCTAAACTTTTGTTGCCAGCCTAAACTCTATTTCCGCTTTGGCTTTCCTCACTGTTTCCCTGCAAATTCGAGCCAGGCAGGTATACTGCTCCTTAGGGGCTCCTCTTTTCCCCTCCAGGCTTTCCTGGATTTCCCTGCTCAACCAAGAGGGTTTCTTTCCTTTTTTTGCCCCCCTTTATGTGTATTGGGATGGTCCTTTTCTGTGCATGCAGGATTAGTTCCTTGAGAAATGCCCACCCTTCCTGGAGTCCCATCTTTCTCAGGCTTTTACCAGTCAATCCCTCCCTAACCAGTCTCCTGAGCTTGTCAAAGTTGGCCTTCCTGAAGTCTAGCACTTCTGCCCTACTAGTTATCTTCCTCACCTTTCTCCAGGTAGTGAACCCTATCAATAGGTGGTCACTATTCCCTAGGTTACCTTGTACTTGCAGATTCCCCACCAAGTCATCCCCTGTCACCAGTACCAAGTCTAGTAAGGCATTTCCCCTAATAGGAACGCGAACTGCCTGCGATAGGTGAAGTTCCTGTAAGGAGGTTAAAAACTTCTGTGAACAGGGAGACCTGGCTGTCTGTTTCTCCCAGCAGATGTCTGGGAAGTTTAAGTCACCCATGACAACCAGGTCCTTTGAGCGCAGTGCCTCTGAGAGCTGTCTTGAAAATTCTAGGTCTAACTCATTCCCCTGGTGTGGAGGTCTGTAGTAGACCCCCACTACCAAGTCCCTTTCTCCCTGACCTCCCCTGTAATCTGACCCATAGTACCTCAATTTGCCCTTCTTGGCCCAGTTTAACTACAAAGGTGTATATTGCTTCTTAACACAGAGAGCAATGCATGCCCCCCTCCACCCCCGCTTATGCCCCACTCTGTCCTGTCTGTACAACCTATAGCCCTTGATGCCCACTGCCCAGTCATGGGTAGGGTCCCACCAGGTTTCTGTTAGCTCAACCAGGTTGAATTCTAGCACAGTTGCTGTGGTGCTGTCCTCGACCACTGACCAGTAGGATGGATGAGAAGACCACCTGTGCCCCCGAACTTCTGAGCTTGGCTCTCAGCGCCATGTAGTCACTCATGACCCCACCCGGACTGTAGTAGTCGGAGGGCCTAATCAGGTCTGGAATCCTTGTTGTGATGTCACGAATCTGGGCTCCAGACAGGCAGCATACCTCCCATACCATGGGATCCGGGCGGCAGATGGCTCCCTCCATTTCTGTCAGGAATTCAGATGCAATTACTGTTGCATTAAAGCTTTTATATTTAATTTTTAATTTGAAAAAAATGAAATCTCAGTTTCCAGAATTTACTAATAATGAGAGCTTTGTAAAAATTGAAGATAAGGTTTATCTATTTCACAGCTGCACACTGTATAGTTGGTCCACCCTGAGCCCAGCCTGTCCTGCCTGAATTCTCCATCGTGTTCACGAACCTGTATCTTCTGCTTTCCCTAACAATTTTTTTTATTAAAAAAGGAGAGTGTAAGATTTCTATTTAACACCAAGTTATTCACCCTTAAACTACTTGACACAAACTAAATTTATGTTAATACTATCTTGATTAAGAAGCAGTTATTACTACTCACTGTCATTTGGCCAAATCAGTTCCCTAGCAGATGTCACAATAAAGAAGGCATTGTACTATAGCATGTCCAAATTAAGTAGAGCATATTGCATTAATATTTTACACTTGTAGCACCTTTCATTCCAAAGCACTTTAGACAATTATATGGAGTACATGCTATTGCAGCAGCTAAAGAGATATTTTGTGTAATGACCACAGCAAATTTATACCTCTTAAGAGCAGTGATGCATTTTGTAACTTCTTGGCATACCTGGTATCCCTTACAAATATTAAGGTCTTTTTCGAAATATTCATCTGGTACGTTGCATGGAACTCAGTTTATGTACTTGCAGAAGAAGGTCTTAGCCTGCCCTGCTTTGGTTTGAACAGATGTCTCTAGAGACACTAAATATTTCAAACCTCATGTTTATACCACTAAGTAATCCCTTCCAGCCAAACCTGAAACCTCCAGTGCTTTTCTGAGCACCTTCCCCTTTCCCCTCGTTCATTTAAAATCATTTTATCTCCATAGCAATTATTTGTGCCTAACACACTTGCTCAGAATCCTATCAAGGCCTTTCTTATTACATACAAAATATCACTCACAGCCTAACCTTTCTGTGTTCTGTCAGAGAGACTGGACCAGAGTTTAAGGAGGGACTTTATGCTCCTTTTACTGTCTACTTCTTCAGGTCATAATGTTCCTACTTGAATCCTCTCAACTCTCTTTAAGTACCAGTTACTAAAATTTTAGATAAGGATGTAGTGTTTTTTAATGTAAAATTAAAAAACACTCCTACCACTTGCCCAAGACATGCTAGTTCACATGTATAGTTAGGCAGATGGAGTTTCAATGTTTGGTTTGTACATTTCATGTGTGCACACAAATTTGGGCCTTTTAGGCTTTGGCCATGTCATATGGAACTGCAGGACGGTCCAAAGCTGATGCCTGACCCATGATAGCAGGTAAGTAATTTAGCCTTATGTTTTCTACCTGAAAGATTGGGATTAATAAAATTGTGCACACAACTGAAAGCAGAGATTGAAAACAATTTGTCCAAGGGTCACTATTCTTGAGGACAGGACAGGTCTGGCACCTCAAAGGAATCTATTCAGCCTTCAACTCTTCCCAAAGTATTATATGTGGCTCTGACACATCTCACATCTCTTAACCTCTGTTTGCCTCAGTTAGGTTTTCTGTAGAATGGAGATGGTGCAGTCTTGTCTGCCTATGCTGAGGGAGCAGGGTGAGGGAGTTTATGGAGAGGGAGCGGGACTAGAACCTGGGCACAGCCTACACACACTCTTAGGCCGTGACATTGAGGGAAAATGTTCCCTGAATAAAGATCCCTTTTGTTTAATAACAAAGTAAACAAAAACATCTCTGAGATCCTAATCCTTCCTAAAACTCTGATAAGACGTACCTGACTGATTTGGAAAAATTCATTTGAGAGCTAAACTTAATCTTGCAGATGTGAGAAGCAGTACATTTGGGGGTTGTGCATAACTTTCAGACTTAGCATTTTCTACTGTATGTGCACCTGTCTGGGTCTCCTTGTGGCCACAAGTCTGTTGTTTTATTATGTTCCCAAACGTGACACCAAATGAGCTACCCAATTACATTTCAAATGAAGAGTTCACCTGGTTTGAATTTATCCCCCAGGGACGAAACGGACTTTTCCCAAATCAGTAAAAAGATTTCTTGTTTCTGTCAACTTTAATGTAATTTAAAACAATATATTGGGGGACAGAAACCAAGGATGGAAAATTTGAGTGCAGAAGGTGAAACTCATGAGCAACTGAAGGCGGGGATTATACTGGGAAAGGCTTTCTTCCTAATTACCTCAATCAGTATGTATACTTGGTATACTGTGCGATGGATGGAACAAGGAGGGGAAGAAAAAACATGCTAGCTTTGGCAGTGTACTGCTGATTGCAGGCCTCTGGGTAGCAGTTGTGAATCTGAGTCCAGGAACTGCAGTTAATGACCACAGTGAAGCAAACTACCTGTTGTAACGTGTGAGCTTCCCAGTGGCCTTCAGACCCATTGGCTTCCCACAACCTGTGGGTTTATTCTGCTGATGGGGTAAAGCATCCACACCTGAGAACAGGAAGGTGGTCCAGGCAGATCTTGACAGGCTAATGGAGTGGGCGGATGAGAACCTGATGGTGTTCAACACTGAAAAATGCAAGTTTCTCCACCTCGGGAGGAAAAACCTGCAGTATGCTTATAAGCTTGGTAGTGCTACGCTGGTTAGCACTACAGACAAAAGGGACTTGGGGGTCATGATTGACCACAAGATGAACATGAGCCTTCAGTGTGATGCTGCAGCTAGTAAAGCGAGCAAAAAGCTGGCTTGCATGCATAGATGCTTCTCAAGCAAATTCCGGGACATCATTCTCCCCCTGTACTCGGCCTTAGTGAGGCCATAGCTGGAGTACTGCGTCCAGTTTTGGGCTCCACAATTCAAAAAGGATGTGGAGAAGCTTGATAGAGTGCAGAGGAGAGCTACGTACATGATCAGAGGTCAGGAAAACAGGCCTTATGATGAGAGACTGAGGGCCATGGGACTCTTCAGCCTGGAAAAGCGCAGGCTCAGGGGTGATTTGGTGGCATCCTATAAGTTAATCGGGGTGCTCATCAGGATCTGGGGGAATGTCTGCTCACCAGAGCGCCCCAAGGGATGACAAGATCGAATGGTCACAAACTCTACGGCGACCGATTCAGGCTGGACATAAGAAAGAACTTCTTCACTGGCCGAGCCCCCAAGGTTTGGAATAGACTGCCGCCAGAGGCGGTTCAAGCACCCACTTTGAACACCTTCAAGACGCATTTGGATGCTTATCTTGCTGGGATCCTATGATCCCTGCTGACTTCCTGCCCCTGGGGCAGGGGGCTGGACTTAATGATCCTCCGGGGTCCCTTCCAGCCCAAATGTCTATGAAATATCTATGAAATGATAAAATAGAGAGGTAGGTAGGCAGTGGAGAAGAGAGCTGGGCCTCCAGAGCCCCTCAGCCTTTTGGCTTGCAACATTTGTTCTTGTAGCTTCTTGTATGTGTCGTGGAAACACACACAGAGTACTTTTGGGTCAGGTCAGCAGAAGCTTTTATTCAAAAGAAACTACAGCTGTAGGGGGAGTTCCAAAGTGACATGGATTTCCCAAGCACTTGGAAGGGGTCCCCCCCCCAAGAGCAAAATCAGGAGGCTTATATACTTTTTAACAGTCGCTTACAACTCACGTGATCATATAGTGAAATTAGCATGAAAAGCGGCTATAATATTACTTCATTATTTCTTTGCTGTTATCAGGATGGGAATTATGGGGGAGATAGGGTTAGTTCACAAACCTCCTTCTTGCACCTGGAAATCTACTTTGTACATACTTTTTTTTTTCTACCTTCAAGGCCGCGGTGAGCGAAGCATTTGCAGAAGAGTTACAAAGAACAAACACTTGCCCTTATCTGTTCTACTGTACCGAGCCAGCAATTCTACACAAAGCGGTTATGTCATCTTATAACTAAAATAATCAAAGTTTAAGGCATATATTTTTTCTGATTCCACATATGTACATGGTACTTTACAATAAAGCAAGAAACCAGGGTCCTACCTGAAGACTAACTGAAATGTATCCCCAAAATCTGAGGACCGGTATGTGAGGAATGGGGTGGTAGTATGACCAAGGCCCTGACAGACTCTGCTCTGCTTTGTGATGTTTGTTTGTGATGTTTGTTGATGTTGTTATACAGTTGTATAATTGTTGAGGTGGAGGAGTTGATGGCAGGGTGGTAAGGCTACAGCAGCAGTGACCTCCCCTCCCCACTTTGGCTCATATGTCCCTGCAGTCTGTCCCCTTGCATTATTGATGAGGTGGAAGGGTAAGGGGAGGTTGGAGAGAAATCTGAGTTTGATTTACTGTTGACTTCATAATGTTTGAAGGAAATCAAAGATATGGCAAGTGGGAGCTAGTGGGAGATATGGTGAGGGCTTTTTGAGGCCTTAATGGTCCTCGTAGTGTCCTCCTGTATTATTCATGCCTTTCGAGCGCTTAGCCAAGCTGAAGCAACTGTGCTAAAAGCATGATGGGAGAGAGAGAGAGAGAGAAGAAATTAACCCTGTGATGCCAGGTACCCATATTATTAAAAGTTCTTTGGGAAATAATTTGGGCTGAGTGTGATGATGGTGTGTGTGTATGTGTGTGGGTTGTGGGGGGTCACAGCTTGTCTGACAGAAGGAGATAGAGAGTTGTTATAACCCCAAATATGTCTGGATGCCTTCAACAGCACTCTGAGTCATGAACCAGTTGGGAAAACCCACATGAATCAGCATATGGATCCAGAGGAATTTTTCCAACCACCCTATCCTCTGTGCTTGGAATTTAATCCTTGAGGGTTTAAGAAGAAAATACCCTTTGTAGCCACTGTATCAGCAGCGCTCAAGGTCTTCCAGATGTGTTGATTAGGATAGGACAGGTGCAGTTTCTAGAAGACTTTAGCATTTTAGGAACGATAATAGCCTAAGACTCTTCCTGATGGTTCCCAGATCAGGCTTCAAAAATCTCTTCCCATGCTAGATCTAAGGACTAGAGAGACTAGAGAACCTGGACCTTTTCAGCCTCCGCAAGAGAAGGTTGAGAGGCGACCTTGTGGCTGCCTATAAGTTCATCATGGGGGCACAGAAGGGAATTGGTGAGGATTTATTCACCAAGGCGCCCCTGGGGGTTACAAGAAATAACGGCCACAAGCTAGCAGAGAGCAGATTTAGATTGGACATTAGGAAGAACTTCTTCACAGTTCGAGTGGCCAAGGTCTGGAACGGGCTCCCAAGGGAGGTGGTGCTCTCCCCTACCCTGGGGGTCTTCAAGAGGAGGTTAGATAAGCATCTAGCTGGGGTCAGCTAGACCCAGCACTCTTTCCTGCCTATGCAGGGGGTCGGACTCGATGATCTATTGAGGTCCCTTCCGACCCTAACATCTATGAATCTATGATATTATCATACAAATGACCATTCATATAAATATATTCCATTTTCTTTACTGTTTTAAATAAACTGCTTGGGATTCTTCCCTCGCCCCACCTTTTCTCGCATGAAGTTATCTTTACATCATACTCAGAAAGCAGTGTATTTCCCAGGGGGCTTTTTGGAGGGGTCGGAGGTAGGAGGCTTTTAATGAGGTGGATCCATTTCAGTAATTGATCTGGGATATTTGTGCTGTGACTACTCCACCCTTACCCCCCAATTCCTTAGGGGCTCTGCTCTGAGTGGCCAAGATGTTAAATGAATTACTGCAGACTAGCAGAAAAGTAAGAGCTTAGTTCAGTAGCTGAGAATTACCTTAGGAGATGGAGGCCAAAGTGATTATAAACAGGGGCCTGTCTCTGGTGTGTGCAGGGTTTGGGTTTATCTGGGTTTTAATTTACCAGATGTAGTCTTTTGGACAAGGCTACTGAACACTACACAGAAAGAAAGGGAACACAGAGCTACATAAAGAGAGCCACAATCCCTGTGCCAGGAATTGCTTCGCTTCTGAACACAAACCCAGCACACCTCATACGTGCACATAGCTGTACACTTCCCCTCCTTTGTTCCCTTCCAGAAAAATCAGAGCTAGAGGCACTGTTCATGCCAGCACCTAAGTCACTCTGAGCCTAAGTTCCATCCATTTTTCACAGGAACTCAGGCTCCTAAGTGACCTAGGCACTTTTGAAAAGTGTACCCTAGATTACTAAAAGGTGTTTTTTAACATCCTTTCAATGGTTGATAGATTTGTTACTTTCCCTTGGGAATCGGTTTCAAGAATTCTTCCTCACCCTGCCCTGGCCCTGCTCCTGGGAGGTGGCAGCACAGGGTGGTGGGTGGCGGCGCTCCATCCCCACCCGTCCACACATACCCCCTAGGGCCTTCCCAAGTACCCCCGGTTGACAACTCCTGTTATAGGGGTTATAGTGTTTTAATAACATATCAGAGATTAGAACTGCACCAGTCTGCAAATGAAGGAAAATAGAATGGAAAAGGTAGTTCTTCAGAAATGGCCTCAGGTCTCTGAGGCTGTAACCACATGAGTGGAGAGGTAAAGCTCAAGGCCTTAACCTGGAGTGAATGTCACTGTGGTGGATGCACGCAAGAGTGCTGTGATTTTGAAAGAGTCAGATGAACTGGCTCTGAATTGAAGGGAAGGCATTTGAAAGTGTGAGGAAATCGCCTCCGATTTTTCTAGTGGTCTAGTGTTTGCAACCTTTTTTCTTCTTTTTTAATTGGAACAGTTTGATTTTCCAAGAACTGAGTTGTTTCTGCTCATGGCCTGAAAATTACCTCTGCAAATACCTATCCATGATACATTTGCCCTTGGCTATGTAGCCTTGTGCTAGCTACTGTGATTTTACCTCCCATACTTGTTTAGGCTGCTCAGATTACCTTTTGCTAGGTGTCAGCAGTAGGGTATATCTGAACATACTCTAACTCTAGGTGTTGCTTGTGGCTGACTCAAAGAATCTGGGCTTTTTCTCCACTGGCCTTATCTTCCTAGATTGGACCCTCTCGAAAAATCTGCATTCTCAGAGATATAGGAAAACACTTGCAGAAGTGGGTCAGACCTATGGTTAAAACCTTGTTCTTGGCTGCACTTGCAGTTAAAGTATGCAGAGCATGGTTTCAGCTGCAGATGTTTTTGACACCCACTGTAAACAGCAGTTTTTATAGAACAAGCCTTTGAGCACTACGTTTGATTTCAGTCCATGACTATAACTTAAATTCCCCTTCCCTTCCAATACCACGTGGACAGTGACAAATTTGAAGACGACACACTGGAAAAGTTCTAGGCTTTGCTGTGGGACTCGAAGAATCTGGGCTTTTTCTCCACTGGCCTTATCATCCTAGATTGGACCCTCTTGAAAAATCTGCATTCTCTGAGATATAGGAAAACACTTCCTGGATATTTGGTGGAGATCTGTACTACATTATCTAAGGGTGCAGACAGAAGTGACAGTTTTTGCCCCATCTAGCCACAGAAAGTAGTTTATAGCTGACACCAAACACAAATGCTCGGCTACAGACAGCTTCAAAAATAGTTGATTGGGTGAAAATCTGATCCCTTGTTGCATGAGATCAGTAATGATGTTACATTTGTAATGTGTCTGTGAACTCCCAGCCTGTCACTGTTTTGAGAATGGGGGAGGAGAAATGGAGTGGAGGGAGTTAGGCCCCCAGGAGGGTTGGGTGGGTATACTGGAGCACCCCAAGGTGGGGGGGGGGCAGGGGCTCCAATTTACTGGCCCCACCCTTCAGTAGTAGCCGGGAAGCCCCAAGAACAAGTTCCCTTGGCTGCCTTTCCCCCCTCCCATGCTGAAAGTACAGCAGAGACAGACTGCCCTGGCTGTTGCTATGGGAACCTGACTGCAGGTTCCCAGCCAATTGCCCTCCCCGCGAGAACCAGCAAATCACTTCTGTTTGCTCTGGGGTAACTTGTAACTCAGAGTGCTTTGTAGAAATCATTCTGACTTACAGCTGGGACCTGCACTTCTGTCTGCACCCTAAATTGAGTCTCTGTGGTGTTATTGTCTCTTTAAAATGGAATAACCAGGTATAGCCGGACAAAAAAAAAGCTCAGCAAAACGGTAACTAGGTGTATCTGTGTAACTACCTCAGGCAGAAAAGTGGAAAACCCATGCTTAGTTTTGATTTCTATCATCAACTCCTCACATCTTCGAACGGCAGATTTGCAAAAATATCTGCTGAAGCACTAGGGTTAAGGTGTAGGCCTTGTGACTTGAAACAAAGGAGCTGTGTGCTTATTTTCAGTTGCAAGTGCTACAGTGGAGAAGAGATTGAGAATAAAAGGGAACAGGCCAAGGATGAGAGAGCAGGGAAATAGTTTACTATTTCATCAGAGGGGGTGTGACTGGACAGTCCTGCTCTGGGGAGCAGGTAAGCTTATTCTGAGAAATAAAAGGGAGGGATTGCCAAGAGAGTTTCACATAGACTACTCCGACTCCATTTGGGTGTTTGCTGTGCCTGCTGTGCTTAGCGTTGTCAGCATTTAAATGGCTTCAACTAGACTTTGAAGTTCAAGCTGTGTTGAGTTGACAGAGTTCACTGCATTGCTGCTGTTTGGCTGGAGACCATTGCCTGTAAGGGCAGATCTGTATATCTGTTACATTTTGAAGCATTTTGACAACAAGGAAAATGTAAGCAGGGGTTTTAAATGAAAATATACAAATTACGAAAAACTATAGAAGACCTTAAGGCAGCAGAATTTGTCACTATTCTGCATTACAGTTTTTTCTTCTTGGTTTGATAACATTTGAGATGCGGTTTCCAGGAATGGTTCCTGACAACAGTGAAATGGAGGGAGATTTTAAGAAAAAAGTTGGCCGGAGGCTATTTACAGTGGGAGGAGTTGCTCCAAAGTGTTCACCCTTTTGTTTAGGTTTGCCATTCCTTGTCCCCAAGCTCCAATCTGTCCCATCCCATCTGTTTGCCATCCTCATACTCTGTAGCTGACTGAATTACTTTATCCTGTGTGGTGTGCATCCCTTTTCTGTGATCACTCTGGTACATGAGAGAAAACAGCATAGCATTGGAGAAGTAAGTACATGTGTGTCTAATTAACATGCAAGAACAGTTTGAGAGGAACGGGAGGAATGGGCATTTGGGGTGCAGTGCTGGTTCTTAGCTTTTAACATAAGGTTGACTTGCAACTGAAAAAGTGTACAGCTGCCAGTATGCCTTGAGGGCATCAGCAGTTCCTGCAGAAAGCTCCATTGCGTTGGGTGGGGGGAAGAGACTTCCCCACTGTTTGACAAGAATGTATGCGCTGAATTTCTAGGGAGAACAGCTTTCAGATACTGTACATGTAATTTAGTGTTTATTCTCTTGAGAACCGTGGAATGCGTGAATACAAACAGCTTTGATGATGCATGTGTCTGCTTTCCTGTGTCCTTCTCAAGTGTAAGCTGTGCCTTTTTATTCAGAGAATATTTCAGAAATCAGTCCAGAGTTGTCAACACAAGCCATCTGAGGGGTGAAAGCAGTCAAGTGGGGCAGGAACTAAAGGTAACTACCTGTAAAAATCCATAGTTCCTAGGCCATGCTGGAACAGTTGAGCAGATGAAAGCACAGCTTGATTTTCTTTTTTTCTTTTTTTTTTTTTTTTAAAGCTGTCCCGCCTAACAGACCATTCACCCACAACAGTGATAAACAGCACATGGCAAACAGTGTAAACCTGATATTCCTTCCCACACTTGAGGCAGGACCAACACTGAAGCAGCAATGACAGTGTCAGTGGTGGCCAACCTCTCTGCTGGTGATATAAGCTAATGGAAGAAGAGTTCCAGACTGAGAGGAACAGCTTGTAAAGCAGTGAGCTTAGGACCCAATCAGTTCAGTCAAATATGCTTCCTGATACCATGGCTTTTTCCATTCTGCAGAGTTCTTTGCATAGTAATCTCACTGCAAGCCTCTCTCAGCTGGCAGAGAAAAAGCTTCATTATGTGAGGTTAAAAAACAATGAAACCTTATTAATACACAGCTCTTGGCTTTGGGAGTTGTAGGAGTCACCATAAGTGAAGCACTCTGGAGCTAAAAGCTGCAGGCCCCAAATCTCTGGTTATGTGCAGCAGCAGAACCACCACTTTCTGCTTCAGAGGGTGGGGCAAGCAAGTTCCCCAGAGTCCCTTGTAGTGCTTCATCTTTGTCTCCTACTGTAAATTGAATCCTGTACATCTGCTCTTGAAATGGGATCAAGTCACTCTTTCTGTGGCTGTTTTGTCTCAGTCTGGCTAAGCAATGAGACACTGAGTTAATGAGCAGAACATGGCTTCAAAGCCAGCCAAGCCCTTGCACTGCTAGCCATTTTTGAGGCAGAGCTCCATTTTTGCAGTCTGTGGCAGCCAGTGGTGATGTATAAGGGGTATACAGGGGTGCATGTGCACTCCCTGAGCGGGCCGGTGCACACCCCTTGACCAGCCATGCTCACCGCTTAGGTGACAGGCAGGGAGACAGGCAGAAGCACCAGTGCCGCAGCGCATTTATAAATATATATGCATATATAAAACTGTCACAATGGGACAAGCTTAGAGGATCAGGAGTAGCAAAGCTTATACTTCTGTTTTAAGAGGCCCAAGGGGTGATGCAGGAAATTACAGACCAAAAAAATCTTACTTCGTATCTTGTAAATGAGCTGAAATTTAAAAATATTATCTTTATGTTCTGTTTGTACAGAACTTGTCATGGATCATCAACCCCACTGTGACTAAAGCTCCTAAGCTCCTGTAGTAATATAAATAATGACAATCAAATAAAAATATAAAATAGAACTTCAGGGGGAACTTCACTACAAGGTGAATAGGAAGCATGATGGCAGATGATGATGGCGGATAAAATATAACGGTTAATTTCATAAACTGCAAAGCAATACACCAAAAAGTAAAGAATTAAAGTATAAGACAAGAGAGAACAGGCGGACAGACCGGCAGAGGTATGCATAAGGACAAGAAGGGAATGCAAGTTTACTTAACAGACAGTGGTCTCTGCATCTCAGCAGTTAACTCTAAGCGTCATGGACATGGAGTGTGCCAAGACTAATGATGTAGCTCTGCAGATGCTTATGGGGAGTTCCTTCCAATGTGGAGGCAGCATAGCAGAAAACATGAAGGGGTTTGTTTGAAAACTGATAAGTGGGCATTAGTGGTTGCATCACAGACCAGTCAGAGGTAGGAGTTCACCTCTGGATACTGAATGAGGAATTACAGGTAGAATGTGAATAGCCTACAAAAGGCCTTAAAAGTGAAGACCAGACACTTATACCTGGCTCAGAAGAGAACATGGAGTATAATGGAGGGATGCAAAGGGGGTGGTATCATTGTCAAAGCAACTGGCTATGAAAAATATCTTAACAGCAGTTTTCTGAATAGCTATGAACAGGGCAAGATTCAATTTGTTAAGACCAGAGAGAAGGATGTTACAGAAATTAAGATGTATGAGACTCCTAGATTTCTAGGGAATGTCCTGGGCCTGGGGTGGCATGGCCATTAAGGTGAATGGTTGATAGCCCAGAGTTTGCAAGTTCAAGGCCATAACAGAAGCACTCATAGCACGGTTCTGTCAGATGCCAGTGAATCTGAATTCTGCTAAATGCCTTCTCACAACAAGGACACAAGAAGGAAGGGGAGCCTATATATTAGGCTGTTATATATGGAGGCAGGGAAACAAGACTTAGACATAGCCTAGATATCAGGACCTAGCAAGAAATCTCAGTCAAGGATGATGCAGGTTATGGGTTTCAGTGACAGCCAAGATGGTACAGTTTTGTCCACAGCAATCAAGAAAGAAAGAAGACTTGGAAGAATGATTAAGAACTTTGTTTTAGCCATTCTGAGCTTGAGCTGACATCTGAACATACACAAGAAGAAAACTGAAACTTGAGTCACAACCTAGCAGCATTTCTCATGGAGGTAACTGTAGGAAAAATCTGTTCTTTATGTGGGGCATGCTACAGGAAGCAGTCTGGGTCTCTGATAAAACTCCTCATCTGTAAAGATCCTAAGAGCTCTGAGCAGCATTCTCAAGTTTGACCGTCTTAGAACACAATGCAGAATCTACCTTTTTGGCAAACCTTTCTTATAACAATGGATGTAGCCACCCAGATAGATACCACAGAACAACACGTACCACAGCTATAAGAGAGAGAAGACTCTTCAATCACCCTAGGTAGAAAGAAAGAAAAGAGAACAAGAACTAGGTATAAGGGACTTAACAAGGAGGTGCAGAGTTTTTTGTGGACAAGCACTTGCACTCAATATCTCAAATGTATTTACTAAATATAAAGTTGAGTGGTGACTGAGTACCAGAAACATGCAAGCAGTAGGTAACCACTGAGCTACTATGCATATGACAGGCAGAGCCAAAAAGCAGACTCTGGCAGAACGGAGAAGCAGTGTGCTAGCTGTGGCATGGAGAGAGTGCTACATCCGGTCCTGCTGAGCTGGAAGGAAATTCTCCTTGACCCTTGAGTGCAAAATATATTACAGCAGCAATGGGGGGTGGGAATAAGAGACATGTTTCAGATTTATATTCTGGGATCCTTCCATTTCCCCTATTAAGATATTAAATATTTAATCAAAGCAGGAAAGCGATCAGCATAACTTCAGTAGCCGTTCATTTTGTGCTCGGTCCTTTGGGATTTTTCACCACTGGTGCGTAAAAAGACCAGAGAGCACTCGGGGTGTTTCATGCAGACTATCAGTATGATGCAGCTGTCTTCTTTACAAACATTCTGCCTCTAAAAAGCAGGCCAGATCTGAGTATCACACTTTTCCTGACCCTTTGTTAGGTTTGAAGTTTCAGACAAAGGGCATGTCTACCCTGTACAATCCTGGTGCTTTGACCCTGCTACTGTAGTTTGAGAATCACCAGCAGCAGGGCTGATCCAATCATTAGGCGAACTAGGCAGTTGCCTAGGGCGGCAAATTTTGGGGGGTGCCAAAATTATATGCAGAACAAAATAGCAGGAACGTAATTCTAAATAATAGCCTCGGGGAGAAAGACCTTTAATGAAAAATGTGAAACCATTAAAAAAAATTGTTTTTATTGTTTTATTGTTCATTTCAAATATCAAATAAGTACATGTAAAAGTTCATTCTAGACTTCTTCTTTTCCTCTATATTGGAAGTAGTGGGGGCACTGAGGTACACAGTTTGCCTAGGGTGCCAATTACTCTTGGACTGGCCCTAACCAGCAGCATCACCATGTCAGCGGGAAGCTCAGTGTGGCCTGGGTAAACACTTAACCAGTTGGTCCACGTTCCGCTCTATAATGCTGCAGCTACACTGCCAGCAGTACCTGAGCTAGCCAGTGTAAAGCACTCTGTCCACACTACACTGCAGTATGTAGGTATACCATATGGCAGTGGTTGTATCTTTGTATGTGCCTGTGCCATGTGCTCAGGACAATGAAGCTCTTTATCACCTCCTATAAGAGCCTGTGGGTACTGCCAAAGGATCAGTAAAATAATGTAAGTGGCCTTGGCACAGCATATTGTAAAGATGAGTTTGGTGCTGCTTAATTTTCGTTTTTGTTTTGATTTTTAATTTTTTTGACTGAAATTCAGAAATTGTCTTGCCCTGAAGACTGCAGAGTGAAGAACTAATACATTATGACACTGCAACAACAAAGGAAGTTCAAGTTGGGCAACTACAAAGAGAAAGGACTCTTTACTATAGTATTTGTTGCCCTCTATTTAACTTCATTGACTAGTAGACAGTAGAGAGAAAGGACAGCTAATCCTTTCTCTTTCTCACTAAAACAAAAGAATTCCCCCAACAAGTGCAGAACGCCCGTGATTAATATCCCTGACAATTCTAGAGTAAAATAAAAAAAAGGAAGCAGAAGAAATCAACTTTGGTAAAAACAAAACATCCTAACCCTCTGAGCATATGAGAGAGATATAAAAAAGGGCCAAGTCCAATTTAAAAACAAACAAACAAAAAACCTTTTTCAGGATAGCATTAAGTCAAGTATCTGGGAAAAATGGGAGGAAAATTATTTCTTTGTTAAAGATTATGAACTTCTACCTGCTTTAATTAAAGTTTGAAGGTTCTCAAATACAAATCTCTGAGACAATACAAGGTTCTCAAATACAAATCTCCAGTATGTTCTGCAGTAACATCAAGAAAAAGCAAGTCTGGCATGCTTAACACTCCCAAATATAGAGCCCCATATTACTGACTTCCATAACCCCACATTACTGAAGTCTTCTTTAAAGGCAGCAAATAGGAGAACAACGTTATTTCTTTTCTTGAGGCAACTTTAAGAGACATCTTCAGTCATAAGTACCCTGTAAACTAGCTCCATTATTAGGAATGACATCCTTTCTTAATAGTTATCAGGAATGGAAAGCATTTATAACAAGGGATAGGAGAAGACCTACTGAACTATCCTATCAACTCCTTGTGTGTTAGGTTCCTAGGGCATCTGGCACACACCAATGCATGTCCTGCAACTGATTCAAAACTGCTGCCACCGTGGGTGACTGGTGCTGCCTTAGTCCTGGGGGGGGAGGGGGTGTCCTGGCATTGCTCACACGGGCCTCACACCAGTGAGCTGGCCTGGGTCTTGCCTCCATGGAGCCGGCCTGAGGATGTGCAGCCCCTGCAAGCAGTGGCCGGACACCAGGTGACAGCAAAAGCGGCTTGGTCCTGCCCAAAGACATGTGCCTCTGGCCCGGGCCTATGTAATGTGACACAAGTGGTGCCGGGTGCCAGGTGGCTGGGACCACACTGCGCTGTGCCTCAGTGGGGCTCTGCTAGAAGTGGGCCCTGAGTATCCCCACAGCTGCTGCTGCAGGGGGCTAGGGGCAGTGCAGGGGGCAGGTAGGGGCTGTATCCCTCCCGAGTAGACCATCTGGCTCCTACCCTGGGGGTCTTTAAGAAGCGGCTCAATGCCTACCTGGCTGGGGTCACTTGAGCCCAGTTTCCCTCCTGCCCAGGCAGGGGGTCGGACTTGAAGATCTATAAGGTCCCTTCCGACCCTACTTCTATGATGCTATGATTCTATGATCTCTGCAAACCCCCCACCCATATACTCAGCCACAAACCCCCCACACAAGCCCCATACTTCCCCCCCCACAAACCTCATCCCCAGAAATCCTACACCCACCTATAAACCCCCAACACTCCTGTAAAAACCCCACACCCATTCCCCACACCCATCCCCCCCAGACTCCACATCCCCCTCTCAAATCATACCCTACATGCCCAGCTGGCCACAATGGATGAGACGGGACCTGCTGGCAGGAGCCGTGCCTGCAGGAGCAACTTCCATACTGCAGCTCTGCCCCATGCCTACAGCAGTTTTGGGACATGTGGCCCCAGCCTAGGGGGGCTCCTGGTTCCAGGAGCTATTTTAGTGTGTGATGGGCTGGGGGGAGGAGTGGAAGTTGTCAGCAGGGGTGTGGTTGAGAGAGAGAGATGGGGGAAAGGGGTGGGGGAGCGTAGAGCCCCCTAGTCCTCTAGAGCAGCCTGTAGCCTGACCTAAAAGGAAAGGACCTTGACCAGCCCAGTCCCTGAGCCCCAGTCGAGGGCTTTCCAGGAACAGCATGGGAATCGTTGTGGCCTAGGCACAGGCACAGGGAGCAGAACAGCAAGGGCTGGCACTGCTCAGAGCTACACAGCAGTAGGTGGTACAGCTGCAGCTGGACTCGTGTCCTGGTGCTGGGACAGAACTGTGGCTGGGAGGAAGCTAGTGTGGGGCAGGCAGGGGCTGCAGGTCAGGAGTGAGGGGCACTGGTGGGGCTGTGGGTTGGGAGTGAGGGGCAGGGGCAGAGCACTGGCATATCAGGGCAGCTCAGTGCTCCACATCCTGGTGAGTGAAGGGGGTAGGGGCAGCTCTGATTTTTCTATGACAAAAAAACCCAAAAGCAAATGCCAAAGTGTATAGGTATTTAGAATCCATTTTATTATGATGATAGAGGCACTGATAGGCTTCCAAACTGCTTTAAACTTGTAAATGTAGCAATAAAACATTGCCAAACTGATCTTTCTATATATAGTGTTTCATTTTAATAGCGGAAGAACATCGATTTTGGGTATTTTAATGAGAGAATGTGCAGGCCACTGCAAGGAGCACATCTTTCATAGATTCATAGATGTTAGGGCCGGAAGGGACCTCAATAGATCATCGAGTCCGACCCCCTGCATAGGCGGGAAAGAGTGCTGGGTCTAGATGACCCCAGCTAGATGCTTATCTAACCTCCTCTTGAAGACCCCCAGGGTAGGGGAGAGCACCACCTCCCTTGGGAGCCCATTCCAGACCTTGGCCACTCGAACTGTGAAGAAGTTCTTCCTAATGTCCAATCTAAATCTGCTGTCTGCTAGCTTGTGGCCATTATTTCTTGTAACCCCCGGGGGCGCCTTGGTGAATAAAACCTCACCAATTCCCTTCTGTGCCCCCGTGATGAACTTATAGGCAGCCACAAGGTCGCCTCTCAGGCTTCTCTTGCGGAGGCTGAAAAGGTCCAGTTTCTCTAGTCTCTCCTCGTAGGGCTTGGTCTGCAAGCCCTTAACCATACGAGTGGCCCTTCTCTGGACCCTCTCCAGGTTATCTGCATCCCTCTTGAATTGTGGCACCGAGAATTGCACGCAGTACTCCAACTGCGGTCTGACCAGCGCCCGATAGAGGGGAAGTATCACCTCCTTGGACCTATTCGTCATGCATCTGCTGATACACGATAAAGTGCTGTTAGCTTTTCTGATGGCTTCATCACACTGCCGACTCATGTTCATCTTGGAGTCCACTAGGACTCCAAGATCCCTTTCCACTTCTGTGCCACCAAGCAGGTCATTTCCTAGGCAGTAGGTATGCTGGACATTTTTCCTCCCTAGGTGCAGCACTTTGCATTTCTCCTTGTTGAATTGCATTCTGTTGTTTTCAGCCCACTTGTCTAACCTGTCCAGGTCTGCTTGCAGCTGTTCCCTGCCCTCCGGCGTGTCCACTTCTCCCCATAGCTTTGTGTCATCTGCAAACTTGGACAGAGTACATTTCACTCCCTTGTCCAAGTCGCTGATGAAGACATTAAAGAGTATCAGTCCAAGGACCAAGCCCTGCGGGGCCCCACTGCCCACACCCTTCCAGGTCGAAGCCGACCCATCCACCATGACTCTCTGGGTGCGACCCTCCAGCCAATTCGCCACCCACCGGACTGTGTAGTCATCCAAGTCACAGCCTCTTAACTTGTTCACCAGTATGGGGTGGGATACCGTATCGAAGGCCTTCCTGAAGTCTAAGTATACGACATCCACCCCTCCTCCTGTGTCCAGGCGTTTCGTAACCTGGTCATAAAAAGAGACTAGATTGGTCAGGCACGATCTGCCTGCCACAAGCCCATGCTGGTTTCCCCTCAGCATAATTTGTCCTGCCGGGCTCTCGCATATGTGAGCCTTGATAATTTTTTCAAAGACTCTGCCAAGGATGGAGGTGAGACTGACTGGCCTATAGTTGCCCGGGTCCTCCTTCCTCCCCTTCTTGAAAATGGGGACCACGTCAGCCCTTTTCCAGTCCTCCAGGACCTGGCCCGTGTGCCACGAGTGTTCAAATATTCCCGCCAGTGGCTATGCAATGACGTCAGCCAGTGCCTTCAGTACCCTCGGATGGAGCTCATCCGGGCCTGCCGACTTAAAGGCATCCAGTTCTTCCAAGTGACTCTGCACCATCTCAGGGTCTACGCATGGAAGTCTGGCGCCTTGCTGCTGCCTCTCTACAACCCCAGTGAGAGACTTGTCGCGCCCCTCGCTTAGGAACACTGAGGCAAAGAACTCGTTGAGGAGTTCAGCCTTGTCCCCCCTGTCTGTCGCCAATTGTTTCTGCCCATTTAGCAGGGGTCCTATTCCTCCCTGGGCCTTCTTGGGCAATAGCTGACCAGATGGCAGAGCAGGGCCACCAAAAGACATGACAGCAATGCTGCCCGAAGTCCAACTGTGCAGCCACAGCACACTGGCCTCTGGCCCAGAGGTGTAGGCAGCTCTGCTGCAGTGGCCTATACCACAACCCAGGCAGCCGTGCAGTTCCCATCCAGGTTTGGCAGGCACTCAGCCATGAGGCCACAGGTCCAAGAGGGCAGATACTGTCGCAGGTGGCATCAAGTCACAGCTAGGCAGCAGCCCCTATTGCCGGACTAGTGTGGTGGGTAGAGGGTTCAGGATCCACTCCAGGTTAGGGCTACTTCAGCAGTCCAGTTGGCACAAGGGTAGTGTTCCCAGATACCAACTGGTTGGGCCTCAGAAACTCTTGAGGGCAGGTAGCCCTGAGCTGCTCTCTAGGGCAGGTTTTTATACTGCTGGGGCTAGCACAGGTGCTGGCCCCAGCCTTTAGCTCCCCCTGACTGAAGATCCAGGAGGAGCTAGGCAGTGTCAGTTTGGCCCAAGGGGCACAGTTTGTCCCATGCCAAAGTGTATGTTCAGGCATGTGTGCCGAGGCAGAAATCTTCAGCACAAATTTGTGCTGCTGCTATTTGAGCTGCTGGAAGTGCACGTGTGTGGGCTGCTGGTCTAGAAGGACCAACCCTGAAGAAGCAAAACTATTTAGCTTTCTTCCTTTTATATGATGCCTTCTTATAAGGAAGACATTAGCTACCTCCCAGCTCTCTCATTTTCATGGTACTTGCTGCAGTGACTTCTGTTGTTTTGTGGCGCTTTGATTACTGAGGTATCTAGTTGACCTCTGGAAGCTGGGATAAACCAGACTTGCTGTCCTTGGGCCAAGTCCCTAAAATTGCTTTTCCTTTCTGCCTTGCACTCCGCTTCCTTTACCACCAAACTTATGGGCATTATTCAGTTTTCTCCTACCCGCAGTAGCCAGGGGACAGCAGATAACTCCCATGTAACTGCAAGCTATAATTTCCACTTGATAGGAATTGTGCATTATTTCTATACTGCAGTATTATATAGCTTCTAAATCTATCACAGGCTCTAAGGCTCCACAGAGATCTCATTGTTCATCCTCTCTCGTTGCCTAGGTTATGGAACTGTCACCTCACACACAAATACTGGGAGATGGCAGAAAGAATCATATTTGACATGAGATTATGGAAAGTGAAATTTAATGGAAGAGTCATTTCCTAGTAATATGGAGATCTGAATTTAACACTTTCACCAGTAACCTTTTTTGTCAAATAACCCATTGGTACTGGAATCTGGCACTTCCCTGATGCTTCAGCAGTAAGGAGGATATATAGCAATAATGGTTGGAAGCTTGATGCAGCATGTAAATATGCTCCTCTTAGCATGTTCAGCTGTCAGCAAGCCTTGCTTTGCAATATCTGTTTGACAGCAAAGGCTTAACCACCCTTTGCTTGGTCTGCTTCACAGTGCAGTGACTTCTAAGCGCTTTGCATCATGTATCTGCGAACTTCTGCTTGAGGTCAAAGGAGGGTCGGGGCAATCAAGCCAGAGTAACTTATTTTTACTCAAATAAGGGCTGGGGAAAGGGTTGCCCAGTTTGAGAGAGAATTTCATTGTGATGGATTAACTTTCCCCTTGAACGGTTGTTTTATGGTACATCCGAATGAGGATTGTAAACTGCCTGACAGCAGTGAACCCAACCAATGTAATTAAAACCAGCTGTGTGGGCAGGGAATCAGCAACTCAGGGCCAGCCAGGGGCCAGCTTCTACCTTCAGCTTTCCTCAGCTGTGCATGGTTCACATTGACTAAGCTCCCTCTGTTTGCAGCTGGGTGAAATGTGGCCAGGAGTCTGAGATGTCCTATACTCATATTTCCTACAAAGATTGTTTATCTCTGCTGTGTGCTGCAGTAGGTCACAGATGAAGCTCCACCAACTGGAGGCAAAGTGAAGTCCAAAACATTTCTGCAGGGCCTGTTTTTACCCCCCAACATTGTGCTGCTGCCCAGCACCAAGAGAGGATTCTTTTAAAGATTACTGCCAGCTCCAGTAATTTATTAATTTATTAAAAGCTTAATTTCTGGACCTGTGGGGAGACCTGCAAGCTGGATGACATGACCCTGCATGTTAGATCAGGCCGGCATGTAGGGTTACTTTGTGGCCAAATCTGGATGCCCAGTGTCACGCTTGGGGACTGACCACCAAGCTGTCCCCACACAGGATCTATCCTGTGGGCTGTAACCCCATGACACTCATCTGGCCCACTGGGCCAGAAGGTTGGGCCCCAACTGCTCTAGTTTGTTTGAAACCACAGAAACAATTCCTTTTGCACCTCACACTGAGACTGAAAAAGAAGCAACTACCATTTGCAGACATGCAGAGTGATATCTGCATAATCCAGTGGTTCTCAGCCTTTTTAGAGTCAAGGCACCCTCCACCATTTTTTTGAATGTGCCAGCATCCCTGGTTGAGAACCACTACCACTGCTGCTTCAGCCTACCTCAGTGCTTCTCAATTATGTGTTACCGCCTCCAGGTAAAACTGACCTGTGTGTCTGCTGCACAGTCAGCCTGGGAAGGGTGTTGGCACATGGTAACAGGTTTGTGGTCCCACCCACATGCCTCTGTTTCTGGAGGAATAGAGGGGGCTGGGGACCAGATATGAAGGGCTACAGTCCGAGCCAGAAATTCTCTCTGCTTTAGGGTTATCAGAGAGTCCTAATGCAGGAGTGTGCGCGTGTGCCACCGCCCTACAGCTAGGGATTTTTTACCTGGCTGTTACCACAGTGACAGCACCTGCATTATGACAACTCTTTAAGGGGCCCTTGCGATACCCTGCTTGAGAACCACTGGTATAATTGTTTGCTTTAATTGTACATTACTCAGAACCCCTAGTTTCTGAAAGTCTGTTACCCTGAAAACTGCAAATCACTTTTGCCTCTCGCAAATATCTTAGCTCTGCATATTTATCTAGCCAACTATCTTCCCAAGATATGAAAGGTCTTCTTGTTGAAAATGAATCCCAAGTTATTCACATGGAGAAGCCCTTAGGATCTGTTTTGACATCCTGTTCAGTGCTGTTCAGACATACATAGCAAGTATAAAGCTAGTATAAAATCCATGAAGCAAAAATCCACTGTAGACAGTGGATTCCTTCTTGGAGTCCTGCATCTTAAATAAAGTTACACTACATTAAAAACCCTGTTATCCAGGGTTTTACTAACCAGCACACTCTAGTAACTGGAAGTTCTGGCCAGCTGATTGGTGCGGAGGGGCCGGGGAGGAAAGCTCGCACATGGCCACTGCCGCTGCCACCCACCACACTGCACTGCCTATCGCTCTGCATTTGGCTGCTGCCACCCGCCACCCCCACTCAGCCTCTAGGCAGAAACCCTGTGCCCTCAGTTAACTGGCATTTTTACATTACCGGCACCCCCCACTCCCCAGTCGTGCCAGATATCAAGGATTTTACTGTACTTCCTTCTCATCTTGCTGGTGTACACAGTAGTTGAAAATGTCCAGTAGGGGTGCAGCTCATGGCAGTATAGTTCATTCTGGTTTACTCTGTGGTGGACAGTCTCAGCTTCTGGCTAGTGTCGCTGCATGATTTTCAGCAGCTGTTCCTTTTCATGGGTGAGTGACATGTTCCCACTATATCACTTCCCTTCTTCATGTAAGCCTGTATAATTTTTGATTAAACATTTCTGTGGACAGAGGAAGCTACTAAAGTGCAAAATACTGTCATGCTTTACTTACTAGTAGATATATGCATGGCTCCATCCTCTCCTTTTATGTTTGTTCTTGTCTCTATTTGACCTACTTCTTAGAGATTCATTCTGGAGTAGGGGCATGCTTGTTGCTCTTTGACCTTTGATAAAGCACTGGCTAGTTTTCTAGTTGCTAAGGCTAGACTAGGTTTCATGCTACAAAGGGAATAGTTTAAGTTGTTGTTGAACATGATAAAAGTAAGAAGAAAGCTTTGTCCAGAGGCAGAAGAGGCTGAGGCAAAGGGTCAAGGGATCCTCAGTCCCTTTTCGTTTGTACTTCTCCCCATTTGGAGTAGAGAAGTGCTGTTCAGTATTGCTGAGATTTTGACGCAGAAATGATATTGAGAGGATAATGTTCTCTCTTCTCTTGGCACAGAAAATAATTTGCAGAAGTCTCAGAATCAATTTAGAAAGAGAAAATGACCCTTTACATTACAACTCCCTGGCTGTGCTCATCATCCTCTTGGTTTCCCTGAGGAGTTTCTGGAGAGCCAGCCAAGGTGGTTCTGCCTGTTTAGAAATAACCTTTACTCAAGCCCCTTGCTGGAACTGTTTGGCTAATAGTATTAATTTATTCAATAGCCCCTTGGTCATATTATGCGTGTGTGCGCATACATGTGTGTGCCACTTGCTTTCCCTCCTTGAAACTTTCCATCTTAGAAGCTGCTATGCTCTGAGGATATGATGACCACACTAATTAATTCATCAATCACCATAATCTGATTAAATTGAGAGGGGAGAAGGAAAGGGAGCCAGCAGATGATACAAATAGATTCTTTTAAGATATATGAGATACCCAATTAGTGACTGACTCACTCAGCATTTAAATGGAAGTGTTGCACGATAGATTTACTGGTAACCAACATAATAAATCATACTCTATGGTTTCTAAGTTGAAAACACGGCATGCAGGCCGTTAGACGAATCCATAAATAAACCTGAGTGGTGAAGTAGAGTGGGGAAGAAACACCAGTTATATATTGCCCTATATTTTTATTGTCCTATGTGAAATGAGCTAGGATATTTACAGTGGAGCTGAGGGAGGGTGGACTAGCATGGATTTGGAGCTTTCTGGAAGGCATTTGGCAGGGACTGGTGAGAGGGGGTTGGAGGCACCAGGGACTGTACATGGAAGGAGAGTCATTGTCTTATGCCCCTGAGTTTTCAGGGTCAGTCCTCTAGAGGACAGAAAAATTAGAAGGGAAGCTTTCTGTCAGGGAAGCATATGTTTTTGTGGAGATTACACTGTGTATAGATTAGGACTTCTGGGAGGGAGGGAGGGAACGGAAGAATGTAGCTGGAGCATAGGACCATCTGCCAGTACCATGGCATAGTCATCCCATTAATGTGTAGCTTATTAGCATGGGCCCAGCTGAGAGAGACCAGGGAGGGAGGAAGGAAGAAAGGCAGAAAACTGTTTGTTACCTAGTATTTTATCAGAAAAGGAAAGGCTCCAGGGAGTTTTATTAGTAGGGTTGTACCTGTGTGGTTAAGATCTTTTAATTTTGCTGTTGCTTGCTGAAAAATGTTTTGCTCAATTCAGGGATGTAGAGTGGGGCTTGCTGCAGAAAATAGGAATATATTACTGATTTTAAGGTTGGCTTTGGTATTGGCGAGAAGGAGCTAAATGAAAGGGGTTTATTACAGACAAAGTGTGCATTATGTTGACTGCCTTTTCCCTCTGGGAAACTTAAACATCAGTGTGCCCTGTATTTAATATTCTGTCTTATTTTTGCTGGCAAAAGGTTAAAACAGGAGGCCAAAATGTTGAGAGAATCAAAACTCCAACCTCAAGATGTATTAGCATCCCTGTAAAAAGTATGCTTACATAGTCCAGAACTTGCTCTCTGGGAAGGAGAAAACAAATTAATGTTTTGAATAGGCAGAAGAAAACACCCTGGCTCTACCACCTTTGGAAGGAGCCAGTGTGGTGCTGTGCCCAGGCCACGTGGTCCTGGATTTGGGAGTTCCTGGATGTACCTTTTGTTCCTGACTGACAGTCGCTCCCTGAATGACATTGGGTAAGGCCTTTAATACCTGCTAAGTTTCCCCATTTGTACAATGGGGGTAGTAATACGTACTGTCTTTCAGCAAGGTGCTGTGTCATCTGTGGGTGAAACATACTCTATAAGAGTAAATAGTATTTTATTATACCAATACTCTTGGTACTGTTGGCATTTCCAAGCCTGATCCACACTTGGGCCTGAATGAGAGCTAGGTGGCTAATTCCTAGCCCCAACAAAGCCAGTGTTGGGAGAAGTACTTTGGAGAGAGGGAGAAGATTTATAGCAGTGCCTACCAGTTGGGAAACATGCACTTGTGTACATACCCTACAAACACTGCCTGCTCTTTGTTATGTCACAATCTGAGAGTCTTTTCTTGATCTCTGACCATTACAAGTTACAGTCAGATTAAAGAGACCCTAGAATTAAAGCTCTGGAATGGACCTCAAGGGTTATCTGGTAGGATTGAATGTAAACTGCCATGCTTGGGAGCATAAACTGACCACTAATTGTTTGGCATTAGGAACACTATTTCCATATAGGCATGTTGTTTGATAATGGTTTCTTGCCACCTTCCTATTAAGCAGCTTGGTGAGACCATTGTCAAATAGGATACTGAGGTCAGGTGGTCCATTAGTCTGGCTTGGTAAATCAGTTCTTTGTTCCTGGATCAAGGAACCGATGGAAAGTGTTTGCTTTTAAAAGAGAAGTGCATATGTGTCCTTCTCATTTAGTTGAAGTCCTTGTTATAGTTCTTGCATCCTTGCCAATTTAGAAATTAGGTTACTTGCAATGCACTTTCTGTTTGGAGACTGAAGCTAGCCATGTATTCATTGCTGCGTATCATTCTGAACCTGTCACATCATTGCCCAGTAGTCAGTCCTGGGTACTGGTTTAGGGTAGACTTAGATAGACTTAGGGTGTTGGTTTTAACTGATAGTGTGTGGAGTGGCTTGATTTCTGGATACTTGAAAAATTACCTCCCTTCTCTCCCTTTGTTGCTGCTACATTTTCAATAAGGAAGAGGATGCTTAAGACAGCACTACCCTTGTTTTAAATGGAGTTGATGACAAAGGGTTTTCCAGGAAGGATCTTAGACTTTGGAACTACCTTCCTTCTGCAGGCCATCAGGGTCTGGACTTTTTCATCTCCTAGGCATGATACAAAATTTGTAAGTTTTCCAGAGGTGAGCTGATGGATGGGGTTGGGGAAAGGCAGTTTTCATTGTACTATATGAGGTGAGACTGCTGTTTTTATCTATATTGATTTAAGAGGAGTCATTTTTATGGGAGATTTTCTTGCCACTATCTCTATAAATTTGTTCAAACAAAAGGAACATGTACTTTTAAGAAACATAAATAAATAGACTAATGTAGTTGGGAAGTGAACCTTTAGTTTCAGTTAGCCCATTCACTTAATTCAAGCAGGGGGAGGCTTAACTGAAAGAAACCAGGCTGGTCATTGGCTTTCCATATCTTTTCTCTTTTTATAAAGCAGGCCAAAAAGAAATAAATGTTACCTGGATTCTCAGATCTTGTAGAGATGAGTGGCTTATGTTGGAACTCAAGAAGAATAAAGATGTGTTTTAAAAACTTATATGCTAAACTTGCTTTGGAACCTAGACTCATGCCAATAAAGCTGTTACAACTACACACACCATCATGTTTTTTTACATGCTTACATATAGGCATATAGTTGTGCAGAACGGTCAAGCCTGAAGTTAGAAAAAAACTTGCATTGCCTCCTTTGGCATTGGATTTGGGCCTCATTTGGCTTCTAGTATGGAAGCCTTCTCTGTGGCTCTAGATACAGATTCGTTTCTTTGGGCAGTAATTATTTAGCCTGCCTTAAAATGGAAATGTGAATCATTTTTGACAAAAGAGACAAAGTCTTGTTCGTTGAGCCCTCCTGTATATCATCCACTGAAATGCAATTTTATAATTTTCTACTGTGAAATGAAAATTCACTCTCCCTGTGCTTTCTAAGATGTATTTTTCTTTCTCCAATGGTGAAAGACTATTGCTGTCTCACAAGGGCATGCTAAGTCATGGCTTTGGCCCAGTCTACAATGAGACTAAAGGTTTTTCATATAGTGACTCCATAAAAAAACCCAAAAAACAAACCCTACCCTCCAGCTGGCTAGATGGCTCTTAAAAACATAAGTAAGAAAATTATGCTCACATAAGGTTGCATTTGCAGTCGATCTCTTGGAAAGCTAAGGGAATCTTTGCTAATGTTTCAGTTAAACCAGAAATTTCAAATTTCATAGATTTCATAGACAATAGGGTTGGAAGGGACCTTGCAAGATCATCTGGTCCAGCTCCTTGCCGAAGGGGCAGGATGTTTGTGTGGAAGCACATGGAATTTAATCACTGATTCAATGAAATAAAATTACAATGAGACAAGAGGGTGAAATGGGGGAGACTAAGCAGTCACAGTGCTCAGAGGCTGAGGAGAACCTGAGGAGAGAAGCAGAGAGTTTCATTAAAGTGAATTAGAATACAAGAAATTGCTTACTCAGTTAGTGTGGCCTGAAAATGCTGCGGGGTTCTGGGTACTGTTTCTTCTTCCAAGTGTACTGTTCAAAGCAAAGTGCCAGTGGCCTTATATAGAGTTATAACAGGGGTTGTCAACCGGGGGAGGTACTTGGGAAGGCCCTAAAGGGTATGTGCAGGTGGGTGGGGATGGAACGCTGCCACCTACCACCCCACACCACCGCCGCATCCCAGGAGCAGGGTGCTGGCGGGGTGAGGGCACAGGTGCTACCCAGCTCCAGATCCCACCGTGTGCCATTCCCGCCCCCTCGCTCTGTGTCCAGCCACTGGGGCTACACTTACTAAAAAAGGTGGAAAACCCCTGAGTTATTGTATTAGTGCCTTGCTGGATCTGTGGTTCTCAGTGATCCACAGAGCTGTTTTCAGTGCACCAGTCAGTCTTCACGTATGAATGCTTCTTGCTGGCTGTGACCCAGGCTGTTTGACCGTGTCTCTCTATTGTTTGTCTCCTGACCCCAGGAAACCCCCTGCCTACTCGCCTGTACTGAGGCATCTCTGAGAACCTGTGTGTGGCATAGGAGTGGGGCACTTATAGCTGCTTGGGCCTGCTCCTGACCTGTTTATGCATAATTGCAGGTCTAGCATGAGTCAGTGGGTAGAGCTTATTTCCTGGCCTGGGGTTGGAAGTGAGTCAGTACTGACGTGACCTTTTGATTTCCAGAGGCTTTTTGCCTAGCTAAACTGAAAGCATTTGTCAAGTTACCTGTTCCCTGAGTAGCTGATACATGTATACTTTTTAGGGGGATTGGTTTCTTGTAAATTCAACCACAAGCCAGTTGTCGGACTCCAAAGTCCATGAAGCAAAAATAAACAACATAATATAAAATAAGGAGATTCAGCCAAGCACTTGCACCCACAACATTAAAGGGAATTTATGTTCATCTCTTCATGTGATACATTTTTGTGTAACCAAGCTCTATAGCTGCTTCGTGGAAAGTGTGGATTGGCTGAGTAGAGTAGTTCAAGTAAGGACCTCAGTCCTACGTAATATTCTGCAGTATGAGAAAGTCTGGGGAACCAGGCAGCTAAAAGAGGTATGTTTGGTTTAGATGGATTTGAGTGCTGAGGTTCTCTGTCAGCTTAAAAGAGGGAAACTGAGTTTAATAGGTGACTTGGATTTTCTCCCAAATAGTTGTAGATGAAACTAGAACTTTCCTTTAATGTTTTCTGCTGGTGGCACAACACAGCTTGGTAATGACTAGCAACATACCAGGCCAAGCTTGGTAGCAACTGAGAGCCTCCAGGGGAAGAAGAAACTGACTGTTGAGGTCTTGAGCATGCTGAACTAGCAAAGGGTGAGGTAACAGTACCCGCAGGGAGCATTCAGGCAGCAGCTTGCAAGGTGGAGGTGGGCTTTATATAGCTGAATGGTAGACTTGGAAGCATAAGTGAAAACCAAAGGACCTATGCTTCATACATAGGATCTGAAGATTGTTACAGCATGGGTAATCTGTTTAGAAGTCTTTATTCTACTGTACTGCCTAGCTCTGATTACTTGCATTGCTTACAGTTGCTTTGAACTCTGGTGGTGGTAGAACTAGCTGCCACTTCATTGCCTTCAGTGGAGGTGATAACCTTTTACACTCAGGCTGAACTTGGTTCTGTAGTGTATTTTGTACCTTGCTTTTGTTTGAGTACAGGGTACTCTTATGTTTTGCATAAGAGAACCCTTTATACAAATGAACACCATGATGTTTAATTAAAGAGTCCTTTTTACAAAATGGTAAGTCAAGGATCATCAATTCATGTAGCAGGCTTCTCCATGGGCTTAAGTAAAGAGTTGTATATAGTTCCTGCCCTCTCAGACACTGGAGGAATCTCCTCTGGAAGGCAGAGTGTGCTTCACTTTCTCATAAAAGGTAACACTAAAAGGGAGTGTGAGGAGTTTGTATAAGCAATACAGTCCATATCAAATATTGGTAATGATAAATGAAAAATGCTGAGAATGGGGATCGTGTAGGCCAAACCAGTTATGCTTAAGGGGGTGTCATGGAAGATAGAAAGAAATTTCCAGCTCTCAAAATTCCCAGTGTTTGCATTCTGCTTCACTGTAAATAGATTGGCAAGTGTGCCACTTCAGAGGTGATGGCATTAAGTTCACTTTGTGACATTGACCTGAGGAAGCCCAGCTCCTACAGTATTTTCAAGTTGGGTCTTCTGCAAAATTAATCATTATTTTTATTGTTTATCTTTAATATCAGAGGACTGGGTTAGCTGAAATGATAAAACATACTTATTTTCCTAGTGTAGATGTGGCCTTTGAGACTCGGCATGGAGAGATGAATCAGCACTTTGTCAAAATGGGGACTTTTAGCTTCTTTGCTCCAGGAGATGGTGATGTCCACCCCAGCAGACTTTGTTCATCAGTGACATACTGATAATGTAGATGTCATGGAAGCTGTAGTGCTGAGAAAGCCAGGAGCCGAGTTGTTTAAACAGCCTGAGTGAGGCAAAAGGATTAACCATGTTCAGAGAATACTGCAATGCTACCACCTTCATTATAGCAGTGCTGACAAGATGCTTTGGCCCTGTGGCAGAAAGGAAGCTGCCACTTTCTCCAAGTCTGTAGTGCTTTGCTTCCCTTTGCATAAGAGATCAGCCTTTGATTCTGGCTGGAACAGAGGCTGAAACAAATCAAAGAGAAGAGAGCTTGAGCCCCCAAAGGTTTTTCAGTGGTTCCTGGAGCTGTCTCCCTTACACATATATAAAGAAGAGAAAGAGAACAAGGAAAAATCCCTGGTAACTGCTTTGGGCTGTTATCTAGTACCTCTTCCTCAGCTCTCCTCTGTTAGGTATTCAGGTTATAGCCATATTTGTCTAGAGGAAAAAGTAATCAGGGCTCATGGTAGAGGTGATCTTTTATTAGACCAAGAAGATTTTTGCAAAAACAAAATTCTTTAACTGTAACCTTTCAGGCACAAACACCCTTCATCAGGCATCGGAGAAAAGATTGTAAAAGTTCTCGGGTAGAAATGAAAGTTCATGTTTCATAGGATTTCACAGAGGAGGCAATAGATGGAAAGCTCCTTTGGGCAGGCAGTTCTTGGCTCTCAGCTAAGGAGTCTCTCAACTGTCTTGTGAGGCTCTGTTATGATGCAAATTACCTTGAACCAAGGCAGGAGCAGTATCTCAGGTTTCAGGTGGTCACAGTTGCTTCCTGCTTGGGAAATTATAAAGATTTAATTAAAAAAATTAGGTAAAATTAGATATTTTCCATGTGTCAGGTATCCAGGTTGTAGCAGTATTGGTTTAGAGGAAAAAACAATCAGGGTCTAATAAAATATATCACCTCTACCATGCGCCCTGATTGCTTTTTCCTCTAGACCAGGGGGTTTTCAATCTTATTTAATAAGTGTACCCCTGTCAGCCGGATACGGTTGGGGTGGCGCAGCACGCAGCTAGATGCAGAGCGACAGCAGCACTGGGTGGTGGATAGATGGCAGCAGCCACCACTGGCCCTGGTCCTGGGAGGCGGCGGCGCAGGGTGGTGGGTGGCAGTGCTCTGTCCCTGCCCACCCATGTGCACCCCCTAGGGCCTTGCCAGGTACCCCTGGGGGTATGTGTACCCCTGGTTGACAACCCTTTCTCTAGAGACAGCTGAGAGACTCCTTACCAGCTAAGAACTGCCTGCCCAGAGGAGCTTTCCATCTGTTGCTTCCTCTGTGAAATCCTATGAAATATGAAATTTCATTTCTACTCAGCAGAACTTTTACAATCTTTTCTCCACTGCCTGATGAAGGGTGTTTGTGCCCTAAAGCTTGCAATTAAAGACATTTTTTTGTAAAAATCTTGTTAGTCTAATAAAAGCTATCACTTCTACCATGAGCCCTGATTGCTTTTTCAGCTCTCCTCTTGCTTTCTGCTCTTGTCCCTTCTCTTATCATAAAGTTGGCATGATCTTTGTTAGGCTGTGTAGTTTTGCTGACCAGAGGCTGGTAACTGAGTTTTTTTGTGGGGGAGGGGGTTCCCCTTCATCTTGATGGCAGTTGTTTGGACAGGAAGACTTAGTTAGCTGCCTGTCAAATTGCTTCTTGTTGCTGAAGGAGGACAATGACAGATACAGTCATTGCTTTAATGTTGGCCGCCTGCATTATACATTTTTGTGAATTGGTCCTCAAGAGCAATCTGGCTAGCAAGGATGTGAGTGCAGCCTGGGTGCATACAAATATAGCCATAGATTCATTCACAGAGTGCGAGGCTAGAAGGGACCTTGCAAGATCATTGGGTCCAGCCCCCTGCACCAGGCAGGAAAACAGCCATGGTCAGATGACCCCAGAAAGGTGACCGTCCAGTCTCCTCTTGAAGATTTCCAGAGTAGGTGATTGCACCACCTCTGGAGGGAGTTTATTCCACAGTCTGGACACCCTAACTGTGAAGAAATTTTTCCTACTGTTAAGCCTGAAACAGTCTTCCAGGAGTTTGTGGCCATTACTCCTGGTTTTCCCCAAGGGTGCCCTGGTGAAGAGGTGTTCACCGAGCCCTTAATGTATTCCCCTGATGTAGAGGTAAGCTGCTACCAAGTCCCCTTTCAAGCTTTTCTTTTTTAGGCTGAAGAGACCCAAGTCCCTCAGCCTTTCCTCATAAGCCGACTAGGACTGTATCTCAGATCTGCCATGGTATGAATAGGCTCAGAGAAGTGTTTTTTTTCCCCTCTTTTTCAGTTCACCAACCACAGGATACCATGTATGGACCAGTAAGATCCTAAATAGTGCATTATCTGAGCAATGAACCATAGTGAGCCACTTGCTCTGCATTATAATATAATTGATATGGTTGCTTCCTCAGGCGATTCCTCCTTTAACTTCTATTGTGAAGGCTTTTTCAGTTCACTGAGCTCAAATAACACAGCTTAGAAGGTGGGGAGGCATGAGAAATGAGCTCCAGGTATGTGAAAAGAGTCTCTCACCTTCCTTCATTAGAAATGAGTATTCATTTAACAGCTTCACTGGGGGTCATAAACCTTTTCCCGTCTTAAACCAGTTCTGCAGGATGCACATGAATTAAGCATAGCAGAGGAATTATATGTATTAAAGTATACTTAACTGATAAAAAATACTCCAGTTAACATGCTTTTACATGTGCCCCAGCTGCTTAGTTCCATCCTCACCTTTTGCCCAGGAGATTCTGCCAAGCTACCTACTACTCCTCTTTCCTTCTTTCATCAAGAAGCTGCTCTTTTGCTTTCTTCCCTCTTGCATCTTCATGCTCAGCTCCTGAAAGAAGCTTTGCTTCATCCAAGTCTTATCCAAAACTTTCTTGGGCAGCTACAGTGATGGAGCTTCAACCCATGTTTTGTATTCTGTTCCAAACCCCAGACTTGGTTGCTCTTATTCTTAAGAATTAACACGCTTCAATCATGAATGATTCCCTCCCCTCAACTGTTGCATTACTTCCTGCAAAACTATTGTTATGCTTTTATGTTATAGATATCAAGTTGATTCCAGCGTGGGTGTATGCAGCCATGTGGATAAAATTGAACAGGCAATAAGGCACCCAATTCACTCTGAGAATCAAGTATACTCCAGTGATTCTCAGCCAGGATTCTTGAGGTGCAAGCACCTGCATCAGGGGTTTTCAACCTTTTTGGATCAGTGTACCCACGGCGGCCAGATGCGGAACAGTGTACCCCCAGCAGCCCAACACGGAGCAGGGGGGCAGGCATATGGCCAAATGCAGGGCAGGGAGGGGGGTACACAGCTGAATGCAGAGTGGTGGTAGCTTCCCTCGCATCCAGCTGGGTGGGTGGTACCTGTGCTGCAGCACTCCATCCCTGCCCACCCACATGTACCCCCAAGAGCAGGGGCGAGCAGTTATTTCGGGTGGAGGGCCACTTACTGAGTTTTGCCAAGCCATCAAGGGCCCTGTAACAGGCAGCCGGGGGCAGATAACTATTAATTTTCTAAGTTGTTTAGGGCCCCACAGGCCATATAGAATGGCCTGGCAGGCTGCATCCAGCCTGCGAGCTGCATTTTGTCCACTCCTGCCTTAGAGCCTTCTCAGGTACCCCGGGAAGTATGCGTACCCCCAGTTGACTACCCCCGACCTATGTGATTCACAAGATAAACCCAGATATTTAAAATAGCAAGCGGTAGTGTCAAAAGGATTCTAACCTGTTGTGGTCTTTCCGAGTTCTTCTCAACAGATGAATTTTTCTATTCTTTTTCTATAGTCAAAAAACAAGCAAAAGCTAAGAGGGGTGCCTTGAGTTTAACAAAGCATGCCTTTCACCTAAAAATGTTGAGAACCACTAGTCTACTCTTCCTCTTTGAGGAAAAATAATAAGGTGCTTAGAGTGGTGCTGAGTTGTCCTGGCCAGTTTCATTCTTGCTTTAGTGCAGAAGTAGATTTTTAGAAAGCCCAGACTTGCAGAATGATAGTAAACCTGTAACTTGGAAAAGCTCGCTGATGAGGGGCATCGTGCAGATTTTCTAATTTGTCTCTTGCTAGTTTTGGGGTTTTTTACTATTTATTTGTATTATTGTTGCACATTGGAATTCTACACATGGACAAGGATCCATTGAGAGTTGCTGTACAAACACAGAATAAGAGTGTTTTTTCTTTTCTATTGCTAGAGCAGCGCTGTGAGCTGGCACCTTTAGTGGCATAGCAATCCTTTAAATTAAGATGCTCACAAATTCCAGTAACAGCAATTTGTCCCAGACACCCTAAGATGGTCAATGCTCCCAGGTCTAATGGAATCTTAGGAACACATCATAAATTCCTATGCCCACTATATAGGCATTATTAATGAAGAATAACCCCCTTTAGTCTGGAGTTCTTTGTGGAAGCAGAGGGAGAGGGGGAATTATCAGTACTCTAAGAAGAACCTCAATGACAGAGCATACTACATTACATTTATAGTGCCTGTGTGGATCTCCGTTTGTGCTTGCTGCAACAAAAGAATCTTATTCAAAGTGTATTGGACACCAGAGGAGTTGCACAAGATAAAACCCTTACCCTCTGGCATTCGTTGGTGCCGCAATAAAGAAAATGGAGGCCCTGATGCATAAGCTGAGACCATTTGACAATCTTCCTGCTCAGATTGAGGAAGGAGTTGGGCATGAGATAAAGTAGCACACTGTTTCAGCAACCAGACCTCTGCTGAAGATTTGGGCACTTAACTGTAAAGTGGGATTTAGCTCTGCAACAGGGACTTTGTGGCTCTTGAGGCTTTCTGTGATCACCAAGAGCATTATTGTACACAGATGAAAGGAGTAGAGTTATGTCCACATAACAAAGCAGTAGTATTTGCCTCCATCTCAGCAGCCAAAAAAAATAAATCGGTTTTGCTATATGGACCACTTATACCAATTCATCCCATTTCTAGATGTGCTTGGATAGAAAAAAAATGTTCAAAATTATTCTTTTCATCTAACCCCCTTCTGAGCCTCTGCCCTAACCTCCTCTTGTCCATGCACCTCCTGTTTTTCTGTGTAAATTTCTCCTGCCCACGTGCATACCCCTAATGTCTGTCTGGTATTTGTGCAGAATTGATGAGTTGTAAAATTGCGTAACTCTGGCAATCACGTACACCCTTCAGGAAGATTAGTGAGCTGAAAGTAATGTTTCTTTCTTTATTTTGTATTGTTTGTTTCTTTACACAAATTAATTAAAAATAACAAAAAAGCCAATTGTGTTACTTAAGAGGGATTTCAAGACTGTGATCATGTCCCTGTGGATCTGGTCTTGTTTAGACTGTATAAAAGTAACTTCTTTTATTCTACCACTTAAGGCTTATTCTCTAATCCTTGTGTATTTTTACTGCCCTTCTGTTTATTTTTTATATCCTCTTTAAGCTGTGGGGACCAAAACTACACTTAGTTTATCTGATTCTGTTACTACAGGGTTATATAAACCAGAATTACTGCCTATCTAGTTTTATTTGTATTGCTTGTCCAGACTCAGAATAAAATCCTGCTGGGAACAGCAGCTTGAACTTGGACTCCTTTGTGAAATATACTGTCTGAGACAGGTGGAGTCTGTTGTATTTGATCAGTGTAAATATTAAGATGTATCTACTTAAAAACCTAAGCACCTTTCTGGATTTCAGGAAAGCTGTTTTGCATCATAATGGTGGAGCCATGCCTTGGCAGGACCTTCTACCATTCTCTCTTATGTCACAGACACTCCCCACAGCATTTGCTGCACTGAGGTTTTTTCTCTCTTCTGAAGTAATATAGAAAATGAGACTTTCAGGATGATTAGTGTTAAACAAAACAAACAAACTTGGGACATACAAATCTACAGGTCCATTCCTTATTAAGTACCCATACTATACACATGCTGACCTTTGACCTTCTGATTCAAGCAGTCATTGCGGTCAGGTTTCTGCAAAATGAAAGAGTTTTCTTGATTCTGTTGCTTTTACCACTGATTTTTTAAAGACTAAATATAAACATCAGAAGAGATGTGTTGCCTCCTAAAATTAGTTTACTTGTTAACTAACATCGTGCAGAATTGTGCACTGCGTATTTGTGCATGATATCGGTGAGCTCTCTGGATTAGGGGAGGAAATAAGTTACTGTTTCTTATGTTGAGAGTTTAGGAACTGCTGCCTTACTGCTGCTGCTGTTTGTGGTAAATTACACAGAAAGACACAGGTTTGGTCAGCTTCAGCCATAGTCCAGGAGTAAAATAGCTTTCAAATTTGATCATGTCACTCTTTTTCTTTTAATCCGTTCACAGCCAAGACAAATTGAAATTTCTTGGTATACCTTTTAAAGCTTTACCCCTTCCCAGTTATTCAACTTGGTAAACTTCTTATTGCCCCATCACTCCTTTTCTGCTCATGTTTTTCAGCTTTGTTCACCTCTTTGTCAACTTCTCCCACAATCACCTTCATCCCTTGGATGTGACGCTCTGTGCATGGTACAGGCTCCCTGACTACTTTTGCAAGACCTCTCTCTACTTCTCTGCATTTAAACTCCTATTAAATACCTGCTTTCCAGCTCTAGACATCTACTAGTTGTTTAGGGGAAAGGCTGAGAAGAGATTTGGCATGCATGGGAGGTAGTGGGGCTGTTTAAGGGAAGGAGTCCACTGTCTCTGTTAATGAATAATATTGTTTCATCTTTTGTACATGCTGGAGAGTTGTATTTTTTAAAGTTGGAATATAAACTATAATCACAGCCCACACTCTTCTCTGCATGTCTTCTCTGTTTCTGTGATCTATTGTATAGCAACAGCCCTTGTCTGCTGTTAAGCCCTCTGGGATTCATCAGCAGCCTGGGAATGATTCTTCTCCATCAGCTTTTTAAAATACATGGTGTACATAGAAGGCAGAACTTGCCAGACCAGATAAGAGCTGTGAACTGTAACCTGCACCAGAGACTGCAGAGTGAGATGCAGGCACCCTTGCTGTGGGCTGTTAGGGCTTAATCTGCCTCCAAGGACAGCAGCTTTCTAACTCCCGCTATTCAGGGGTTCATAGATATGCCAAATCCAGGCCATGTTCACCCCTCACAAAGTTATACTTTTCAACTAAATTTGAGCTGATTGATTGTCTGATATCCTTGTTAGTCATATACGTGTCTAATCTAGTACTGTATGGGGCAGGGTCTGTTGTTTTTCTGAATCCATGTACTGTGCTTAGCACAAAGAGGTCCCAGCATGCAGTAGATATGTTGCTACAGTAGACATGTGACTAATAATTAAGCTCTTGACTCTGTTACATATTATGGCAGTGAGTTCCATGGGTTAATTGGGCATTGTATGGAAAAGTGTTTCCTTTTCATTGGTTTAAAATCAGTTTCCTTTGCAGTGACATTGATGGCCCAGCCTTTGGGACTGAACAGTAATCATTTTGCTATCATATCTAATTGTTTCACCTCCTGCTCTGATCTGACCATCTGACTTGCCCAGGGAAATGGTTTATTTACCTCTAAAGGAATAGGGCATTCCTAATAGTACTCAGTAGTCTTCTGGTTAATGTCTAGAGCCTAGCAAAATGGCCTTGTGTGTATGGATTAGTAATCAGCAGGCGAGATGGAGTTTGGGCATACCAACATGCCAAGGAGAAAAGAAGGGTTCTTGAGACTAAAGCCTTTAAGATGCCCATCTTACAACATCGGTGAAATAGAGGAGTCTCCCATACTCTTTCCATGAGTTTACTGCCTGAGAATGCAGAAGGAAGTTCCCATCCTAAGACAGTTTATTCAGTTATAGTACAGCACAAGTATATTTTCTGTTTGGTTGCTATTTGGGTACAGAATAATTAAAGTTACTCCCCATCTCGGGGAAGTTAGAATCATAGAAAATTAGGGTTGGAAGGGACTTCAGGAGGTCATTTAGTCCAACCCCCTGCTCAGTGCAGGCTGGTCAGCTCAAAAGGCAGAGTTGCTGTGCCTTGCTAAATCAGCACCTGTTGGAGCTCCAGGGTGTTTCAGCAGAGCAGCCTTCCTTCCACCACTGATGCAGATCTGCAGTGGAAGCTCTGCCTCTAGAGGCTGCCCAGCAGGTGCAGTAAATAACCCTGGTATTTCTGTCCTACTACAAGTGCCCCCATCTGTGCTCTAGTGACTGCGTCCAGTACTCTCACAGGCAAGCTGCCTGCCACCTGTTCCATATGTGCTGAAGTTTCTTCTGTTTAAATTAGCTTCACAGAGCAACATTTTTATCATCTGCATGACACCTGGATAGGTAGTTGGGTGAGGCAAGGGGTGTCACCAATCCTGGGTTGATCATTCATGCTTCTGTACATACATTATGATCTAATTCTTTCCTGTGCTTTCACGGTCTCTGTATAGTTTGTCATACCAATGAAGCCTGACTGAATTTAATTATATGTAGCCAAAACAAAGGGGGCAAAGACTTATAGTTCACTTTATTGATCATGTTAAAGATAGCAGAAGTATTATTAGACAGAAGATGAGAACTCCCATTGGCATTACTGTAGTGTTTCTCAACTCACACCACATTTTTCCTCCCTTTTTTTGTATTTTCTTTCTGCATCCAGACAGATCTTTAGCATTTGTCCTCTTGTTTCTTTAGCATTTGTCATTCTCAGCTCATCCTACTCTGTCTCATGCTGTTCTGTGCAGAAATGCAACTGTACCATACAGCCTCAATAGCTGTCCAGTCAGTGCAAATTAGGTGTTTTCAATGCCTTATTCTGCCCTCATAAAGTGGTTACTGTAATGTAATCATTACTTTGTTTCTGGAGAGTGAAAGTGCTCTTGCTAAGCAAATATTTACAAACACTGTTGAGAGGTGACTTTAGGAAAGGGAGAACGGAGCACCTTTTATAACAATGTTTCTCTCTTATTTATTTTAAAACAGAAAGTTGTGTGGGGGAGAGAAGTCTCCAGCAAGCAGCTCCCATTCTGCAGTGTGTCACTGGAGGTGAATATAAGGTCTTTGGATTTACTTTGTGCACACACCTCTACATCTGAGTGAGGGGGAAAAGAATATGTCCCTCAATTCCATTTCTTCAATGTTCTCTCCTCAAAGTAAGAGGCAGGGGACCAAGTTAGGGAAGGAGGTTGGACTTGAATTGATCCAATAAAGTCTCTCTTATTTAACATCTCTTTTTAGTTGCATAGAATGATTTGGAAAGGACACAGTGTTATATTGTTGCCCTCAGTAGCAGAGCTGTCAGTGTGCCTGAGAGTGGAAGTTAAATTGCATAAGTAGGGAATTTCTGGTGCCCTTCCTAAAGGAGATGGGGAGGTGGACATCGGGCACCAAACAGGAAGGTTGTGTACTCTTTGCTAAATATTTGTTTCGGTTTGGGTTGGGTGTTTTTTTTAATTCCTGAATAGAGTTATGACCTGCATGCCTTCTGGGCAACACTTTGGGCAGTTGTTCAGTGTCCATTAATTCAGACTTGAACTGGATAGAAAAAAAACTGGAAGAATGTGGACTAAACATGTTCTTAGAAATTTAAAAAAAAATTCCAGCTCAAGAGTTTCTGAGCCTCTTGAAGTGGCACTGTGCCCAACAGCTGTGAGAACCCTCTCCAGGAAGCATATCTACCAATTTGTGTTTGTGTTTTTGTGCAGCTCCCAGCACACTAATTCTCCAGCCTTGACTGAAATGTCAGGAGTTGTCATAAAAATAATTAACAGGAAATCCTATGGTGAAAAGAATGCCTTGTGTGTTCTCTCTCAGTCCTGTCTGCATCTGCTTAGAGATGGAAGGAGAGGGATGCTGTTAGCATTCTGTGGTTTATTTAAGTGGTATAGTAAAAAGGGGTGAGTTTGTGCCCGGGTGCTGAACTGTGGTATTGCAGAGTTACACCATTCCTCTCTGAGTTCCTGATTCAAAGCCCACTGAAGTTCAGGCCCTTGACACGTGCATGTTTTCAGATAAAACTTTGAAAATGACAGTCCTATTTTAGTGTCAGAAGTTCCTACATGCCGTGCTGTAGTAGGGAGGCAATACAGTCATGTCACATTCCAGTTGAAAGGTTCCTAGATTCTTTGCTTGGCTACAGGAGAGGTGATTTGCCCTTGTGTCTGTGCTGGAGATGCCTGGATGAAGAGCCTTTTCATCAGAGGACCTAATGAGCATTCTCAGCTCTAAGGGTCTCTCAGATTGCTTCATATAAGTAGATTTCTACAGTTTCAGCTGCACTGAAAATTACAAAGAAACAAAGGGAGCATAGACCAGTAGTGCTGTTCTTATCCAGTATATGCCATTAAATTGGTCTGAAAAAGTAAGAAGAGAAAAATGAGTAGGTTGTCAGGCAGCTAGTACTTCTGAGTTCCAGTGTACAAAAAGTGGGGTGGTTGAGGAAAGCATTTTAATCTCTGCGGAAGGCAGCATCAAACTAACCTCCTCCATTAATTCCACAAAGGGCTGCAGAAGAAGAGAGGCTACTACCTGCACATAACATTTTCACAGTGGGTTTCAGATTGTAATCCTGGGGCTTGTGGACTCTTTTGATATGTGTTGCTGTCAATTGTGCATGAATAAAATCTACAAGGATTAGTAAAGGCACTGAATGAACTTGAATTGGGGCAGGAATTTTTTGTGCCAATGTGTAAAGGATTTCTAAAGGATGGCAAATGTGGAAAGAGCACTTCCTTTTGCAAATTTCAGCACCATCATCCGAATGAATTGTTCAGAATTTGCAGTGGAGGAGGATGGGCAAGCGACCCATAAGACATCGTATCCAACTTAAATTGGTCTGTGTGTAATTCCATATGTAGTTTGCACTACTTTCATATGGGAAATTGTATGTTTACAGTGAGGCAGGGAGTAACAACGTCATTAGTGTTATATCATGTACATACAGTTGTGTGACATCATGGGCAGAGCAGCAATAGTAGGAAGAGGAATGTTTACAGTGGTGATGATTCTGGCATTGGGTAGATGAACATCCACTACTACACTGTTGGGTTTTTTGTGTTTTGGGGTTTTTTTTGACTCTGACGACAATGAGGCAGAGTAAGGTTAGAATTGGTCCATTTTTTTGGGTGGTAGCAAAATTTCAAGATGAAGGGAAACCTCTAGTGTTAAAATTAGCCATCCTAATCACTGTACCTAATTACAAAGCAGAGAAAAAAATCACTTGTGAGGTTTTTTTAATGTAATAATCAAAAACTGTCATCATACTGCACTGCAGAGTATAGCTGGTTTGTGATTGCAAAACTTTTGTGACTGCGTGGGGAAGTAGAGCATTTCAAGATCTAAATTGTCTTTACTAATTAAGCAGTGGAACACATTGCTGATCTAAGATTTCTTTATACTTGGCACAAGCTCCACCACTTTTCCAGTTGTAATAGTAGGGGTATTTTGGCTAACTGTGGTTAAATCATCTTCTACTGGGGGAAGCCCAAACCCAACAACTCTCTATAGTTATCAGCTAAGTGAGTAAACAGTGCAAACTTTATTTTACAGCAGTGTTCACAGTGTATCTAATGCTTTCCTGTGTATCTAATAGAATCTTCTTTACTATCAGACTAGGTCTACCTGTTGAGAAGCAAAAAGGCACACAAAAAAAATCAGAAACATGGGGACCATTCATGTCCCCTTCTAATATATTTTACCCTTTTCCAGCTTTTGTCTGTTTCTTCCTTTGTCTTTCCAGTTGGTTCGGTTAAATAGTTATCTATTGACCCTTTCCCTGGTTGACCTGATTAGACCTCTAGCAAACTCTAGTTTTTTTTCTCTGTCTATTTCACAGGAGGTGCTAGCCTTGTGATACGAATGTTGTGGGGTTATCATAATCTCACTAGCAAGGTCCCATATTTTTCAAGACCACTGAAGTGTCCCCTGAGTTATTCTGAGCAAGTACAAGATGGTATTTCTTCATTGTGCCCATTCACATTCATGCAGTAGAAGTAACTGCAGTTGTTTCAATTAGCTTTTATCTCAAGTATTTGAATTGATTAATTGGATTACATCTCAACAAAATTGGCAAAATACAAATGCAGTGCTGGATTTTGGCCAATTATGATTCCAGTGATTTTTCCAGGGTTGCTTGTTCCCAAAGACAAGATTGTAAGATTTATTTATATATCCATTTTAGATTTTTCACCATCTCTAAGCACTTTACAGTTTTAGAAAAGAAACGTATTAACTGCATATTTACTGTGAATACATCTGTGTACCACATGGACTTTGCAGCTGGTCTGGGAGCTTAATTAATGCATCTGGGCCCTTTTGAAGGAATCATGGAAATGAATGTGAAGTTGAGGACTTTGCCTGGGAAATGCCCTATCTTCAACAGCCTGCCTCTTATTTGTATTTGCTGTTGATAGTTTGAATTGCTGCCTACTGGCCTCCATCACCCTTTTTTTGCTTGTGCTTTGAGCTAAATGTAGTCTCATGGTTTGGATCTGGCTAGCACCATTTTGGAGGGGGTATTTCCTTTTGTAACATACAGAAGGGGAAGAGGGCCTCATGGTTACCATTGACTTTTCCTTCTCTCACTGGAATAGTAATACTATAGTAACAGACTTTTTCACAACATGAAACCATAGTCATAGCACTTACTCAGGTCAGAGATTACATGCATCTTCAGGAAAAAACAGCTTTTTTGTTATCCTTAGGACTTGACTGAAGCACTGAGCTTAGGCATTCACCACACTGCCAAAGTCTGCCCCAGAGCTGGGAAACCAACTGAGGGGCAATAAGAACCTGTCCATTCAACAGCCAGAACAAATTAACGACCCTGTTTCCATTTATTGCATCTGTTGCTGCAGCCGCTACACAGCAGCACCATCTCGCCAGTTGGACAGACTGATCAAGTGAAAAAAATTATCTGCATGTTCTATATCCTGTCACATTGCCGACAAGCTCTAGTGATAAATCTGGTACTTCATACTCCTTCCCTTCTGTTCAGTGAAGTGGGGTAGAAGGGGCAAGCCTGTTGCTTGAATCTCCTGATCACAGGACTTGGTGGTCACCTGTCAGATAGGATAAGTGAGATGACAGGAAATAAGGGAGGTGTTATATCCTTAGGAATCTGAGCCTCTGGCAAATTGATCCACTTCATTCAGGAACATCCATACCCATCCAGCAAAACTTGGGGGTCTATTTCGTTCAGAATATGAAAAAACAAGTATTTCATGATTGACTTGGACTCTCTTTGTCACTAGTGAGACACTCCTTTTCTGAAGTTTTACACAAGCATTCAGTATAGCTGGAAATCTACCACAGTCTCCTACAAGGATTGCATACTCTTAAGGTTTGAGCAGATTAGGACACATGCCTAAAGTGTCCCTCTTCTCTTGCGCTTTGGTAGCAGTTGTATTGGTTTGTTAAGCCAATTATTATTGGATGTAATTGGTGTCTACCCCTGGCCAGGCCAGTGGGACACTGCCCCTGAGTTCAGGGGAGGATTAAGTCAAAGGAACACAATTCCCCAATAAATCCTTGGACCAAGAAAACCAGATATTATTGAAAAATGCTTGGATAAAGCACCCTTCTGTCTTCCTGTATTCTTCCAGAACTGGTAGAGAGTAGAGTTCACTCTGATCCCTCAGAAAGCTCCAGGCAAGTACATGGGTAATCAGGTCTTGCATTCAAAAGCTTATCTAACTTCATCCCACCTCCCTAGTTAGTCCAATAAAAGATACCACCTAGGAAAGCCTCGTTAACTCGTTAACGAAAGAATAGAAAGTAAGTGCCCTTCTGTGGGTACCCAGCAATGTAAGTTCTTGACTAGGAAAAATATACTGTAGATAGCTGGAGTTGGGTGTGGATTTGGACACCTCAGTCCTAAAGGAGCTTTTGGGAGAGTGGAACCTCTCTCAAATTGTTGTAACAGTTGAACAGCGTGGTAAAGGTATTGAACTGACCTTCAGCTCTTACTGTGAAAGAGAGCAGTGAGGGATGCTAGTATTTTTCCAACAAAATTTACATGCAAACGTGTTTTCTCCTTGCTGTCACCAGAGAGAAGGTATTTCCGTTTTTACCATCTGCAGTCTCAAGGTTTATAGTACTGGCTGCAGCCGTATGTTCTCCTGTCCTGCTTTCTGTTTCCTCGTTGTAAAATGTAGCAAAATGATGAGCAAAATGGAAGTGAAACAGTAATCAAAGAATTAGGGTAGGGGGCCTGTGTGAGAACAGGGTACAAGTTCCTGTGCTCAGCTTGGCTTGGCAGAGACACCCTGCTTTGCCCTTTGTTCCTTCCTGGTGGTTGCAGGCTGCATCAGGAAAGGCAGTTTCAATGGAGCTGCCTTGCTACAGGTCCTCATTAGGGCCTGTCTATAATACAGATATAGAATGGCCTGAATCTGAGAAGGAAAGAAGGATGTCTGACAAAAAAAAAATCTTATGAATGTTCTGGTTGCAGCTTCCCTGACATGGCATGGTATGAAGAGGCTGTTTGCTTTTCCAATTAGTCATTTTAAACATCCAAGTAAACAAGTTAGCAGCACAGCCCTGTTAATACCACAGACATCTGAGAGAGGATTAACAGGGCTTCATGGGATATCAGGTAGATCTTTATCTAGAGCTGCTAAGACAGTGGGGGCCAGTTTTTTTGCCACAAACTACCCCACCTCCCCAGGGCCACTCTGCTCCCTTTCCCCTGCTTAATCAACTGCTCTATTTTTCTGCCCCCTTCCCCTTGCTTCCTGCCCAATCTGGTCCTCTTCTTTCTGCTCCTTGTCTGGTTTGCTGCTCTGGTTTTTGCATCCTGCCCTATCAGCCACTGTGCTGGCTGTCCCTCCCCAATCTGCCAGGTGTCACACACAGAAGCTGCCCATGCCATTTGTGGCATGCATGCCCCAAGTTGACTGCCCCTGGGCTAAGAGATTTACCTGGGAAGATAGGGTCTTTCACCCTTTTATTTAACTATCCAGGACTGCAAAGATACTGACTTTTTTGTTGCTTCTGAACTGATCATTCAGTGCCAACTCTGAAGCTGAAGGCAAGGCCTGAGTGCAGGGACAACTGCTGTGCTGGGCTCAGAAAGTTCATTATCCTTTAACAAACATCCCAGTAAATGTGCAGTTGGACTGTAATGACCCCAGGCATGTCAGGGTTTATTATTGAGGATCATTACTGAAAAATATGCTAATATTTTTTATGCAGAGTGGGTTAGGTAGCTGCAGAGGCACATAAAGTTCACTTTCTTACCACTCATAGCTAGGTCTGATATTCAGCTGGATTTCTTATAATTATAAAGTATAAGATTTTAGCCAGACACTGAAGGAAAGATAAGGGTTGGATCTTTAGCACTCTTAGAATGTGTACAGCTCCAGGGCTCCCAGTTACTCCCAAGGCTGTATGTTAGTGATGAGCAGGAATCCTGGTTTTCTCTGGTTTAAAAAGGTGTTTAATTTAAAACATGGAAAAATGTGGATTTGGGGTTACTTTTTTTTTAAACCAAAAATTGGGGATTTTTTTTAAATCAGAGAAAACCAGGGTTCCTGGTAATGAGAGAGGGGGATTTCTTTCAATGTATATGAAGGGATGGAGGCTTGCTTTCCCTTCTCAGCCATTACTCTGATGTATAATTGCATGGTCCAACATCAGTTCTTAAAATTGATTTAATTACCTCATTTATCAAAAATCTCTGAAGGATATAATGGGCATGTCTACTGAAATGCCCTGGCACTTGCCTCCCTAGCAGGAATTCTGGCATTCCCTATTTGAAAACTGAAAAATCCCTGATAAAAAAAATCCCAAAGTTACTGTAGTGGGCATGTCTACACATGCACTTTAATGCTCATTAGCCTATTTTAATATGAATTAAAGCATCACCAAAAAATGTGCTCTTTCTCTAATGTGCATTAAAATAGGCTAATATGCCTTTTTCTAGTTCCTCTCAATGAAGGGCACTTTTATACATGATCTAAAGGTGAGGAGGCGGCGCTTTAATTTAAGCACCGCTGTGTCTTGTATATCAGTGTCCCCATGCCTAAAACTAAAGCTCATTCAATGAGCTTTAGATAAAGCTCCCCTGCCTCCATTTTTAAGTGTGAGGATGCTGATACACAAGATGCAGGAGACTTCTGGAGCATGGCAATTACCACACTTCAACAGACTCGATCAGTTGAATTGCTGCGTGTTGGGGCAGCCTCCACGCTCATGTATAGGTGCCCAGAGGTACTAAATATAATGTTTGTTAACAAAAATGCATTAATGAATGTGTAGACAAGCCCAGTGATTCTCAGCCAGGGACCTGCCAGACCTGGATGGGGACTGCATGGCCAGTAGAGGCATCTGCCCCTCTGGGCCGGCTGCCAGTGGGCTGTGGCTGCAGAATTAGCCTTTCTGTGGCACTACTGCCATGTGTGCCCCTGCCTGGCTCTCTGGGCAGCTATTGCCTGGAAGATGTTCCCAGCATGGTGGCCTGCTTTGAACTGTCAAAGCTTGTCTTCCTGACCCCAGTTGGCCAGGAGGTCAGCCACCTCCTCTGCCTGGGTCCTGCCACTTGCCTCCCTAGCAGGAATTCTGGCGTTCCCTATTTGAAAACTGAAAAATCCCTGATAAAAAAAATCCCAAAGTCACTCTGTAAAATACCCCAAAATCCATGTTCCTGCACAATTAAAACAAGAGACCACTGCTTGCTCCCTCAACCCCCTGGATTGCTGCCCTGCCCGGCCCCAATCAGCGCCCCCCAAATTTGCAGCGCAGGGATCGGTTTTTTTGTTCCTGCACGTGCCTCTTGCAGCGTCTCAAAGGGCTTTGAGACGCTGCAAGGGGGTGTGTGTGTGTGTGTGTGTGTGTGTGTGTGTGTGTGTGTGTGTGTGGACACACACCCTGGGTTTATCCTCTGAATCATGGTTGCAGCCCTAACTATGCTAACATTGTGTATCACTCTTGAAAGGATCTTGAAGCACCCCAGAGTGCCAGAGCACCTTGGTTAAGTATCACTATCCTGATCTTTGTGACTGGGGAGCTTGTCATCAAGGGGGGAGGTGATTTCAGAAATATAGTAGATACAGTGGTGGTTTGGTTGGAAGCAGGACGCAACTTTTCCCAGGTTTTGTTGTTTGATTCCTAGGAGGGAAACATTTCTTGTAATGAACAAGCATAGGCTGAAAAGGGTCTGCATTAGAGCCCAAAACCTAGGTAGGAAAAGCAAATGCTTCCCTGCAGCTCCCTAAGAAGGGTATCCCTGGGCTCCCCATCTTGGAAAGGACCAGCTGTCTGAAGTGAAGTGGATCAGATGGATAAGTAGTTACAGTTTTTCAGTTTCTGGCCTTAATTCCTCTCTGCTTTCAGGAACTCTGGGAGAAACAAGCAACAAGTTGTAGGAAAGGGACTTGCTTTTTGGATTTTTTTCATGATACCCTTTACTGGACCACCTGGATAGTTGGGGGAGAGGTTAGGTAAGCTTTAGGACACAGAAACTAAAAACAGACAACTGGCTTCCTGCTGTCCTGATCAGGCAGGGCACAGCTGTAGGCTTAAATAGCAGTTAAATTAGCTGCAATTGTTCCAAGGAGAAGTGATTATTTGAATAATTTGCTGGTACTTAATGTGGGACAATGGACCTGTCCATTAGTAAGTTCTGGGGTTTGCCACAAGATAAAATGCTCATATAAGCACCAAGCTGGTTGTCTGATTAAATAAACTTGAGTTCATGGAAGCTTGTGCTCTATATATAGATCTTATATAGTTAGTCTGTAAAGGCACATATTTACCTTATTGGCTTTCTGTCTTTTTTTAGCCAGAGTGCCCTTCCTCAAGCAAGAACTAGTCTTTGCATGGCAGGCTGAGGATTGTAGTTGTAGAAGGGTGAGTGAAGTAGACATTTTGAATAGATGCACAGTATATTTAAGGGTGCATACAGACCTAACACTTGAACAATTCCAAGTATATCACTGATTGGGAACCAGTTCACAGTTGTCTTTAGGCAGAAATATCTAGACATGCATGGCTCAGGATTCTAAGTAGAATGGTCACCTTTTAGGGATTGCATGGCTGCCACAATGCCACCAGGGTATGTATGGCAGAGTAGCCAGCCCATCATGTTTTCCAGAGAGGCGTAGAAGGGTTGCCGGACACTTGGGATCTGTGAGACTTGCTTGCTTGTGGTTCCCAGGGGACTGTGTGCTCAGGGGCTCCCCCAGGATCTGCATGGCTTTTCAACCCCTGCCTCAAAACCTGTGCTGTCCATTTCACCTCCCTCTAGAGCAGGGATGGGCAAAATGCAGCCTGTGGGCCAGATCTGGCCCATGGAGGGGCTTTCTCTGGCCCATGGCAGGTCCCTTGGTCTCACCTGGCCCAGGTGCTGCCAGGCTGTAGAGTGTATTGCAACCCCCTGTGCATGCAGCAAGGCTGCAGCAGCTCTGCAACTGGACTGCCTTTCTAGGCTGTTGCTGCTGCTGGCCTCAGCTCTGTGGTACTGGTGGGGACCAGAGTGCAAAGCCCTAACCCAGTGCACTCACTCTGCACCACTCGGCTGCACTGCGTCCTGCTGCCCCCTGGGCATGCAGCGGGGCTTGGGAGGCTCCTTCCAGCTGCTGGTATTGTTGGCCCCAGCCCCATGGTAATGGCAGGGACCCGCATGCATAGCCCCAACCTAGTGCACCCTGTGCCTGCTCTGGGTTCATCAGTTCAGGCTGAGCAGCAGCAGTGAAAGCTAAGCAGAAACTGTTGCTCAATGTGGGAGGAAAGTGGCCCCTCCCCCTTGCCACTGGCAGGCAGTTCTTGGTGCAGCCACTTGGCACCTACGCAGCGTCAGGCTGCCCTGCGGCTCTGCTGCCATCACCACCATCTCTGGGCTACCCAGCATGGCAGCGCAGAGAAGGTGCAGGGCAGCCCGGAGGCGATGGTGACGGTGGTGGAGCTGCAGGGCAGTCTGGTGCCATGCAGGCTCTGAGTGGCTGCAATGAGAACTGCCTGATGAGGGGAAGGAGCCACTTTCCCCCCATTCTGAGCAACAGTTTCTGTCCAACGTTGCCGCTGCTGCTCAGCCTGGAAGGGCAAGCCCCTGCCCATAGATTCATAGATGTTAGGGTCAGAAGGGACCTCAATAGATCATCGAGTCCGACCCCCTGCATAGGCAGGAAAGAGTGCTGGGTCTAGTTGACCCCAGCTAGATGCTTATCTAACCTCCTCTTGAAGACCCCCAGGGTAGGGGAGAGCACCACCTCCCTTGGGAGCCCATTCCAGACCTTGGCCACTCGAACTGTGAAGAAGTTCTTCCTAATGTCCAATCTAAATCTGCTCTCTGCTAGCTTGTGGCTGTTATTTCTTGTAACCCCCGGGGGCGCCTTGGTGAATAAATCCTCACCAATTCCCTTCTGTGCCCCCGTGATGAACTTATAGGCAGCCACAAGGTCGCCTCTCAACCTTCTCTTGCGGAGGCTGAAAAGGTCCAGTTTCTCTAGTCTCTCCTCGTAGGGCTTGGTCTGCAAGCCCTTAACCATACGAGTGGCCCTTCTCTGGACTCTCTCCAGGTTATCTGCATCCCTCTTGAAGTGAGGCGCCCAGAATTGCACGCAGTACTCCAACTGCAGTCTGACCAGCGCCCGATAGAGGGGAAGTATCACCTCCTTGGATCTATTCATCATGCACCTGCTGATGCATGATAAAGTGCCATTGGCTTTTCTGATGGCTTCGTCACACTGCCGACTCATGTTTATCTTGGAGTCCACTAGGACTCCAAGATCCCTTTCCACTTCCATGCCACCCAGCAGGTCATTCCCTAGGCTGTAGGTATGCTGGACATTTTTCCTCCCTAGGTGCAGCACTTTGCATTTCTCCTTGTTGAATTGCATTCTTTTTTCTGCCCACTTGTCTAACCTGTCCAGGTCTGCTTGCAGCTGTTCCCTGCCCTCCGGCATGTCTACTTCTCCCCATAGCTTTGTGTCATCTGCAAACTTGGACAGAGTACATTTCACTCCCTCGTCCAAGTCGCTGATGAAGACATTAAAGAGTATCGGTCCAAGGACCGAACCCTGCAGGGCCCCGCTGCCCACACCCTTCCAGGTCGAAGCCGACCCATCCACCACGACTCTCTGGGTGCGACCCTCCAGCCAATTCACCATCTGCCAGCAGAAGGGATGGCAGTGCCAAGTTGTACCTCTTACTGCTGCCAGGCAGGCAGGGGTGCCTCGTCATGGAGGTACAGAGCTCCCAGCAGCAGCAACAGACTTCCCCACCTGGTCCCGCTTTGCTCTGCTGTGTCAGGTCTTGCCTGCTGGGCTTCAGAGACAGTAGAAGCATGGCAAGGAGTCCCAGGCTCTCAGCTGGCAGCCTGCATCTGCCTTTCCCCACAGTGGGCTCCATTCTGACTGTGTCGCCCAATGGGGGAGGGGGAGCCAGGCTCTGTGTTGTGCTCCGCCACAGCAGCTGCCTCCTCCTGCAGGCAGCAGCTGGAGTTCAGGCAATACAGGGAGCTGCGGATCTAGGTCCCAGGCCCCATATTGCTGGCAGCTGGGGCCCCTTCCAGCAGGGCTGGGGAAGGTAGGGGGCTGTGATAGGGAGTGAGGGGCACCAGCAGGGGGCTGTGGTTGGGACTGAGAGGGGCAATAGCTTGGGCAGGGGACTGGAATATCAGAGCTGCTCAGTGCAACAAAACGGGGGGGGGGAGTGGTGGATGGAACAAGCGCAGCTGGACCCACGTTGTGGTAAGTGAAAGGGACAGGGGGAGCCCCCTGTAGCCCCCATCCAGTGTTGCCACTGCCCACCCCAAGTGCAGTGCAGTGTACCCCCCTTGGCCACAGCCCATCCTGCCCTGTGCAGATCTGGGGGTACATGTCCCTCCCCCATGCCATCCTGGACGAACAGCGGGAGCTGCCAGATGAGCCACCGGATGAGTGGTGCACGGCAGCAGGAGCCAGCTCTCTTCCCCCCACCTCGTGCACTCAAACGAGCCACGGCTCCATCCAGCTGGGCAGCACCTACCCCAGCCCCACTCCCTTCTTCACCATGGGAGGCATTGGCATTGATCTGCCCCCCCATGCCTCTTCCCTCCCCTTTCACCACAACAGGCTTATCAGCTGCACGCAGCTTTATCGGAAATCAGATCGGTATCGACTAATATGCCTCCTTGAATGTCTTGGCCCCCAAAATGTCTATCGGTGCACCCCCTATTTTGGGGTTCTTAATCATTGAATTTACAATCTTTTTCTTTTTTTTTTAATAAGAGAATTTGTGATTTTTAAACAGAATAAACTATGATCCCTGCTTATAAACAATCCCTGCTTCTGCTCCTGTGATGCAGTCTGTCTGTCCTGCTGAGGCAGGGGGGAAGCTGGGAGCAAGGATTTGGACCGTAGTGTCCTAACTGTGTTTCAGAGCAGCCTCTTGCTCTCTACATGTTGGGGCTGGGGGTGGGGAGTGGTACAGTTTGGGACATGTGGAAAACTGAACAGACACTTGGCAGGGAATGCTGTGTCCCTACGTAATACTGAGCTGGTTCACAGACAACCAGCTGAAAATAGTACTTGATTTCCCTGGTGTGCTTCTGAAACATTCCAGGAAGATTCAGCCCATCTTAGGTGGTCTTTACATCTGGACTCTTGGGCCGCATCCAGACGAGCGCGTATGTTCGGTTCCCCAGGGACAAAAGCAGCGGCACACCTTGTGCTGCTGCTACTTGTCCCCAAGGAATGCCCATGCCACGTGCTGTCTGGTGCACAGCAGGTTACCTTGGATGGGGTAGAGGAGCCTTGGGCCAGCAACTGTGCTGGCCCCAGCAGCCTTACCTGGGGTCCTGAGAGCAGGGGAAGCTGCAGCTGTGGCACTTCCTGCTGTTGGGAGCCTGGCCAGCAGCCAGAGCATGGCTCCAGTGGGCCAGACTCTGGTTTTGAGCAGCACATGTGGCAGCCACGTGTACTGCCACGTTTTTTTTCTGCATGGTTTTTTTTTGACCCCAAGCTTACCTGTGGTCAACACCCCCCGTGATGCAAGTTAGTATGTGTGGTGCCACAGGGGGTTCTGCAGTGCCACGTACTACACAGCTGTGCTCATCTGGACCCAGCCTTGGGGTTTTACATGGATTTAGAACATTCTAAGGTAGGGTTAATGTCTATCCACACCCAAAGAAAGCGTCATTAATCATCCCTAAGAAAATAAGATTAAGAAGACAGTCAATAAGTGTCTGACAAACCTATATCCCTATAAATCTGCAGGCCTAGGGACAACATACCCAAGAACTAAAAGAGAAATTATGAAGGAAATCTTGGCTCTTTTGAAAATTATTGCTAACTTGTGTGGAGTCAGAAGAAGCTTGTAGTGAATTTTCTGGCTCTTATATGATTAATACTGTGGTGGGAAATTTTAATATAGACATTTTGCATGTAATTTCTTGAAAGAATTAATTTACAGTCACAGGGCTTGGTTGCAGTGGCCTGGTGCTAAGGATTAAAACACTTTTAGACTAAAAATAAAATGTTTAGTTTTGTTGTTGTTGTTAATTCTGCACAGCTTTCAATGTAAAGGTGTACAAAAAAGCTGCATTACTGCTACTTAATATTCTTGCACATTAATGAGAATGTTCAGACTACAATGGCAAAAGATACACACTGGGATCCCTTTCAGGTATGGAGCCCAAATGTTTTTAAATGTTCTAGATGTCCTTTAAACACATGCTCACTCCTTTTGAGGGATGCAGCTATTGATTCCTTAAGTGCATTAAAAAATGATTGGCACTCTGTCCTTTATCCATTGCTGGGCAATAACATCATCTTAATGTATGTTGTGCTTTTCTTTCTGAATAACTCTAGTGCCCTTTTCAAGCCGTATGTGAAGGAAAATGTTTTTAGCATACAGTGCTTATGAGATGCAGCCATGTCTGGGGTTAAACAGCATCTTGTTAGGCATCACAAAACTGTACAATAGGATGTGAAGCATACTAGGGAACCTAATTTGGGTTGAATTACATTTTTCCATTCAGTAGGAAAATGGCCGGGTCCTAACATGTAACCTCAACTTTCCCTCCTTTGGCTTCAAGCTGGCTTTTTTTTTTTTGTCTTTCCAACATGAGACAGTAAAAAAGAATCACTTTAGAGGTGATTCACTGCAGCTATTCATGATCTATGTAGATAAAAGATCCTGGCTGGTGTGAAACAGGGTGACATCCTGAGATGTGTATGGATTGAGAGTGGGTAACTGAGACAGCCAAAGCAGCTGTGTTTCTGATTGTAGCATAGTACATGTCTGGGGGGGAGCCCTAGAAAGGTACTGTCTGCCTAGTAGTGGGTACAGGCTTTAAATCAGTTAGGTTCAGGCTTCCTGTAATGTTCTTTTTAATATCCTTCCATAATGTTCCCTTATTAAATTGCATTGTTAAATTCATTGCAAGTTTTTAGTATCTTATTGCAGAAGTGTTTGCTCTGTGCTTTCTGTCAGTTTCTGTTAAAATAAGCTCTCTGGAGATGTATGCCGGTTTGTCATCTTGCCTGAAAACCTTCTCCCCCAACCTTCTGTCTATGAAGTAATAAAAGTTTTAAGTACACCTTGTGCTTTACATCTTAAAAGCCTTGTAAGTTGCTCTAGCCATAACCTCCCTCCTTCCTCTGATATAGCCTGCATGACTCTATTCTAAAATCTCATTTCATATTCCATTTCAAAATACAAAAGAGCCCTCATGTATTAATCTGTCAGGGGCTTATTTAATTGGGCTCAGCTTTTTTTGTGAAGCATCTTTAGATTTGCTGTATTCAGAACACATTCTCGGATGTATTTATTTAATTTGGCATGTTTGTTTTTCCCTTTTGGTGCACTAGGAGTTGATCTTGTTAGTGGGTTTATTTCTGTATCAGAAATTACTATAGGAGGGCCCCAATATGATTGACATGGGGCTCGTTTATGGTAGGAAATGTATTTTCCTGTAATGAGATCTGTCCATTGAACAGGTATCAGTTTAGGGGACTCTGAGCTACAGTATGGCAATGGGAGTAATTTTTCATTAGTGAATAAATTTCCCTGGGTTAGCTTCTTTCACTTTGTCAGCTTCGTGCCTGAAGGCAACCATAAATATGTGACAGCTTCAGAAGACAAACTCCCCCCAGCAACATATCAGTGTGGACTGGGGTGTCAGGCGCTGCTGTCTGTGTAGGTAAGCTCTGTTCCTTCCCTCCCTCTCTCCCTCCCTCTCAAATCCCTCCCACTCCTTACCTTATTGATGTGGCTTTTTGTGCTGTCATTCTCCCTGGCAGTACATTTTTAGCTTCCCTCCTCTTGACTCTCTCAGCACTGCAACAAAAGCGAAGCTTGTTTCAGTGGCACAGCAGCACCAAACTGTGCTGGTTTGGGAGTGGGTGGGAGGAAGCCTGGGGGTTCTCTGCACCCCATTCCACATTTGAACCAACAGCGAGCTTATGTAGTCACTTCACAAGAAATGCTTTTGAAACACCGCCAGATGTGTCAGCTGCTGTGTGAAGGGAGTTGAAAGCCTCACTGTGGATAGATGCTTGAAAAGGAGCTCTTGGGTTTGCATGTGCCACAACTGTCTGAACTCTGGATCATGCCTCCCTCTGCCTTCTTCTGGATGCTGCCACCTTCAGTTTCTTCTCCTTGCTCCTGGGATTTCAGAGAGTAACATGGAAGCTTTTCAGAGAGGAACTGAAATGAGAGAGCATCTGGGGACACCAGAGCTGTGGTGCTGGCTCCTGTATGGGACCCTGTTTTGCCCACCTGTGGCTGCAGTCTCTGCCTGCTGGCTTCTGCCTGCCTGGTACACATCATGCTTAGCAACGAAGCTGTCTTTTCCAGTGTGAATTTATTGACATTTTTCTGCATGTGTGTAAAATTCCAATGTCCTCCTGTTCACTAACTGATTTGAGAGGTTTTGTCAACTCCAAGGGAAGAAAAGACAGACACTGCTGCCAGTGACTATTCAGCCATCTACTTCTGTGTAGCCTAGCTGCCCTTTCCAGGAAGGACAAACTCTTTTCATATGGGATTTTGTGAGGAGCTGCTCTAGGGCTCTCACTCTTCTTTGCTTTCCTTTTGGCTCAGTGTGTTTCCTTGGCTTGCTGTCTGTCAGCGTTACAACTTATCAGACCAGGATTTCCAGACATCTTTGAGAAATCATGCTTCTCCCTGGTTTGTAAAGGTAGGCATTGGAAGCCATTTGTTCAAGATATTGCAGTAATTGTTCTGTTCTGTCTACAAAGGAACTTCTTTCTTGTTTCCCTTTGTGCTCCATAATTTGAGTCTTAATTTAACAAGTCATTGTCTGCAAGGGCTGTACTGTCAGACAAGTGATGTAGAGACTGTTGGCCAGTGAATGTGTTAGGTGATACAGTAAGGGAACTCTGCCGGGCTGTGTCTGATACCAAAATGTGGTATCGCTGGTTTGCTACATTCCATGGCTATTAAGTCTCTTTGTTAGTTCTCTCTCCTTCTCCTCTCCTCTGCCCCTCTCTTTTTCTGTCTTTTGGCTTGCTACTGGGTTATATTTAGTTTCTGAAATATGCAGGATGAAAGGAAGGATCTGATTGGCCAGTAAGGAGTTCAGATGCCTTTCTTGGTAGCTCACAATGAACCTGAACAGCATAGGGTTCCTGACAAAACTGCACCCTTTCTCCTAGGCTGTTCTTCCTTGTCACTACACAGTAACATAATCTTGACCCTTCTCCTGCAGTCATTTTTTTTCTTTGGTTACCAGATTGCTCTGGGGAGGAGGAACAAATTGCAGCAGCGTTAGTAACTCATGAAATCATTGCAAAGATCAGAGGAGTTAGAGATGAAAAATTAGAAAATCAGATCATACCTTGTCTATCCCCAAGGGCTAGTGCAGGGTTGTTCCTTACAGTATGTGTTCTAGTGCTTTGTTATCCAGCCACCTAAATACTCATTTTCATCTTGGGAGCAAAACTAGGCTCAAAATTAATATTTGGCCATTTGAAAGTTTGGACAGGAAAATCCTCAGATGTTTGTGAAGAAAGGGGAGTAGCATTAGTAAAAGAAAAGCTGTAAATAACTCTGAGTCAAGATAACTGAATCAGAACTTTAATGCTGGGTTTTCTTGGGGAGGCTGTTTTGAATAGCCCTGTTGCTGCTCTGAGGAGTTCTCACCTGTTATGAGGCTCTGCAATGCAGCTGCCATCCTGCTGGTCCAGGCGCATTACAAGAAACTTGGTTTAGTGACTATTAAAAATGTTCCTTAATTAACCAGGCAAGAGGGCCAGCAGCACTCTCCCTGTGCCATTGCTAAATGTTGCTGGCATGGGAAGCAAGGGGCTGGCCCTGGGATTTAAGCCAGAAACCTTTCATTGAGCCAGCCATGATCCCAGATTCTTAGTTTTCAACTCCTGTCATAATAAAGAGGGTAAAGATGGGAATGCTGGTTTTCAGATAATTGCATAAACATGGTTCTCCAGAATACCACCCAGTCCTGGTAATGGGAGTATGTTGAAGACAAGAGAGTTTTCAGGGTGCTCTTCTTGCTTTACTTCTTTTGCTATTTTAAATGTAGGTGAAGGGTGGGTGGTGGATGGAGGATGAAGAAGGTTTCCTGTTTCACTGCTGCAATTATCTGGCTGCACCCATATAAGGCTTATCTGCTTTGAACACTTATAGCTATAAAAATAAAAAATTTTCTTTCTGTTCTCCATCATTCTCAATCATCTGGAACTAATGCATACAGTTTTCCCCTCTTACATAGGTTCTCAGAAGTGTAATGAAACTAAACCCTATGTAGTTTGAATAATTAGCCCTGTTACTATCTGCAGCACTGAAACAACTGTGTTATGTGCCCAGGAATGTATTCCAGGTTGTGTAGCTACGATATGGCAAAAATACTTTCTGGGTAATGCAACCATATGCTTCAAAACACAGTTACAATCTTGTCACATGACCTCGCATCCTGTCAGGAGAGATTGCATCAGGGTGTGTGTGGGTATTTCATAGAAAATCATAGAAAGTTAGGGTTGGAAGGGACCTTTGGAGGTCATCTAGTCCAACCCCCTGCTCAAAGCAGGACCATCCCCAGCTATATCATCCCAGCCAAGGCTTTGTCTAGCCAGGTCTTAACCCCCAAGGATGGAGATTCCACCACCTCTCTGGGTAACCTGTTCCAGTGTTTTACTACCCTCCAAGTGAGAGTTTTTCCCCAATATCTAACCTAAATTTCCTTGTTATGTCATCTGCCAGCACTAAGAACAGTGTAGCTCTATCTTCTTTGGAACCACCCTTCAGGTAGTTGAAGGCTGCTGTTATGCCAACTCTGAGTCTTCGCTTCTATAGACTAAATAAGCCCAGTTCCCTCAGCCTCTCCTCACAAGTCATGTTCCCCAGCCCCCTAAACATTTTCATTGCCCTCTGCTGGACTCTCTTCAATTTGTCCACATCCTTTCTGTAGTAGGGGGCCCAAAACTAGATGCAGTACTCCACATGTGGCCTTACCCGTGCTGAATAGAGGGGAACAATCACTTCCCTCAATCTGCTGGCAACACCCCTGCTGGTGTAGCCCAGTATGCTGTTAGCCTTCTTTGTATCAAGGGCACACTGTTGGCTCATATTCAGCTTACTGTCCACTGTAACCACCAATTCTCTTTCCACAGAGCTGCTGTATAGCCACTTGGTCCCCAGCCTGTGCTGGTGCATGAGATTGTTCTGTCCTTAGTGCAGAACTTATTGAACCTCATGAGATTTTTTTTGGCCCAATCCTCCAATTTGTTGAGGTCTCTCTGAATCCAAGCCCTACCCTTCTATTTATCTACTACTCCCCCCCAGCTTAGTGTCATCTACAAACTAGCTGAGGGTGCATTCTATGCATCTTCCAGGTCATGGATGAAGATATTGAACAAAACATCTCAAAAGTATTTCTGTAGTTTCAAGTTTGATACCTCTCTGCCCTTTCAAGCAGTCTTCATGTGGGACAGTGGACTACCTCTGTATATCTGCATTAGAATGACGTGGATATTTCATTGTCACATGAGTGCATGCTTTCTTGAGGGAGTTTTCCTGTGCCGGGAAAAACTGGGGTCTATTAGAAAACATTTGGACTATCCCTTACAGCCTGAGATAATTATCTTTTTCCCTTGTGGACCCTTTAAGCATGCTGGGTCATGCATCTTTATCACAAGCCCATCAACCAAGTGCATGCATGCTCTCACATCTTTGCCAGCAGCATCTTCTGTCATGCAGAATGAGTGAATGTGAAGCTCATTTCAACTAGTTATCCAGGTATAACTCCTAATGCTTAGTTGCTGGAGAATATGCAGAATCCTGTCCTGAGTGTGGGGAGTAGTAGTGGGTAGAGCAACCCTGATGTTGATCTCAAAAGGGTACTGGAATCCCAGTAACTGGTGTTCCTGGAGCTGTCTTTTTTCCTATTAATTCATACAAAGCATTGCAGAGTTTGGTAGCAGGATAAGAAGCAAAGTTTATGAAATACGTCTGCTCATATACATTAGGATGAGCCCAGGCATGAGGTGAAAGGAAGGCTGAGAGCTCTTTATTATCTAATATTCCCTCAGGGCAGTAGCAGACTCATTGTAGAGCAAGCCAGCCAGGCACAGAGGCTGGCAGAGAGACAAAGAGAGCACACATTGTTCTCAGAATACACTGGTACTGGAATGTTTCATTGTGAATTTGAAGCTATCTTTAATGTAAAATATTCCTCCAAGGGATTTGTTTTCGTTGCTAACCATTTCAGAAGTCACATCCTATCCAACACAGTGCCTTCTCCCAGACAAAAGGCAGTCAAGTTAGGGCTTCATTCAAAGAAAGATGTGCTTGCCTTAACCCCAACGTGTACCAAGGGGGAAATGTGAAGTCTCTGTTCCGTAAAAACAGGACACAGGGGTGGGTGAACGAGAAGCCAAATGGAAAAATAAGCCTGTTCATTTGCTATATCTTCTTCTTTGAAGGAGATTTTATTTGGTATTCTCTTATCCTTAATGGCCACTCAGTGGTACTTGCTTTGTATTTCTCCAGTGAGGAGACTTTGGCAGTGGGAAGGGTTTCTTTTTTTACTGAAAATTAAAATACACATGTTATCAGTGTGGAGACCGCACTGCTCTCTAGGGGAGGAGGGAGGCGAGGAGGAAGGTATCTCACTGAAAACTCCAGTGGCCCCTCTCCAGAGGAAGGGAGAGGTGAGTCACCATGGCATGTGGTTGGGACAGAAAAGGAGGAAAGGCCTAGTTCTGTTAGCTCACTTCACCTACATTGATTGAAACCAGCCTGCTACTTAGATTTGGTTTCATAGTCTGGCCAGATGCATGGAGGAAAGTCGATATCTCTCTGCAACAGGAAAGTCGATATCTCTGTAAAAGGTAGGGGGCTCCAAGTATCGATTCCTTTTTTTTTTGGAGGGGGGGTACTTAGTGCATTTGCAAAGTCCTGTGTATTCTTCATATATGAGACTTTTTACAAAACAAGTACACACTTGTGTCCTTCCCCCAAGAAATTAATGAATGCCATAGCTAGCAGCTAAACTCCAGGGCCGTGCCAGACTGGCAAGTGATGGTGCAGTACAGGAACCAAGATAAGTAAATTGGTGCAGGGGTGAGAAAAATAATTTTGCTTACCGCTTCTGTGGGACTGTTACAAATGAGCAAGTAAAGGCTGAATATTTTTCATTTAATTAGAAACTACTGAAGAATTTACCACCTTCTAGCCATCTCGATTCTCATATTCTGGAATGTATACAGCACAGGTTTCAAACATATGGTCTATGGGCCAGATCCTACCTGTGGAGCCCTACTGTCTGGCCTCCAGTGCTGCTCCTGATCCAGTTCAGACCCTCCTGCAATATACCTGATCTGGTGGCTCTAGCCAGTCTGGGCACTGAGCTACATGTGGCACAGATCCCAAAGTTGCTGGATTGGGTGCAGTGTACAGTGAACGCTCCACCAGTCTAGGACCCACTTTACATGTGGTGCATATAGGTGCCACATGCAGCATGGATCTCAGACTGCCTGGAGCTGGCACTGCATGCAGCACAATTCCAGAGTTGCCAGTGAAGCCACTGCGTGCAGCATAGTTGCCCCTCTGGACTGCACTGCACATGGCACCTCTTCTAACCACTCCAGGATCAATGCCGCATACATCATGGGTCCCAGACTGGTTGTAGGAGCTGCTAGATTAGGTATGCTGGGGAAGGGGTCTGTAGGCCAGATCCGGCTGGCAGAACAAACCCATGCCACTCATCTAGACCCAGGGCCAAATGAGTTTGACACTCCTAGTATACAGTATAGCAGTTCCTCTTACTATGAAACTGAAATGTATGTTTCATGTAAGAGTATTAGTTCATGCCAACATCATGCTTTCCACCTAGGAAGCTCAAAGTCCTATTCAGACATCAGTCCTCAGAGCACTTTTGTGTACTTTTGTCCCTGTTCACAGATGTGGAAACTGGGGCACAAGAAGATAAGGCTCACACGTGGTCATTCATAAAGTCAAAGGCAGAGCTGAGAATAGAACCCAAAAGTCCTAGCTCTGATTTCCAGCTTCAGTAGTGATTTTCCACTCCTTTCCAAAGGGTGCATTATAATAGCTCTCAAAATGGTTTGTCACCTTGTAAACTAGTGCTTGTGGACTGGAGACCAAACAAGAACCAAAGAGCCCCATATATCCTCCTGTATCTGTCTCTGTGAAAGTCCTACCGTTCCCTCCTCCTCTCCCCTCTGTGTTCAAGGAGAGCTGGAGGCTGATGTAGTGCTGAAAGGGCCTTCCTCTCATCAGTGATTCAGCCTTGGATGCTGGCTTCTTTAGTTTTGATCCTTACTAGCTTTTTGTCTTGTCTCCAGATTCTTCATGTCTGTTTGCTCAGGAGAAATTACTGTCTGATAATCTCTACAGAAGAGGGAAAATGTGGACCTCTGGGGTGTCTGTGTGTGGGAATATATTCGAAAAAGGTCCCCCGTAACAACTTCAGTGGCAATCTGATTGAGAACAGCATATGGTTTGATAACCCTTAACACACAACTCTTGGCTTTCCTCAGATAGAGTTATCAGTTACTGCTGACAAAGGCTGCCTCTCTGAGCAGAAGGAAACAAGGGGGCTGAAACTGGAGAGCTGCACTGGTAGATTTCCTGGAGCTGAAATTACAGATACATTTGTCAAGCTGACAGCCCAGCATGGCTGAGGCAGTGGGGGTCATGCACATCTGTTCTCACGCCATTGAGATATACCTTTGAACTTGTATGTTAGGCTGTGTTCCACTCCCTTCCCCTCCCCGTTGTGCCTGGAGTCTGAAGGTGGATTGTGCATATTCGTTCAGAGCTTGATGGGCTCTCTCAAGAGAAGAGATGGGGCTGAGTTGCATTCCAACACCAAACAGCTGCCTCTGAGCTACTGTGTGGTCATTTTGGAGAGAAGTAGAGTGGGAAGGCGTATGCACAGGAGAGAACATCAGAAGGCCATCAATGAGCAGCATAACAGCAGTTGGGCTACAGTCCGAATCTGGGGATTGAATCACTCCTAGTTCTCTAAATAGAGATCACCATCTTAATTGTGTTGAACAGCACTTGGTGCTCTGTGGTGAAGGGAGAAGTCAGAGCTTTCTGAGTGATTATGAAGGTATTGGTCTCAGCTTGCTAGTTAAAGTTGAATTTTACATTTAAAACATAAAATTAATTAGTTTGAGTTTTAATTTTATAAATGGCCCTCTAAGCAATGTAGTGTGACGTATCATCCAGTTTTTTTCCCTTGAATAATCTTAATAACACCTTCTTTAAACTTCCCATCTAGCAAAACATTAACTGAATTCTTCTTGTACATAAGCATCCCAAAGGAGGGGAGACAGCCTGGGCAAACAAACTTAATTCTGTTCTGGATGAAAAAAAAAAAGAATCTTCTATATCTTTGAACATCAGTTTAATCCCAGACTACCAATACTGAGATGCATGAAACATAATTGTATGTTTGTTAAATATGACATCACAGTCCAGCAAAGTTTAAATTATGTCTGAAATTCTGGGTTTATTATTCTTTGATTTAAGGTACTCACAGCATCCTTGCATACATTTTACTTTTAAATCACTGATAGATATGCTGAGCTGTTACATGTGCTTTTCTGGGTTATAAAATATGGCCATGATGGTATTGATTCTCTCATCATAAGAAATGGTCTACTATTGGCCTAGCAGAGGATATTAGAAGATCATACTTCAGGCAGTTTCTTGATATAGTGAAACCTCTCATTTTCTTCCTCTTCCTCCCAAAGGGCTGCTCCTTTGGCAAAGAAAACTGGTAATGCAGTAAGATGTACTCCCTTTGGGCTGCAGTTGCACCAGATTTCACCAAATAAACAACACATGGCACTTTTACATGTGCTCTGGAGGTAGGGGGGAGGCAGTGCTTTAATTAGAGCAGCTCTGAGAGCGCAGCAGGGCAAGGAGCCTGAGCCCTCAGTGGGCAGCCCACCCCCACCCCATGCACAGATCGGGTGGGCATGGGTCCCCCATTCCCTGCCCCCCAGGAGTACACACAGTGATGGGGAGCCGCCCCTGCCTGAGCCTGGAACAGGCAGCCCACACCTGCCCCTCCATGGGCTCTGCTCCAGCTGTGCTGCCCGTAGGGGAGAGGAAGCTGGGTTCCGTGCTCCACTACACTGCAGGAGCTGCCACCTCCTGTAGGTGGAAGCCAGGGCTCGGGCACTGTTGACCCAGGTTCATGGCCCAATAGGTCTGGCAGTTGGGGGCCCCCTTCAGCAGGGCTGGGGGATGTTCGGAGGGGGGGGTGGGTAAGGGGCACCAGCAAGGCTGGGAGAGCTATAGGTGGGAAGTGAGGGGCACCAGTGGGGCTGGGGGGCTGTGGCTTAGTAGTGAGGGGCCTGGACCTACGTTCTGTGAGCTAAGGGGGCAGGGGGAGCTCTGATTTTCCATGGTAAAAACCACAAAATTAAATACTAAAATTTATAGGTATTTAGAATTTATTTTATTATATCGATGAGGTAGGCTTCCAAATTGCTTTAAAATTATAACTATATCAAGACAACATTGGGTTCAGTTGATACTTATATATATAGTGGCATTTCATTTTAATAGTGGATTTAGGGATTTTTATCAGAATTTGTAATTTTTTATTAGAGAAAAACAGGATCCATGGTCACCTGGCATGTAGAGCTACTTAAGGGTCCATTAATTGCTGCTCCCCCATGGCCAAATTTCCAGACCCAGGAAGAGCTCCATGGTCCAAATAATGTGTCCCTATTGGTGGATCGGGATTGGGTACGTGACCAGATCAGGCCTATGGACCAACCCCATGTAGGACCCTGTACCACTTAGACTGACCCCATACCACTCAGATTGCCCACGGAGCCAAAATTTTGGGCTTATTAATGAGAATGTTGTGGGGAACAGTATATAAAGCCTTGCTAATATCAAGGTAGATCACATATACGGCTCTTCTGCCATCCATAGAAAGTCAAGCTGGTCAGACATGACTTAGTGAATCCATGCTGGCTGTTCTTGATCACCTTGTTCTCCTTCAGGTGCTGGAAAAGGTTCCAAGATGACCTGCTCCATAATCCTTCCAAGTATTGAAGTCAGACTAATGGGTCTGTAATTCCCCACGTCCTCCTTCTTGCTTTTTATAATGATGGGGACTGTATTTGTCCTCTTCCAGTCATTTGGGACCTTGCTTGACACAAGTTCTCAAAAACTTGGCAGGCATTGGGGAAGAAGGGGTGAGGTGGAGATGATGTGTGATACCAGCTGACAGCAATAGCTGGCTTGTAAGCCCTCACCCATGCTGGCTGCCGACTCCTGCTCCAGAGCATTAGTTCTCAACCATTTTACAGCTGGAGAACTCTTCCACCACTCTTTTAAATGTGGTGGTATCAACGGTTGAGAAGCACTACTGGTGCCGCCTCAGCTTACTTCAGTGTTCCTCAATGTGGTGCTGCTGCCTCCAGATAAAACTGTCCCAAGCCTTCTGCACAGTGAGCCCAAGAGAGACTGTGGCAAGTGTGTGCTCCTCCTCCGTTAGGGCTGTGATCAGCCTAAAGCATGCAGGAGCTGCCTCATGCTGTGCAGCCCTGTGGGCTAGGGACAGACATTCAAAAAGCCTGAGCCTGAACTGATTCAAGCTTTGCAGGTAATCTAACCTGTCTAGGCTGAACTGATTCGCAGCAGTACAGACATTCCCTCCGGACTGAATAAATGCAGGCACATGCCTGCAGTAGCTCAGGCTAGAAGCTGGGGGGCGCTAGAGCAGCCCTCCCTCCCCTTCGATAGTGCTGAGCTGAAGGGGGGCATGGCCAGGCCTCAGCAGGACACGCTGATTAGGGAAGGGTCCCCCCCCCTCGCTGCTCTTGACCAGCCCAGCAGGGAAATGATGGTAACAGAGTATTTATCACCCCATCAAGCAAAACAAAAGCCTCTCTCATTAGTTCAAGCTCTTTTTAAACAATTTTTTCCAAAGAAGGAACGTGGGGACGTTACCAGCTGACCTGTTGATTAGCTCCAAAAAGCCCTAAGCGGACACTGTCCTGTCTGCCTTACACAGACACCTCTCAGCATTAGCTAGCATACCACATGCTGTCTACAGTCTGTGCTGTGGGAGATGGGAGGGGGCGAATCTCTGCTTGAGTTGGGGGCGGGGAAAGCCAGGCAGACCCTGCTGTGCCTGCCTCTCTGCTGAAGCTCCAGCCAGGGAGCATAGGGGAGGGGCCAGCCCTGCTGTGGACCAGAGAGCCCCAACCCAGAGCTGCAAAGCATCTGGGATGCTGAGGGACTCTGGTTTAAGTTAAACCAGGAAGGGGTCTGAGACAGACATTGCATTTGACCAAAATCAGTTAAGTCTGATACTACATTCAACCAGGTTCATCTCAAACCCATTTCAGCCATTCTCAAACTGGTTCATGTGCACTGAGTATCTGTTCTATTACAGATTTAAACCAGTTTCTGATCTCTTAAACCAGTTTGTGTGTAATGTCTGTGCCTAGCCTTGTAATCTGGTCCCCCAAGCTCCTCCCAGAAACAGAGGCACATGAATGGAGCTTCCTTGTACACCTCTGTTTCTGAGAGGAGCTTAGGAGGGGCTGGACTAGGAAAGTCTACAGCTGAGCAAGTGTTGCAGCACCCCTGAGGCGGTTCACAGCCCCCCAGTTGAGAAGCACTGCTCTAGGACAGTGGTTGTCAACTGGGGGTATGCATACCCCTACGGGTACTTAAAAAGGTCATAAGGAGTATGGGGTGGGGGGTATTCCCACTGCTGCCTGGGGGGCAAATGCCCCCCTGATCTGTGTGTGGGGTGGAGGCGGCTGCCGCTGCACACCGGGCTTTGCACGCTGCTGCAGCTGCCTCAGGAGTGGTGCAACGCCATGTGTCTGCTGCTGCTGGGCTGCGTCGTGCCCCCTGCCCACCCAGCAGTGGGACGCATGTGGCATCACACCACTCCCGGGGCTCTGATTGTCCCACGACCCAGCCCAGCCGGTGCCCCCTTTGTCCCTGCCCCTACCTATGCCCCACTCCCTCCCTCACCATGGGTTCCTCGATCTACCCCCCCTCCCCCATGGTCCTTTCCCCTCCCCACAGACTTACCTGTTTTGGAGGGGTTGCGTGTGCACATGCATGCACGCACTTAGCTCCCCCCCCCCCCCCCCCAAAAAAAAATTTTTTAATATAACAGGGTACATGACCTGAAACTTTGAGACAGAAGGGGTACACTTGTTAAAAAAAGTTGAAAACCCCTGCTCTAGAGTGTTTCTCATCCAGCCCTGCAAACTCAAAAGCATCTAGCTCAGGGGTGGGCAAAATATGGCCGCCAGGCTAGATCTGGCCTGCCAACTGATTGTATCTGGCCTGTGGGCAGGCGACCATGAACTTATGGCATCCAGCCCACAGGCAGCTGGCGGCTCCAGCTGCTGTGTGGTGCTGGACAGGCGAGGCTATTTCCACTGTGCAGGGCAGGCAGGACTGCTTCCACCTAGCACTGACTCAGCAGCATCAACTGTGGACCCAGGTGGACGCCCCAGTCACCACGCAGAACCTGCTGGCTGCGTCCATAGTTGATCCTGGCACCCGCCCAGGGCTGTTTCCAGGTGGGTGCTGGCATAAGTTACAGACACGACTGGCAGGTTCTGGGCAGGGTGGGGATCAGGGTGTGCTGCAGCTTGGTCGGGGCAGGGTGGGGAGAGAGAGAGAGACAAATGTGGCCCTTGAGAGAACCCCAAACTCTCTGCATCATCAGTAACTAGACTGCTGTCTGCATTCTGTAAAGACCCAATACTTTCTTTGGTCTTCCTCTTCTAACATACATGTAGAATCCCTTTTCAGTCCCTTTTCTGTTTCTTGCAAATTCCTTCTCTTAATTCCAGCTGTTGTTGCTGTGGCTGCCATGGCTACCTACATCTCTTATGTTATATTCTGTTGGTATATTAGGAAATTTCGGCTTTTGTCTTAAAAGCTTAAACTTCACAATAAGTAAAAGCAGGTCTTTGCCTTCTAAGTAAAACAATAAAGCAGCCACAATACTACTGAAACAATGTTGCACTTATTTTTGTTTGCCTACTAGATTTCAAAGTTTTGGGGAATACTGGGATAGATGAGTGAAGTCCAGTTCTGTTGCAGAGAAATTCTTGCGTGCAGATGCCTTAGCTAAATGGTATATTTGGGATAATCTTTCTCAGGATAAAAAAGGAGGTGGCAAGCGGGGAACTTTGTAATGGATTTTATAGTGCTTTAATTCCTTAATGCTTCAAATAGAAATGCATTAGGTTTCTAATTAACTGAAATGTGGGAAATGATCTGAAACTCACCACCTAGTAATTTCTGAAGTTTTTAAAACTCACCAGCTAATAACTTCTGAAGTTTTAAAGCAGAGTGAGGTTTGATTCCAGAAAAATAAAAATCCTTTGAAGGTACTTTTTCCAATTTTCTAAATCAAATTTGCAATCGCTTTTCTACTAGCTCTATATGGTAGTTTTACTCAGTGAAAGTGCTCTGAAAAATTCTGTGAATTTTCCAGTGACCCCATACATTAGCATATGATTAAATCCTTTCTAATAATGAATAACAATCTTATTTCTATGCAGAATTACTCTTTGTGCACTTGTATGCATGTACTGGTAGAATGTCTTATGCATGTGCTGTGCACTTGTATGCATGTGCATGTGCTTGTATACATGTGCAAATGTATATTTGCTGGTAGAACTATCATAATGTGAATATACTATATGTGGGTCCTCGCAGTCTGGAAGAAGAGTACTAATTTCAGTTTAGTTAATATAGTTTTTAAAGCACATAGTCTAAATTAAAAAAAGAAACACTCTTAATCTGAATTAAATATGTTACACAGAGAGGTATAGCAATAGAACTAGTGCTGTGATTATCTAAATATTGTTCTTCGGGTGAGTTCACCAAGTATGTAAGATGCTAACCCAAGGGTTGGCAACATTTTTGGGCAGTGCCAAAAACACCTGCAACCTTTACTTGAAAGATGTGGATGTGCCAGGGGTGCATGGTGGGGGAGCAGTGAGAGGCCTGATGCTTGTTGTGACAGTGCACCTTCCTCACCACCCGTCCCAAGTCATTTATGCACCTGCTGCCCGCAACAAGCTGGGCTAGGGCTCTGCTGGCTATGACAGGGAGCTAGGAGGCTGCAAGCAACTGCACCAGTCCACAGAGCCCTAGCTTGGCTCATTGCTGGTGGTGGGTGCATGCATGCTTTGGGGAAGGGCCTCAGTTTGCACTGCCACACAAGGACTGTGCCCCTCATTGCTCCCCCGCTGCCCACCCCAGGTGTGTGTGCACCCACTGCAAGCAACAAACTGGGCCGGGGCTCCATGGACCCCAGTGCAGCTGCTTACCGCTTCCCGACTGCCTGCCACAGCTGGCCCAGGCTCTGGGCAGGACTCTGCCATCCACCATGGATCCTGGGCTGCTTGTGGCCGGCAGCCAGGAGGCTTCAAGCAGCTGTACCAGGGCCAGCTGCAGATGCATCTCTGGGCAGACAGTGGGGAAGCTGCAAGGGGCCTGAACCTTGTTGTGGCAGTGCAGCCCTAGCCCCTTCCCTGCTGTCTTCCCCAAAGTGTGCATGCCAAGGAAAATGCTTTCACATGCAATTCTCTGATAGGCATGCTGAGGGTTGCCAACCCATGTGCTAACCTTTGTTCTTACAAATTTGCAGAAAAGAGTTACATGAAACCATAACAACATAAAACCCCATGTACCCATTAATCACCAACTGTATGCAGTGTAACAACTTGATAAAAAATAATATAGCCTTTTTAACAGGACAAGGAGAGGTCTGAAAGGAATCTCCTCACTAAAGAAAAAGTTGAGACAAGCTGACCAAAAGACAAAGGAATATGATGAAATAGTATTTGAGCAGAAGACATTGGTTGTAGGAACCTTTGGTGTTAGACTTGATTACTGCCCCGCAGCTCAAAACCAGTAAATATATTCCACTAATAGCTGACCTGTGCTGAAAACTGGTTGAAGAAAGAGGCCTCAAATACGCAAGCATTTACAGAGGTCTTGGAAATAGTGCCACTGTCTCGAATGCAAAAAGAACTCCACAAAGAAATGACTGACATTGATGTTCATGCCAATAATGACGAGACATGAATGTGACAAGCAGTTTACTGAAATCCTTCTTCAGAAGACTACTAGACCCTCTCTTGACTAATGATAAGTATGCAGATTTCCTAGATGCCAAGAGAAAGGAAGTTCCTGTGGAGTCGCTGACAACACTAAAATGATTGACTTGTGACTTACCTGAACATCATTATAAAACGCTAACGTTTCTTTCTGCGCGTCTGAAGACAGTAGCAGGAAACGGGAAGAAACAAAGATGGAACCAAGAAACCTGGCAATAACCTTCAGTCCAACTCTTGTGAGGCCATCTGATGATAATGTGATGTCAGAATTGTACAAGCACTTATCCAAAAACAGGGCTGGTTTTTCACAAAAGGCACTGAGAAGCCTCCTATAGCAGTTCAAGGGGAAACATTTAATAGAGAAGTAAAGCTGGAAGGGACCTCATAAGATCATATAGTTTAACTGGGAATCAAACCTACAAACTCAGTGTTTTTAGCACCACACTCTAGCCATCTGCGCTAAGAGATGTTGTAGAAGCTTAGCTAGCACCAGACAGATAATTTTCTGACCAACATTGGCAAGCTTGGAGCATCTCCAGCAGACGTATCGGATTCAACTGTTAGTGACTCATGGGAATATAAGGGTTTCTGAGGATCTGGCAAGGATCAGCATAGCAAGGAATCGCTTACACCCCCCATCTTTGCAGTAGCCAGTCACACGCTTAGAAGATGAGTGTGATAATGTGTTCCTAGAGAGGAAACTTAATGAACAACCTTGTGAAATGACAAAGAGAGGGTGCAGCTAAAGAGGAATGTGATAAGGGTGCCAGGCAATCAAGAGGGAGAAAACTAAGGTGTTTGCTCTGAAAAAAGAAAACAGTGGGAAAAAACACACTAATGCTGCAAAAGAGGAAAAGAAGCTACGAAAGAAAGAAATGTGCCCCCTCAGAGGCCTTGCCACCAAAAGCACACAAAATTGCTTGATCTCAGCTGTTGGGCAGCCATACAAAAAGATTACTATAAATATGTGTTTCACAAGTATCTCTAGGGTTGAGGAGAGAGTGCTGATTCGCACTGCCTCCTGGGGTTCCTTGCACTGATTCTCCTGCAGGTATTTAGCTGGCCCTGAAATTAAATGCAGTGAGTTTTTAGCTGTTGTGCAACCAATTCCTCAACTGCATACTTAGATTCCAACATGCAGAGACCTCAATTGTAGTTTGTGACAGAAAGCAAGGGAAATGAAGCTGATGATGAAAAAAGAGAATTGATCAGAAAAGGTTGTCGTCCTGTGGAAAGAGACAGTGGAAATGATTTCCCTGTCTTTGCTACAAATTGTGCTGCTGAAAGGCGGTTGAGGGGAAAAATACAAGAAGAGGTAAAGACAAATCAGAAGAAATCTGAAGAAAACTAAGTTGTACTGATGGAAGTTCAACACTAAAGTTAAACAGCCACAACCTGTTTAGTTCCCACAAACTTATTGAATATGATACTGTCTCAAGAAAGCAGACTGCCTGGAACTAAACAGATGGCAACAGTTTTGGGGATTCTAAGAAAGAATAGGAGTTGTCTACTATGACCAAAATGTTTGCCATAAACTGTTGATTGATCTTCCCTTTTTAATTAACTACACAAACTAACAATGAAACTGGAAACTAAGTCTACATTGAGACTTAAAATTACAGCTTCTTTGGGTGATTTTAAGTTAAAAAAAGTTGAGCCACATGCATTTTAGGCTTTCCGATTCTTTCATTTCATTTTGGAAGCTACTTTTTTGTATTTGTATTTTGAACTATTCTAAGCTTTCTAAGATATGCAAGTGTTTAGTAATTTGTTCTAAAATTACCTACTTTTTATACTGACTGCTTCTTTCATTGTTCAAAATAGCTACCCTTTTGTTTTCATGGAAGTACACGTTCTTGTCAAGAATTTTGAGATTACGCTCATAAAATATTTTAATAATTAATCTGCGTAGGGAATACAAATTGCTTATAAAGAGTAGTAATAAATACATTGCAATGAAAAATTATTCCATTCTTGTTAGGAAAATATAAAATGCTCCAGGTATTCATGAAAAATGAAAAAGCTATGGTAAGAAAAGGAATAACAATTTTTTTTTCATTTTCTCAAGGAAGGAGATGATAACTTTAGAGCTGAAGCATAGGTAATACAGCAATAAGTACAATAAGTAGCAAATATGGTGAACAATTATATTTAATATTAATCTTTATTACAATATGTTTCTTGTAGTAACCACAACAGTACTCTTTTTTCTTTACACATCTTGGAGCATGTAGTCATGACTGCACCCTTTCTAAGATCTCCACTCTGACCAGTCAAACTTCTTTGGTCCATTGAAAATAAAGACCCTCTCTGAAAAAGTAAATCTGGTATTAATAGGCTGTTGCTCAGAATCTTTAAAATAATTTTAAACAGTTGTCTTGATTTTAAAAAGGTTACTTTAACATAGTCGGACATGTATTTAATGCCAAATTTAAGTCTATTTAATGCAAAAATTGAAGGCTACTTGACTTCATGTCATCATGAGATGTCTAAATGTTGATTATGAATAAATGATAATGAATTATAATGATAATGATTATGAATGAATAATACCTGTGCTGCTGTACAGAAAACAGGGACAATGTAGTCCCATTATTTCTAGGAGGATACTTGTTCAAAATGCTTAATGCTTTGCATCCTGTTTGCTGAGTTTCATGTGGATCAATCTAATGATGTAATTTATAGTAATTCTTCGATGTCTTTTTAACTACCATATAGTAGAGTGTATAACAACATGAAAAATAGTAATAATAATAATGTGGTCATTTTATGCAGAAGCTTACATAATGAAAACATCCAATTGTTTCTTCATAATCCACATTTGATAGCACAAACAAAAAATGTTTTTAAAGTCAACTTTAGGTAATGGGTGGCGTTTGTTCAGTCATTTAAAGAGAATGGAAAAATTCTCTTTAATCTTAGGGGGAAAGATTTGTTCTTTATCTGTTAGGTGAACACCAACACAGCTAGCACAGAATGTATGTAAAATGTATAGTCCACAGTTACAGAGTGCAGTGATCCCATATTCAGACCTTCTGTAGTACTTGGGAAGCATGGCGTTAACTTTGAGGACTTGTGCCTGAGGAATCCCACTCCTGAGATGCATGCCAGGAGTTCGGAATGTTTTAACCTACTGTGTCCAGTAGGCTATCCATGTACCCTGTATAAAGGGTAGAACATCCCTAGCTGCGGTTTTAAAAAAAGTAGTGTGCTTTCAGTAGCTACCCAGTAATGGGGCTATAGCAGAGTTAAAGTCTTCAGATGCTTGTTGTGTTATGAAGCAATTTTCTTGAACAATTAAGTACCATATTTTGCCTGTGTCCTGCCAAGTGTGTGATCTGAAATCTTTTTCAAAATGTACTCAAAGAGTGCACTTAAAGCTTTTTCTAATTGAGAAATCAATGGGAGGAGTGTCAGACTCTAAAATTTTCTGAAGAAATATGGATTTCTGCCCTGCCTTAGACAGTGAGTATTTCAGCTACATGGGATGTCTTTCCAGGGTCTCAATAAGTAAAGAGAGCTCACTGTACAGTTAAAAGCTCTAGGGCTGAGAGTATGTCTATGTGGGACACCACACTGCAGTTGAGAAATGTGAGCTAGCTTTATTACAAAAAGCAGACTAGTATCATGGAGCTTCACACAGAGCTAACTTGTCCAGCTCGAAAGCTGGGTAAAAGAGCCCCCGCAGAGCTCCATGGTACTTCTGCTAGACTTCTCCTGGTATCTGAGCTAGTTCTACCCATGCTTACTTAGCTGTTTCTACAGTGCTGCAGTATGCAGCATAGACATGCTCTTAGTTTCAACTATTATGTGAATAGTCAGTTACTCTTACTGTAAATTTCAGATATCTGTCCCATCCAAGTGGTTCTAGGTTTTTTAATACTTATCCCACCTCAAACTCCTTGTTCATGACAGCCATGAATCAAAAGTCAAGACAATCTGGCATAACAAAATGCACCGTGAAAAAGAGCAGATATTTTTAGCAGGGAAGACTATTCTTTAACAAATGTAATGGTCATAATCATGTACTTTCAGGCAATGCTTAACAAATATGACTACAGTGAGGCAGAGTTGAACAGCCATATGCAGAAAGGCTGAGGGACTTGGGACTCTTCAGCCTGAAAAAGAGAAGGCTGAGAGGGGACTTGGTAGCAGTTTACTGCTACCTCGTGGAGTACATCAGGGGCTTGGTGAACAACTGTTCACTAAGGTGTCCTTGGGGAAAACCAGGAGTAATGGCCACAAACTCCTGGAAGACTGTTTCAGGATCAGCATTAGGAAAAACTTCTTCACAGTCAGGGTGTCCAGACTGTGAAATAAGCCCCCTCCAGAGGTGGTGCAATCACCTACCCTGAAAATCTTTAAAAGGAGACTAGACAGTCATCTTGCTGGGGTCACCTGACCCCACATGTCTTTCCTGCCTGGTGTAGAGGGCTGGACCCAATGATCTTCCAAGGTCCCTTCCAGCCTTACAATCTATGAATCTATGAATTCATTGACAGGTTTCCTTCAGATCTCAAGGAAAGCTCAAATCTGTCTACAGTGTGGTTCTCAATTGGTTGTTTCATGCAAAGTTAGCTAACCAGTTTGAACTCCAGCTGGGTGCCTTAAACAACCATTATTACTCTTTGGTATCAACCTCCAGGTCTGATACTTTGCCTCTTGTTAAAAGCATTGCTAGGTCCCATCTCTTAGAGAAATAAACTATTCGCTGTTTACCAAGTGTGATGTACATACTCTTGAGAAGGAGGAAAGATTACTTACCATATTTTCTTGGATACAACTCCTAGGAATCAGATCAGACAAAACTGAATTACCACATTGTATATCCATTTGTCGGCATTAACTTTGGCAGATGATTTAATGAGTTTCAAAATAGTGCAATGTCCATGAAAACCACAGCTTTTAGTCTGGAGGAGAAATTATTTCTAAAAAGGGTCTATTATTTAAATGCCAAAGACAGATAAAAAAACCAACACAGACTGGAGAAAACAACAAGTTTAATCCAAGTGAATACCTGATAAAGATTAAGTTATGGCACTGTAAGGAATTGGGATATGTTTTATCATAAAAGGGCAATATATGTTTTCTAATTTGACACATCTGAAGATGTATTAAATATATATACACACACACAATTGAAAAAGACCATATAATTTAACTGTAACTTTCTCCCTACAGGGTTATTAACATTATGTACTCAAATATACATACACATGTATGTGTATATATGCGTGTATGTTTGTGTGTGTGTGTATATTTTACTTTAGGGAAGTTATACATGTCCATCTAATTGTTCTAATAATGAAGTGATATTTATTTTCTTTCTTGTACAAGCTAAAATTAAGTAAACTGATGCTATACATTTCAGAAGGGAGAACTTAAGGATAATGTATATTAGCTTTGATTTACTGGAGAATGTTATGGGGGGGTGCGCCTATGTTTACAGACAGAGAATACAAATATTACAGACGTCAGAACTGCTGTTTGGTTTAGTGTATTGAAAACCCTCCCATAGTATTATCTGATTGGTTTGATTTGAAGAAGTACTGGAAGTGAAGTCAATGGGGGCTGTTTTTTTTAAACATATTAAGTGCTGTGTACAGGCAGTCCTCGGACTTACAACACAATTGGTCCCTGAAGACCCTGTCTTAAGTTGAAACATTGTAACTCGGAACCAATTTTCTCATAAAAAAAAATGTTATAAATGGGGGATTGGTTCCTGAACCAAGGATACTCTATTTTCACCAAAAAATACCCCAGAATTTTGTACTCGATCAGTTATAGATGAGTAATATAGCTACATTATGTATTTATATTGTAAAAGCAATCATATTGATTTGGAAGGACTTCTTTGAGGTGACTTTTCTGGACTTTTTGAAAGGCTCTTGGTTGGACTTTTTGAAGGGTTCTTGGCTGTAGTCTTGGCTGCAAGAGTCTTGGCTGCAGGTTTTTCTGGAGTCTTGTCTGTTTTCTTAAAGAAAGTGTCCAAGGAAGTTTGGACAGAGGTTCTCCAAGGAGATGAGTGACGCAGCAAACTTGTTTGTTGACGTGGCTTTGCATCCGACCAAATGTTATCATAAAGTTGAAACAGGGTGTCAATTTATAAATGTTGTAAGTGCAAAATGTTGTAACTCGAAACATTGTAAGTCAAGGACTGCCTGTACTCTGAAAAGTCAGATTCTAGGTATTTCAGATCAAGCATTCAGATTAATATATGCTTTTAATGTGACTGTACCTAAGCTTGCCATCTATGAGCTAGAGATAATAATGTATCTTCATATCACAGGGATCTTGTGAAAATAAATTAATTAATATTTAGGAAGTCCTGAGATACTATTGTTATGACTGAAGAAAAAAATCATGAAAGGGTTAATAGTTTTATCTTCAGTGCTTATAGGGAAGGTAAGGCAGTTGGCTGCACATTTTAAAAAATGAAGGAAAAATAAAATCTTGAATAGCCACATGTCAAATGAACACCAACTATTTTGTGCACTAAATGAATCATAGAATCATAGAAAATTGGGGTTTGAAGGGAGGTCATCTAGGCCAATCCCCTGCTCAAAGCAGGACCATCCCCAACTATATCATCTCAGCTAAGGCTTTGTCTGCTCAGCTGACGTAAAGCATGGGCCTTGTGGAAAAAAATGGTGTGCAGTCACATAACTGAACACTTTTTATAAACTCAGTGTCAAAGTGTAGGTCTGTTCTGTCATCTGAGAAGTCATATAGTACATATTGAAGACGGTGGTGTTTGTGGCCCCTTTTTCCTACTGTTTGTGACATAGTTCTTACTTCTTGTGTGAAGTCTTTATAATATATTTGCAAGTTGGTACATTTAGTGAGTGTGTAATGTTTCCTGGTTCCTCATCTTGTGGAGTATGTATTTTATTTTTGTATATTGGACAACTGCAATACTAAACAGCATAAGAGAGGAGAGGTACAAGTTAAAGATAGGCCAACCAAATGAGTGAAAATAAAACTTCTGTTTCTTTCCAAGGGAATGTAGTATGTTAATACTGTATGTATTAAATAACTATTCTTTATAGACAGATGTTCACAAGATGCAACTAGTTGGTTAAAATGGGGAAGACTACAAAAGAATCATGAGAAGAGGAAAGTTATGTGTAAAAAAACTGCATCTGAGGAGAAAATTATGGATAAAATCCTCATGTCTTATAGTGTTGGACATTGAAAGGGTACATAAAAGTGGTATATGACATGTCATTTCCAAAGCGTGCATCTTTATTAGCATAGGATAAATGTAATATGAGGATATATAATGCAATAGGTAAGGTTAAGATGGCAGTTCTATGCTAAACTCCTATTTTTGTGTATATAACTTTTTTAAAAGGACACATTTTAGGCCTTTTACTGAAAACTATATTTTTAACTTCAAATTATCTTTCTTACTGGTGGCATATATTTTTATTTAAAAATATTTATTTAGAAAATTGAAGAATGTGATAAACCATTTTTGAGTTGTCAAGTTTCATTATATTTTCATATATTTAATTGGCACATTGATAGTTCAAAAACAGGTCAGGTAGTTAATTATTAGTATAATCCTAGTATGAAGTTTCTTTTATTCAGTTACAGAATTTCTAGCTCTAAAGACTTGGTAGTATTTTTCCTTTCTTTTTATGGTATTTTCCTTTCAGGTAAGGAAAGGAAATCCTTTCCTGATAGGTGACAGAACAAGGAGCAATGGTCTCAAATTACAGTTAGAGTGGGTTAGCTTGGATATTAGGAAAAACTGTCTCATTAGGAGGGTGGTGAAGCACTGGAACAGGTTACTTACAGGGGTGGTGGAATCTCCATCCTTAATTAATTCTCCATTAATTCTAGTTCAACCTTAATTTTTAGCTTTCTAGAATTTCTAGAATTTGTAAATTTATAAATGTTGTCCTTCCTCAGTTGCCTGTTATTGCATGTACCATTTTATTAGGACTCTAGGTTTTCTGACCTGTCTTCATCATTGTTTAGAGCAGTTGCTCTCAACCTGTTTAGAACAGGGCATCCCACCACAATTTTTTTGAATGTGGCAGCATCCCCAGTTGAGAACCACTGAACTATTGTAACATGGCTCCATGTGTTTGCTATGGAAAGTACCTAGAGGAGGTATATAGAGGCCATGAAAAACCTTCCTGCATTGGAAAGGGGAGTTGGAGATGACTGACCAAAAGATATTTTTGAATCACCCAGCCTTAAACCAGTAGCAGTACTTCAAGACTTCCCTGTGACTAGGCTTCTGATTTTTAATCATTTGGAACAAGACAGCATTGAAGAGTTAAAAGCACTGTGCTGCCTTTTATTTTTCTGAAAACTGCTACAATGACTTTGACCAATTTGATCTTATTGAATCTGGGATACTGTGTCTCAAGACTGTTTAAACATTGAGCTAATTGTATCTGTTTGGAGAGTTAATGGAGTTATTTTAATGTCTTGTGATTGAGGGAGATTCATGCAGAAATCAGCAGCTGGGTAAGCTCAATGGCTGCTGCCACTGTGAAAAGGTAAAGTTCCATGTGCCTGCTGCACAGGCAGCCGCACAGACTGCAGCACAGTGGCTCTCCTCTGCTTACATTAAGCTCTCTGGTTAGGCTAAAGGAGACAGGACAGCCTCTGGTTCTGCAGTCCTTCCTGGTCCAACCCTGCATGACATCTCCTGGAAACAGAGGCATATAGGATAGGTGGAACTGTCCTGCATGCCTTCGATTCCAGGAGGAACGTGGGAGGGGGTGACTGGGACGGGCTGTAGCACCAGAGACTGTCCTGCCTGCTTTAGGCAGATCAGAGATCCTTAATGCAAGCAAGAGAACATGCTTGGGGCACTTCTGCCTGGCTGCAGCCACAGCACCTGCATCACAGCACCACTAAAGATGTCTCATCTACAGCAGTGGTTCCACACCTGTTGACTTCCCCCAGTTCTTAGTTTAAAAACTCCTCTATAGCCTTTATAACTCTTAGTGCCAGTCTGGTTCCATTTTTGTTCATGTGGAGCCCGTCTGTTCTGTTTAGGTTTCTTGTGTCCCAGAAGGTTCTCCAGTTCCTGATAAAGCTAAACCCCTCTTCCCTACACCACTGTTTCATTCACACATTCAGACTTGGGAGCTATGCCTGTCTCTCTGTCCCTGAAAATGAGACTGCAAGCATTTCAGAAAAGGCTACCATGGAGGTCCTGGACTTTAACCTCCTATGTAGCAGCCTAAATTTAGCTCTCAGGATCTCTCTCTTACATATGTCTACACATCATTAGTACCCATGTGGACCATGACCATCAGCTTCTCCCCAATACCCTCTGTCAACCTACCTACGTGTCTTGTCAGATCTGCTTCCTTGCACCTAGCAGGCAAGTCACTATGCCATCCTTCTGTCTGTCACCAACCCAGCTATCAATGTGCCTAATGATCAAATCCCCTATCTCTTCTTATCTTGTGGGGTCCTTTCTCTTGGAAGAGTATTCCTGGTGCAAGAGGACACACTGACATCAGCTGAAAGCTGTGTCCTATCTGAGGGATTGTTTTCCTCTTTCCCAGCTTGATGCACTCCTTCCCTGAGGCTCTTATCCTCTCCAACAGTACAGAGGCTGCTAAAGTGATGGCAGAACTGTTTTGCCATGTCCCTAAAACCCTCATCAGTGAATCTCTTTGCCTTGTTTAGCTCCTCCAGTTCAGCCTTTTAGCCTTGAGAGAACATGTTCATTTTGTCAGAGGGCCAGGAGCTCTCTGCCACAGATGCACACAGAGACAATCTCCCCCAGGCTATGTGAATCATATATGCTGTCCCTGGACCCCGTGCACAATGTAGGATCCAGCATGCAGCCCCAGACCCAGCACATGGGGTCATGGGCCACATCTGACACATGGACTTGGCTCTTCCCACCAGATCCAACCTTCAAACTGGTTGGGCCCCAGTCGTACAGTCTGCATACCAGAAAGGTTGAGCACCACTGCCTTAGGTCTATCAAGAATGCTGCAAAGCTTGATTATTTTTAACTTGACTACAGGCTCCACCTTTTCCTCCTCAGCAGGTGTGTCTATATATGCATTAACATGCTTTAATTAATGTGCATTAAATCTAGTATCTCCATTGTGAGGTACTAGGAAAATGCATATTAGCCTGTCTTAATGTGCATTAACTAAAGAGCACAGTTTTTAAGTACCACTTAATGCGCATTAGCCTATTTTAATATACATTAATTAAAGAGCGCAGTTTTTTAATGACACTTTTAATGTGCATGTGTAGAAGCACCCAGTCAGTGCTAAACATGGTGGCCTGGCAGGGTATGAGAGCTTCTGCTGAAAAATTTGTGTCTCAGCTGAGATTTTAACAGCCCATACTCTGTACCTTTTGTTTGTTGAAGAACGTATGTGTATCTGTTTGTTTTCTCAAGGGCAAGGCTGCTAGCTCTAATACATATCCTGGACAAATGCTGTCTCTGAGCTGTGTTCTGCCCCCCTGAGTAATCTTTCCCTGCCTACCTCCATGCTCTCATTTTCTCTTACTCCCCCTCTGACTACTTGCTGTTCCCTTCATCTTTTCCTCCTACTCTCAGTTTTGTGCCTTCTTTCATGCTGCCTCCTATTCTTGGAACCATCTCCCAGTTCCCTGCCAAGCCCTCCCTCTCTCTCTCTCCTTTCAAACCTGTTTCTTCCAGTAGTCATTTCTACCTTTGTTTTCTGACTAATAATCTCTCTGTCTTCTCCCTTCTGGATCTTGTCTCCTGTTTAAGAGGGTAAGCATTGCAGGGCAGGAAGCATGTTTGTCTTGCTTTTGTAAAGCATTGTGTACATTTATAGCCCTATGTACATGTTTAGTAATAAATTCCCCTTACAGTTTTATTTGAGTGCAGTGTTCTTAACTAAACCATTGTGTACTGTTGGCTGTATGCTATTAAATAGCTGCCATGTTTCATCCTAATTTCTACACTACAGAAATCTATCACAGCAGCTTCCAGAAGCTGGGCTGCTAAGTGTAGACATAGTTCAGGTATTTTCACCCAGGTTCCATGGCACAGCAGTAAAAACACATGAACCCAGCCAAAGCTAGCACTACATATCACTCCCAGTGATGCAGCTTCGCACATTTGTGGCAGTTGCTTTGATACAGCCCTTACTTTTCTAGCATGGGAAGGTAGTGGTGTTTGTGTGGGTATATGCGTACCTGTGCTTACGTTTTATAACACATTTTGACATCCTTTAACTCAAGAGTCAGTGCAAGAAGCTGTTGATAGTGTTTTACATTCTGAACAACTCTCTTCTGTGAAAACAGTCATGGAGTAGTAGAACACCCACCATATAGGTGCATTCACACATCAGTAGCAGCTTGGATTCCTATAGACAAATGGTAAGGGAGTTTTCAGCCTGTATGCATTTTACATGTTGAATATTTTCACAATAGAGGACAGAATTAGACAAATTGATGTTTTCTATCAGGTCTTGGAGTTTTGTCTTCCTAAGTAATGGCGCTATCTGTGTTGCAGTTTGATGTATTGTCCTGTCTGTTTTTCAGTTGCTTCTACCTTCCCCATTGTGAAATATGTACAGTGCAATTTAAATAATTGATTTAAGATACTGGATTTATTAAAAATCATTCATTAAAAAGAAGTTGAACCCTAATATTAAAATTGTGTTATTGCACATCTAGATTAGAACTTATCATAAACTATATTTTGAGAACTGTTTTTCCTCCTCAGTGCTACTGCTGGCAGTGCAACTTACTTGAACTTTGCAAACCTGATATAGGCAAAAAACAAAATTAAGGAATGTGATCTTGTAAGCACTAAAGCAGGTGTGCAAGTTTACTCACTGCAGTATCTCAACTGACATGAAAAGTTTTAAGTTCAGCATGCAAGTGTTTAAGTATCAGGATCAGAAATGGCATTTTCAATAAGAACTGTTTTCTTAGGGAAACAAAATCTTTGTGACTTCAAAATAAAACTTAAGTGTTAATACTGAAAAGTTAGTTAGACTTTCAGTAGATTAGTGAAGTTTATTGGGGACTTTTGTAAAATACATGGGTTACATTTTTCAAGAACAGGAGTCTTAATAGGCTTTGTGTTCTGAAAGGGAACTTGACTTCAGACTGCAAATTCTGATTGAAATAACTTTGATGGAGCTATATAGTTCCGTTTCTTTGACATATGGAAGTTCAGTATATCACAGCGTTTTTTTGTTGCAAATATAACCTAAACTACTTGCTTATAAGCGCTGTGCTTGAGTTTGACAATAAGCCTATTGTTGTGGCCCTGTACTTGTTTTTTTCAGCATAAAGGAACACTCTAAAGGTGAGACTTTGCCGTTGAAAAAGAATTTTGTATGTAAATTAAAATACAACTTGCAATTAGTTGAGTAATTAAAGAAACAAGTACAAAGAAACACTTTAGTAATTAAAAGTCTATAAAATGGTAAGAAAGTGAGGAACCAGCAACATGGAATTACAAAATCAATTTTAAATTAATGAAAATAATTTAAATTTAAATGAGGTTTTTTGTTATTTTTAAATCAGGATTTTTATCTCCTCTTGCTGACTGTTAGTGTAAGCATAGAGCCTGTCTGCATTGGTTCGGAATACGCTAGTACAAAATGGGTTGTTGAAGGGTAGGAGAGAATCCAGCATAGAGAGCAAACACAGTGGAGTCGGAGCCAGCATACATTTGCCTGCATTGCTGTGATTTTATAATGATCACGAATGCAGATGGCTTGAAAGAAAATGAAATAATTCCACCCACGCTGAGGAAAGACAGATCTAACAATAGCTTCCCACTCTCTTAACACTTGTTTGCCTGCTTCTGCAGCAGGTGCCTTCATGCTATCTTTCACATTTCTCTTCATGCATGGGATGATCTCCCCAAAGTGGTCTGCAGCACTACTAGCCTGTCTTCCTTCCAGTTGCCCCTTACTTTTGCTATAATGCCAGTGAAAATCTGACCTCTGATGCTCACTGAGCTGCTGTCAACTGGCAGTGATCAGTGATGACATAATTCCACCCTGATCAAGTCTCTACAAAATCTCTATTTTTGTAATAAACCTGAAACTTAGCCTTAACACCAAGTCGCAAAAAGCAGGAAGGAAGAGGGCTGCTGGAGTGCTGGAAGCCCCACTTGAAGGCACAGAGTCCACCTGGCCCAATGGTTTGCGGCTCCCACCTGCAGTGCAATGAGGCCCATCTGCTGGCATGGAGCCAGCCTGATCAGGTCTGAAGTCACAGGCACCAGTGGACCAGGCTGGACTGGCTCTGCGCTGCCATATGCAGCCCCCAGGACTCGGTGCATCATTTTGAATTTTTCTGCACATAATTCCCTATGGTGTAACTTAAGACACAATTAGCCTGTTAACCATATCTTAAATGGTAATCTGGCCACACAGTCTGGCAATTAATACTACTATAAAACATGAAACCAGCCACAAAATTATTCCACAAAATATGTGCAATAATTCTGTGGTCAGTTTCCATCCCAGGTTAAATTGCACATGAGTCAGGATCCACCGCCATTTAGCTTAAAGGCAGCTGCATGGCAAGGCTTGGTTGACAGCTTCCCCAGCCCCATGACCACACTGGAGTGTTCAGCCAGCTCTGGTGCAGGGACCCACAATCAGCTGATTGCTGGTCCTTGTCTCGGCCGGGCTGAACCGACTCGAGGTGATTCAGAATTTACCCGTTCGTCAGGGCGGGCTGGTGAATAGAGAGGCTGACAAGCTTAATGGTTGCAAAAAACTTTACTTACGTCGCGGGTGGCTGCGACGGAAACGGTTCGGTCGTCTGGACAACAATGTGAGTTGCTCCAGCTGGCGAGGCCAATGCCAGTAAACTCGTCCGTAATTCAAGCCGGCGGGAAAAGGGTACGTCTGGGACTGCGTTCGGCGACGGGAAGAAGGATCCATAGGTGATCAGTCTATCGATCAGCTAGCCGCAAGTCGGATCTCTAAGAGGCACTCTGCAGCGTGCTCAAAGTTCTTCGACTTGGGCGGAAGTCGTGCTAGTTTTTAAATGGCCAGCAAGCCAATTACCGGCTGCCACGTGTGAATAATTTAGCACTAGCCAATTGCGGGGCACGAATTTACATCCGAATGGCGGAAACTCTTTGCACCGTGCACTTCTGTGCTGCAAAGAGAATGCATCCTGCAAAGACAGCTGCAAAGTGGCGGGAACTCCCTCCTGCACGCGGGTTCTTTATGCAGCAAAAACCCTCGCTGTGCAAGAGGCTCTCGTGTGTCAAGAAAATTCCATAGTGCCGAGGCACCAAACTCATTGGATTATGACAGTCCTGACCACAAAACTGCACCGGAGTCTCAAAATGGCTCAGGTGCAGTCACTGGGCTTGGATGAAGGGGCTTTTAAAAAGGCTTAAATTTAATCCTGCTTGTTTGAATTCTTGATGAGGTCAGGTTTTAGAAGCTTCTCTCTCTAAAGGGAGACCATATTTTAAAGCAAAGCATTTAGTTACTTTACCTTTCCCCACTTCCCTTTTGCTCCCTGCTTTTAAGTACTTTCTGTAGTAACATAGTTTGCATCACTGGTGTTACAGGAGGCCTTGGGGCAGCTATCAACTCACTTGGGCTAGGGACAGACATTTAAAAAGCCTGAGCCTGAATTGATTCAATCTTTGCAGGTTAGTCTAACCTGGCTAGGCTGAACCAGTTTGTAACCGTACAAAAGTCCCCTCTGGACTGAAGAAATGCAGGCACATACCTGCAGTGGAGCCAGGGGTTCTAGAACAGCCCTCTCTTCCTTTCTACAGTACTGAGCTGAGGAGGGGCATGTTGCCAGGCCCTGGCAGGATGTTCTGATTAGGGAGGGAGCCAGCAGGGAGTTACACAGCATTTACTTACACAGCAGGGAGTTACACAGTGTTTATCATCCCATCAAGAAAACAAAAGCCTTTCTCAGTTCAAGCTCTGCTTTTAACTCCAAAAAGCCCTAAGCGGACACTGTCCTGTCTGCTTTACACAGACACCTCTTAGCATTAGCCAGCATACCACATGCTGGCTACAGTCCCTGCTGGGGGGTGAGGAGGAAATCCCTGCTTGAACGGGGGGGGGGGGGGGGGGGGCAGGAGGAAGCCAAGCAGATGCTGCTGTGCCTGCCTTCTCTGCCAGAGCTCCACCTAGGGAGTAGAGGGGTGGGGCCAGCCCTACTGTGGAGCAGAGAGCCACACCCAGAACTGCAAAGCATCTGGGATGCTAGGAGGCTCTGGTTTAAGTTAAACCAGGAAGGGGTCTAGGACAGACATTGTATAAACTGGTTTGACCCAAATTAGTTAAGTCTGATAGTACATTCAACCAGGTTTATCTCAAACCGGTTTCATCCATTTTCAGACTGGTTTATGTGCACTGAATATCAGTTCTGTTCCAGGTTTAAATCAGTTTCTGATCACTTAAACGGGTTTATGTGTAATGTCTGTCCCTAGCCTTGAAGAAGCACATGATCCTTCTGCTTCTTGGCTCCTGGAAGTTGTTGGGACTAGAGATATTGAAGATAACTATGGCTACTTGATGCAGTGCAGTTTCTACTGTACAGATTAGGCCCAAATTGCAAAGGCAGCAGCGGCAGCAGCATATGCTTTTGCTCGAGATCCTGGATGGCATCTGGTGCTTTAAGCAGGAACCAGCCTATTTTCTCTAAAATGCTAACTAGCCCTCACTCTCCTTGTGCAGAGGCATTGATTGTCCCTTCCAGTAATATGCTGGGGTATTGCTGCTGTATGTGAAAATTGAGTTATTCCTTCCTCTGTCATCTTCCTTTGACATATACTGCTTATTGTCCTTTATAGAATGTCTGCTTTTCTAGTCAGATAGTACATAGCTCAGGTTCTCTGTGGAGCCTGGGGCTCTTGGAACACTTCTTGCTTCAAAGCTAAAGACACAAGGCTTGGTATATAGTGTGTATTGAGCAATCAGCCAGGGAAACTCTGTGTGTGTGTGTGTGTGTGTGTGTGTGTTCTTAGGGTGAGTCCCACACATGCACCCCATCATACATGTGTACCTGCACACCCCCTCGTACTGCCAAACACACAGACCGCCACACCCACACCCCCTCACACACCTCAGCCACCGTTCCCCCTACACACAGTCCCCTACAAACCCCATGCCCACCCACACCCCACATATCCACGCCCACATGTAAATCAGGACAGAAATATTTTTTGAAATCAAATTAATGAATGTTGTAGATGTTCACTTTTTAGAATATAATTTGGTACTTTTCTGGTTCCGAAATGGCAAAACCCCTTGTTGAAAGGAGTCCTTCCAGGGGCAAAAGGAGGGACTTTTGGTGGCAAAGGTCAAGGGATAGGGAGCGGGACTTCCAGTCACAAGATGGTGACTAGGGGGCAGGGCACCTTTCAAGGGATGGGGCTATCCATGCGGCCTTTGACAGCTTGCCAAAACTTGGTAAGCGGTCCTCCACCCAAAATAATTGCACGCCCTTGCTCAAGACTAATCTTGTCCAACCTCTGCACAAATGCAGGATTCTTGGAAAGCACAGGTGCAGTCGGCAATGCCTGAACTTGCTGGGGTTCAGTGTGTGCCTTCTTTTTTTTCATTAGAGAAAAATCACCAATTTGTTTTTAATGGTCTTGTGCCAAAGGGAGGACCCAGGAAGCTGTGTGTCTAGCTGGAAATGTACCTGGAGAGAACCAGCTGTCAGGAGCTAAGAATGTTGGCAGACTAGTCTTTAAAGTGGTTTGCTTACTGGAGGTGTGCCACTCAGAAAAGCCATCTGAAGGCGGGAAGGAGGGGAGCTTAACTACACTGCTATTTGTTCTTCTACAAGCCTAGGAAATTGTGGCTTCTGTGTAATTACCAGTTTTAAAACCCATAAGAACAGGTATGCACGGAGGCCTTTCCTGTGGCTTTACACTCTGCTGGAGCATGCAATAATGTACTGTATATCCTATTGTAATTGGTTCCTGTTGCATTTCTCTGGGAGTTAGAGATGAGAAAGAGGAAACAGATCTCACATCCTAGATTTCATCTGTTAAGGGCTGACACAGGGTACAACTCTTCAATAGAGAAGAGATTTAAAAAAAAAGACTGCACCTATTTCTAGCTAGTTAGTAATAATGTTATGAAGGAAAAATCTGTAAGACTTTTGGACTGGGCTCGCTATTTCAGGGGCAGCAGCAACAGTCTTTCAGTACAAGGATGACAGTTTTCCAGGAAATAGGGAAGTCATTGATGAGTCCATAGATGACTGAGGTGGCCAGTCAGAGATCTGCACATTTGACTGCAGACATAACAAGTAGTTCCGGGAAGATGGAATAGATCGTGGTGATGTCAGGTCACAACTCTTTCCCTTTGCCTATCATTTGTCCACTTCCTTGGTGAGGCAAGTTTGCCTGGAATCATTGATGCCTTATTTATTACAATGCCACTGCAGACATTTCAGTGCTTGAGTCTCCCAGATACTGCATTTCTGCAGAATGGCCTTCAGAGCGTCCTTGAAACTTTTCTTTTGCCCAACTCTAAATCAGTGACCATCACTGAGTTGGGAGCATAGGACCTGTTTTGGGAGCTGATTGCCAGGCATCCTTATGACATACCTGCCCAAAAGCTGGTGCTGTATAAATGTGACTTTAACACTGGTGATGTTTGCTTGTGATACTTCTTCTGTCCTTCCAATAGATGCGGAGGATTTTCTGAAGGTAGTGCTTATGGTAATGTTCTAAAGATTTTAGGTGTTTTTGATATGTCATCCAAGTTTCACACCCATACAACAGGGTAGAGATGAGAAGTTTGGTTCGGGGCCTGATGTCATGATCATCAAAGACATGATTGCAGAGACATCCAAAGGCAGCACTGGCAGATTTTATCCAGTGTTGATCATCCTCTGTATTTATTTTTTGAGAAAGGTGACTACCCTGGTAAGGGAAATTCTCAGTATTCTCAAAGGATTGTCCTCTAATTGTAATGTGTGGAGAAGCAGCTGGTTGGTTCAGGTGGGTTGGTAAAGTGTCATGGTTTTCATGAATTTGACAGTAAATCCAAGCATGTCATATGCTTCACAGAAGCAATCACATTGCTGTTTAATGCAATCCTTTCAAAAGTGGCTCTGGATTTTGGGTCCAGGTGTGTTTTCAGATTAAGAACCTCAGGTCTTTTGAGCATCCATATGTTCAGTTCTTGATACATTTTGTTGTCAGCCCCCTTGTCTGCATAGGATATTTATCAGAAGAAATGCTTGCAGAGAAGAACATTTATTCTTATGATTAGATTCTTTTATCTAAGTGATGACAGTGGGTTAGATGAGGGAAAAGAGGTTTAGATCCTTGTCTCTATCTAGTACTGAAGGCCATGCAGTTGTTTCCTGTTGTCACACGCAACTCAGAGGTGTTCTGCTGTGATAAAGCACGTCTGTTGAAAACTGGTGTATCGGGGAACTTTGAACTTGTTATGGAAGTTGTGGTGGCCGGGCGAGTGCTGGGGCCCTTGCCGGGAACCCAGAACGTTAGGTGGGTACTTCGATGCGTGGAGTGGAAGTAGGCACGAATGCGTATTGGTTGCAACAAGGTTGGTTACTTACGCTACTGATGTGTGCAATGTAGGAAGAACTGGCTTAATTGCAGTTACAAACGTAGCGAGAATTCTCTGAGACGAGACGTTCCTTAAATGGCTTATCGAGTGCACAGGGAGGGGATACGTCGGGAAGGTTGGTGACGGGGAGTTGTTGGTAGGTGATCAGTCCGCCAAGTTTACTCCTGGATGCGTGTGGAGTTCTCCGACTTGGGAGGAAACTGCTTTGATCTTTATATGGATAGCAAGCCAATTGCTAGTTGCCAAGTAGGAATAATTTGTAACCGGCCAATGGGTGGCGCTCGTTTGAACAATGCGGCTGTTGGACTTGGCGGGCTTTTCACTGTGGTGGAATTTTCCATTGTACTGGGACTTTTACTTGTGCCAATTACGAGGGCTTGGGGATTTTCCACTGTGTTAGGAAATTCCACTGTGCCAGAGGCATCCAGTTGCTAGGTTCTGACAGAAGTATCCCATAGTTGGTAGAGACCCTGAGGTTTTCACTAAGCATTCAGGTAGGTGGGAGAGCATCAGGTAGTACTTGCTGGTGAAGAGCAAGGAGGCTGTGTATTGTTCCTCCACCTGCAACCCCAAGCAGCTGGTCACAAATAGAAAGAGGAGTCTCATGCATTCCCCTTAGTTTGGGTGAAGGGTTCCAGTCATGATCACTTGCAGATAAGCTTGAAGAAGATGGCAGATAGAAAGGAAGAACATTCCACAGCAAAGTCATGAAGCCTTCAGAATGATTTCAGGTCCTGCAGTAACAGCCTCTGATACATGAGATGAGGAAGTGAAGGTTCCATGTGGATACCTATGAAGAAAGTGGATTCTCCTCCTAACTTCAGGGTCTGTGTAGCCAAAGAGCAGTTATAGCTCATCAGCTGCTGGAGGACACTGACCTTTTTGTGCCCTTGCAGGCTAGGGGCAGACAGTACACATAAAACAGTTTAAGTGACCAGAAACTGGTTTAAACCTGCAACGAACAGATGTTCAGTGCACATAAACCAGCTTGAAAATGGCTAAAACCAATTTGAGATAAACCTGGTTGAATGTAGTATCAGATTTAACTGATTTGGGTCAAACTGGTTTGTGCAGTGTCTGTCCCAGACCCCTTCCTGGTTTAAGATAAACCAGACTCCCTCAGCATCCCAGCATGCTCTCTGGGCTGGGTGGGGCTCTCTGCTCCACAGGAAGGCTGGCCCTTCCTTTCTGCTCCCTGGCCAGAGCTTTGGCAGAGACTTGTAGACACAGAGCATCTGCCTGGCTTCTCCCTGCTAAACCGGGATTATTTCTCCCTGCAGACACCTCAGCATTAGCTAGCAGACCACATGCTGGCTACGGTCCATGTTGTGGGAGACAACAAAGGCAGACAGGTTTTTTGGAGCTCATCAACAGGTAGCTTAATGTCCTTCCTTGGAAAAGCTGTTTAAGAAGGCTTTGTTTTCTTAATGGCTTGATAAACACTGAGTTAGGGGTGATAAACATTCCCTACTGGGCTGCTCAGGAGGGAGGGAATAATAAGTGGGGGGGGGAAAGGGGGGCTGGCCACGCCCCACCTCAGCTTAGCATTGTGGAAGTGAGGAAAGGGCTGCTCTAGCGCCCCTCAGCTTCTAGCCTAAGCCACTGCAGGTATATGTCTGAATTTTTTCAGTCCAGAGGGGAAGTCTGTACGGTTACAAACTGGTTCAGCCCAGCCAGGTTAGATTAACCTGCAAAGATTGAATCAATTCAGGCTCAGGCTTTTTGAATATCCCTAGCCACGTTGGCAGGATATACACACACTCTCCTTTTCATTCCATTTAATGCGTAGAGCTGGCAGGCCACCTCTATTCTGCTTTCACTGGGGTGGGCTGTTCTTAAAGTTGCTACAAGATTCCTTTAGTTTTCAAATTTGTACATGTGGAATTTCAGCCCAGCTGAGAGGGAAGGGGAAGATTGCTTTCTCCTCCCAGGTTGCGCACTGTGCCAGGAGAAAAAAAACAGGTAGGGGCCGACATCAAACTCTAAGGACAAATCAGTCCAAAGGTCTGAAATTCTTATGCTTATGAAGAGGAGTCACCTATAGGTGTAGTGAAACCACTGCAGTAAGTGTAAAGTTGTGCCCATGGGTGGGGGAGTGGACAGCTGTATTGACTGAGATACTTAGTATCAGGAGGGTTTTTTCACCACTGAGAGGATGGCACTAGAGTTCCTGCAACTGCTTGAGGTGTGTCAAACTAAGACAGTGTTGTGACTTGGATTATGGTGCCCATAATGCGGATGGGGAGGTTGGGTTCCTAAGCCTATAATGCAGACTGTGGAGGAATTCAGGGAAAAAGAGCAAAGGAGGATTCAGGAAGAATTTAGTTCCAGCAAGGACCTCAGGAATGGGGGATTCTGTGCAACTACAACACTTGTCAAATGGCTAGGAGCAGCCTCGTAGTGGATTAGAAAGCATCTCAAATGTCAGATGATGCCTTCAGGCAATTCCTGCTAGCGTGAGTTGGTGCTTCAGGCTGCAGTTCAGTTCCCCTCTAGGTTGGATCAGGAGGAGTTAATGCAGACCTGTCTCTCGTAGTCTGCAGCTTATGCTAATGCAGGGGGTGTGACGTTACACACCTGTCTGAAGAAAAGTAATTACTACCTTGCCTTACAGCTCTTCACCTCCTGTTTTAGGCTGACACATTTCAGGCCTGTTGGCCAGCTGGCAGCCTTACTGCTTACCACGGATTCATGCTGAGAGTCCTGTCCCTACGGGGTGACTTGCCCAAGCAGAGCACAAAACCGTCTGGAATCTGTCTGAGCATCTGTCAGAGCAGTGCAGGCACCACTAGTACTTCTTGTCAGACCTGATCTGCAGCTTGAGTCTGCACTATTTGGACTAGCTAAAGATTTGATTGACAACAGGTGGTGATTATGACTCTGCCTCAGCCCCCAAAGCAGCAATGTTTGAGTATCAGTACACAGAAAGCTTCACCTGTTGTTTACTTGAAATGCAAAATATGATGAGCTGATGATTATAATCAAGGGCTGACCACTCTTCCTACAGTTGGGCTGCTCATGCCCTCTCTATACTAGTGCCACACTGTAGGACCACAGGAGTGGGGGGAGCCATGGCTGGAGCCATTGTTATACAGCTGTTATACAACTCCAAATATTAAGACAGATACAGCCACTGAGGAGCTGATGTTAAGTGTATCAAACAGATTCACTTTGTTATAGAGCTGATAAACAAGCAGTCTCTTATACAGATGGCAGAACAACACTGTGACCGTACTAGAAATTTGGAGATTGTAATTAAAAATATTCCTGTTCTTTACAAACAGTAAGGAAATGGTGTGTTTCCTGGGAGATGGGAATAGAAGAGAAAATTAATCAACTTCTATATGTATAATCCAGTTACAATGGTCTCTGGTGTCCTAGGTAGCTCTGATTGCACAGGAAGTATTGGAAGGAACTAGTGTAATTATGGCAAAGGAGAGGACTCCACCATTGCAGGGTCTGGAACTCCCTTGATGGGGACAAGGAAAGGGTTAGACTGATGAAGTTGTTTCTTAGGGTGTTGATTCTTCTGCAGGTACCATGGGAAAGAGATGTTCTTTAGAAAGGAGTTTTAGATGATGTTATCAGACTGAGTCTGTTACTTTCCCTATCCATGGGCATGTACATGCCATCAGTCCCTGATGTGTTCTTGCATCTGTCCACCTCAGCGGGGAGATCAGCCTTTCCTGTTTCATAATGCTAGTTCAGGGCCAGTATTTAGGGAAATGACTCTGTTCTTGACCCTTTGGTACTGATCCAACAAAAGAATTTCTAGGCTTTGCAGAGTGCTGGATAGCAGACCTTAAAATCACATTGTTCTGATAGCTTTCTTGCTTTTGTGCCATTCCAGTGGCAGCCTGATTTTAGCAGCTGATATTTCACAAAACTGCTGACGTTCCCCCATTAATGCTCCATATCAGTACGGAACTGGGCTTCTGAGTGGTACACAGCATTTATCTTAGCCTTAGTGATTTGTGAGATAGCTGACCTTAAAACTGTCACTGGTGCTTTCATCGAGCAGTGCTTTCATGGCAGGAATGAGCACAATAAGTCCAGGACCTTGGGCTAGCGTCATTTTTAATTCTTGCTGCATGTTCTGCTCTCCTGTTTCTGTGCTCCTCACAATGAAGCCATACTGGTGACTTTACAAGGTAGAGACTGGAACAAACCCTTCCTTCTTCTGAAACGTCAGATTTATGGAGTCTTAGGATCCCCAAGAGCTTGATCATACAGGAATGGCCAGGTAATTTCTTCTCCTTCAAGAGGGAACTGTTTACAGTAGTTAAATTCCTGCTGGAGGAAATCTGCCTGGGCTTTGCATTTTAGGTATGGCTGGCTGCTAGACATCTCTCTCACCTTTGCTGATGTCATTTTTGTTGTACTGGGTTTTTTAACTAACCCAGCTGATGCAGTCCCCAAAGAGAGTGCAGTCGTGCTGTGCCAGCTGGCATGCCCTCTGGCTGTGAGGCCTTGTTAAAGAGATCGGAGCTGACAGATTCTTGAGCAGCAATTTGATACAGGCTTTTTTTTTCTTACTTTCTAATTTGTTTTTTTTCCCTTTTTTGTGTTCATTCATGTAACAAATGACAGCTTGTTTGGAAGCCTCACTAGAACCCTGAATGGAGTCATTGTTATACAAACACTGCTGTGATTCAGAAGTCCCCAGTGCAGGGGGATTCCTCCCACTCCTGCCCCTCAGCTGGGCACTGCAGGTGCAGCTTTAGCTTAATCCCAGCTCATCCCTTCCCTAAGAAAAGTCCAGCTGTTTGGAGATTTTTTCTGGAGATTGGTAACTAGGACACTGTGGTGCAGTATGTTGCTCAAGGGGCATAGAATTCAACCTTGGGTAAGGGTGGAGGGCTGTGTGGCTTTGACAAAGGGTGAGAACTGTTTTCCAGGCTGAATTTTTGAGGGTAGAGGCTTACAGCAGTGATCTAATGCTTAGTCAGGCTTCCAGGGGTGTCAAGGTCATCTGACCCCATGAGACCCACAGACCAGCTCTGCATGCCTGATTTGACAGGTGTCTCAGGCTAACCACTCCAAGACCATGCTAACATGGTGTCCACTCCAGTGTACTTCAGCTCTATATAGACTCCAGCACATGTCCAGGTGTGGCCAGAATAGGTGCCACTTGTAGTGCAGTGCGGTGCAGTCCCAAATCACTGCTCCGGGACCATGCTGCACACAGCGCCTGCTTTGGGACTGTGCTGCGTGCAGCACCTGCTTCTGCATATTTGGTCCATGCCAGATCCAGCATGCATCCCAGAGTAGGTGCCATGTTCAGTGTATGTCCCAGAGCAACTGATCCAGGACTGCAGCGGTTGCTTTGGGACTGCACTGCATGTGATGCCTGCTTTGGTCACTCCAACATATGCATAGGATCAGTCATAGATTGGATGTATGCTGTAGCAGGGGGCACTGCATGCGGTGCTTGGGACCATCTGGTGCACCTTGCCCTTTGGGTCCACTCAAGACCCACAGGCAGCACCTGGGGCCATATGATAGGGCTCCACAGGCTGGATCCAGACTGCAGGCCATAGCTTTAACACCCCTGCTCTGCAGTTAGTACATTGCAGATTCTGCCCAGTAAGTATGTATTTGGTAACTTTTGTGCGCAGGCCAAATGTTCCTTCTCTTGAAAACACCTCCTTACATTCCTTTTAAACCTGTCCTTGCCAGAAGAAGCTCTTAGGTAATGCTCGTGTTCCCTGTAGCCCAGCCAGGGGTGAGTGAGGAAAGGGTGAGCTGCTTTGCTATGCAGTTGGCTTAGAGTCCTCAACCTGCCATTCTCACTGGAAGAATCAAGTATTCAAGAACTTGAGTGGGCTTTTGCTGTGGATTTGTTATGTGGAGACAGAAGGAAGCAGATATCTCATAGCAGTTTAATGCCTATTGACATCAGGATCATGCATGCCTGGTAGACCCAGGAGCAGTGCAGGGAACTCCCTTCATGTGAAGGTCATAGCATACTGCTGTTACTGTGCAACTGATATTCACTGCTCTTGAACACTGCCTCTTTCAAACCATGGCCAATGATTTTTGGTGTTGTATTTTTCAGTTCCCAACTTTGAGACAGTTAGAGCTTGATTTTCAAAAGTTCTGAGCCCCTCCAGGCTCTGTGTGGTCCAGCTGGAACGGCTGTGCTCTGCGTTTTTTGCTCTTGGTCCAGCAATGCCTTAAGTCAGGCACTCAACATCGGCAGCTGCTTTTCAGCATGTTGACATAATGCCCTTGGCGAGTATTTCTAAGCCCACTCCCCTTGAACCATCTTCAGTAAAAGGACAAAAAAAATCTAGACTCCACCCTTTATAAAATGGTCAGTGTTGCAGGCAATACAACATCTTCACTGGCTGACTAAACTTCAGAATCCAGATATTCTATCAGTAAAAAGCTCTAATTCCTGCTTTACAACTGCCAGCTGAAATCCCAACCTAGAGTCTTTTTGTCTTGACTCTTCCATGACCTTGCCATTTGGCCTTACCCCATCCTTTAGTTTCTTCATCTGTTTTTAATACCACAAACTTATATTGCAATAGCTACTGAGGTACTCATCAGTGTTGCAGCATCATTGTGTTAGGCACTGCACAAACAAATGCAATGAACGTAGTTACTCCCTGCCCTGGTGAGCTGGGAGTCTAGGATCACACTGATGTTCTGGGCTTTCTGACTTCAGTCACCTGCCCGCTCCCCACCTCCACCCTTGGGGTACAAGGTAGCATTGCTGTTTATTTATAGAAGCCTCTCTGCTTTATTCTCCGCTTTAGTCTGTGCCAAGAATTTGAAAAGTCACTTGGTGGGGAACCTGTAGAGTTTGACTAGCCTTATTTGTGAATTGATCTTTTTCCTGACTCAAAAGCATTTTTTCCTGTTTAGTAATGAATACATGCTACAAAACCAGCAGCTGCATTTTGGAAGCAGTTTCTCTTCTAGAGTTTGGCTTTTTTTAGAGCCCCTAATTCTCATATGTAGATCCTATGTCTGCTTCACTCTCAGAGAAAAATTGGGCTCATCAGAGTATTTGTACATCAGAATAATAAAAATCAAGACAAAAAGGCTGAGAAGTAGGGGCAGGGAGAAAAGGTGCTGAATCATCCTCGCTGGTAGTACTTCAGTTTCTCTTGCTGTTGCTGGTGGGCAGCTCTGACAAGCAATGCCGCTGGTTGGGCTTCAGGAAGATATGGGTGTGGCATGGGCACTGTTTGTGCTCCAGGTTTGTTTGTTTGTTTTTAAAAAACATTTTAAACAAGCTCGTTATGAACATGTGACTGACTTGGCATGGAGCATGGTGACACGGCCCTTGTACCAGCCCAGCAGCTGCCTTAGGAGTATGCACCCATGTGCTCTCCAGTAAGCATATCTGTCACATGTGCCGAGTGCCTTTGAAACCACAGCCAGTTTTGCATTAGGTCAGGGATAAGTAACATATGATCTGCTGGCTGGATCTGGCTTGCAGAGCACAAGGGCCTTGCCTATGCCCATGCCAGGGCTAAGCAGTGAGGAACTGCAGCAGGGCTGGCCAACCTCCAGCTGTGCTCTTGCTGCCACTGCTGCTTCTTCCCATTGCCAAGCCTTTCCCTGGCTGCAATGTGGGCTCAGCTTCCAGCTGATGAGGAGCTGCATCAGACCCAGGCAGCTGGGTCTGCTGCTGCTGCTTCTTCCTCCCCTCGCCCTCTCGGCCTCCCAGCTGCAACGCAGATGCAACAACAGCGAGGCTGCAGCTGCCCACTAGCTGGAAGCTATGCCCACACCCCAGCTGACAAGCTGGGGACTGAGAGAAGCAGTGTCATTGTGGGCACAGCTCCCAGCTGCCTGGCCCCAACACAGGCACATGGCTTGAAAAGGCTGTTAGCCACCACATTAGGTCATTGCATTTCTGACCAGGAGAAGCAAATCAAAACAGTGATTTTTTGAAACAGGGGCTAGTCTCATACATCAGGATAATAATAGCAAGCAGAGCAAAAAGACTGAGAAGAGGGAGGCAGGGATAAAAGGAGCCAATCCCTCAGTCCAGTAGCACCTTGCCTAGTGTTTGCCTTTTGGAGGGACTGATGTTTGTCAGTGGCTGAAACAATGCTGCTAATATAAAAGCAGGAGAAAGGTTGTTGAGTTGGTAACAAGACATTGAGCTTTCATCTCTAAGGCACCAAACAAAACCACTGCAGATTGCTAGTGGCTGAGCAACACCCTGGTGCTCCTCAGTGGCTTATCTGAGATTAAGAGGGAGGTGTCATAGGTGTTTTCACCATTATAAACACTTACTCAGTTGGCACTGCTTAGCAAGCTCCGAAGAGATGGGCTGAGCTCCCATCACATCCCTACAGGTATCTCCCACTCACAGGTCAGTAGTTAAGGCCTATTGGTATCGTGGGCAAGTTTGCAGAGCTGCTGCCTCTAGGGTCTTTTAACTCATTGGTTAGGCATCTTTCACCTGCACAGCTAGCCTGGGAAAGGCATCACTGCTCTGCAGGTGCCTTCGTATGAAACTGCTTTCCCGGCCTCTGCCTTCTCTGGTTTAGGGCACATGTGGCATGTAGGCCGAGTCCTTCAAGTGGTGATCTTCCTCAGGAATCTAGAAGGCTTTGCTCTGAGAGCTCAGGAGATGCAGAGGCTCCCAAAGCCATCAGGGAAGCCACACAAGGCATGGTGTACTAATTGTGGCTATCAGGATGGCATCATTGCAAGAGTCAGGAAGTTGGGAGACCCAGTTGGAACTGAGAAGGAATCCCGATAGGAATCAGAACAGCAGTATCCCAAAAACATGGGAGGAGTGGGCAATGATTTCATGCCCTTCCCATGTTGGGAAGCACTTCCTATGTTGGTTGTTATGAGAGTGGGTTGTAAAAGGGAGCATGAGGCTAATGTGCTGGTGCTATTGGTTTTTGAGAGAGTGAACTGGGTGGAAGGGGATTCCTGCCTTGTGTTCAGTTCCCTCAATGGCATAAGAGGTGGGAGGCAAGTGAGAATCCTACCTGGGGAGGCAGGACCTGGTTCTGACTGCTCACTGGCAAGTGCACAGCCATTCCCTGCCTCCGTGCTATCGACACCTGCCATTTTGAGTGCCTGGTCCCTGCTGAGACACTGAGAGCTATGTTCAGAAGTGACTTTTTCTTTTTCAATTGCAGGGTGCAGACAGGAGGCGTCATGTGAATGACAAGCAGCTGGCTGAGAGCAAGGCTGCCCAGCGGGATTCGTGGCAAGGCTGAGCTCCACGCCCTGGTGCACAGGATGGCAAGCTGATCTGCTCCCGCACACAGGCATTCCATAGCACTGCCCTCCTCCTGAGGCAGTGCGCAGAGGAGCAATGGGAATTGAGGACCATGGTTACTTGACATAAATGGCAGATCCCTGGGTGTCTAGTCTCATAGCTGCTCGCTTTAGCTTTGCCTCTCTCTGCAGCCACTGTTTCTTTGCAAGCCACCTCTGGGTGCTGCTGCAAGAGTACTGGAGACCTCGAGGGCAACTTGGGAGCAAATCTTGAAGAGGGGGTGGGCTTCCCGCCTCACCATGATTCAGCTGTGGAAAGTGGTGCGGCACGTGCGACAGCTGGAGCTCCACAGACTGATTCTGCTGCTCATTGCCTTTAGCCTGGTCTCCATGTGCTTCCTGGCCTATTATGTCACCAACAGTCCCAAGATCAAGGAACCACCGCCCTTGCCCTTCAGTGACTGCAGCAACCAGCACAGGGTCCTGATCCCTCCCCAAGCCAGCTGGAGACTCACCAAATCCGTTGACACCTCGCGCACAGATCCTGTGGTGCTCGTCTTTGTGGAAAGCATTTACTCTCAGCTGGGGCAGGAAATTGTGGCCATCCTGGAATCCAGCCGATTTAAATACAGGACAGAGATTGCCCCTGGCAAGGGGGACATGCCCACCCTGACGGACAAGGACAGGGGCCGCTATGCTCTCATAATCTATGAGAATGTCCTTAAATATGTGAACCTAGATGCTTGGAACCGGGAGCTGCTGGACAAATACTGTGTGGAGTATGGAGTAGGGATTATTGGCTTCTTTAAAGCCAATGAGAACAGCCTGCTCAGTGCTCAGCTCAAGGGTTTCCCCCTCTTCCTACATTCCAACCTGGGACTGCGGGACTATCACATCAACCCCAGTGCCCCCCTGCTCTATGTCACCCGAGCTAATGAGGTAGAGCAGGGCCCCCTGCCTGGTGATGACTGGACGGTGTTCCAGTCAAACCACAGCACCTATGAGCCCGTGCTGTTGGCCAGCACAAAGTCATCAGAGTCCATTCCTCATCTGGCCACCCACAAAGCGCTGCATGCCACTGTGGTGCAGGACTTGGGGCTGCATGACGGGATTCAACGGGTCCTCTTTGGCAATAACCTCAACTTCTGGCTGCATAAGCTCATCTTTGTAGATGCCATTGCCTACCTGACTGGCAAGCGCCTCTGTCTCACACTTGACCGCTATATCCTTGTCGACATCGATGATATATTTGTGGGCAAAGAGGGCACTCGCATGAAAGTGTCGGATGTAGAGGTAAAGCTTGCTAGAATAACCCAAGGGTTCTAAAACAGAGTCCCTTTGTCCAATCCAGGGCTGCTCTGGTGAACAGCCAGAAGCCTCAGGGTCGCCCCAAATCTGCATGAAACAGGAGCTAACTGCATACTTTTTCATCTTTAATATAGGGTGCAGCTGCTTAGCTTAAAATGGAGCATTGAATGTAGGGACATTACATGCCCTCACTCAACACCCAGTTTTTCCTTCCACTCACTTACTAGGGACTTTTGAGGTTTTAGTCTTAATAGTATAGCTTTGGGGAAAGAAACCCATCCTGGCCTGGGCAGAGCCAGCCATTTTTATCTGAACTCCTTTAAAGCTGCCTACCTGAGGCTGCTTATGTGTCCCTGTTTCACCTTCAATGCTCAGTTCTCTCTTGTAGCCTCCGTTGACTTAACTGTGTGTTCACAAACAGACAGCAGTGCAATACTGGGAAAGGAGACAGTTGTGTGAAATAGTAAAACAGAAAAAAAACGTATAGATGTTTTCCCAACTCATCACATCTCTCCTACCCTACTCTCCACTCTTAGGGCAAGAGCTGAGGAAGAATTGCCAGTATTTTAGGAAATGTCATTCTGTCCCTCTTTCCCCTTGGAGTATCTTTCACTCCTGGGATTTCAAACTCCCATACAGTCATACAGGACTGTAAACCAAATAGTCATACAGGAAGCATCCCTGCTTGCCCACATCTCACCTAGTGTCACCATTACAGGGTCAGTGTATATAAATCCCTACCAAACCATTTTACATCTGTCACAACTTTTTCTGGATATCAATAACAGACTTCACATGGGGGGGTTCAAGTGACTCGTGAACTCTTGTCAAATAATGCCTTGAGGTTTGTACCTAGGATTAGGCCCTGCCCCCATCCGGATGTCTTCCCAGTAGTTTCTTACCTTCCTCTCCACGCTGAGAACTGGGTAGGACCACCCCTCTTAAAGTGCAAGATGATATTTGCATAGTTGTTTGAGGTGTACATCTGTCCTATCCATATAGCTGTAGCTTCCTTTGGCCCCAGTGAAGAAGGGTGAGACTGTAGAGCCCATCTGCCAAGGGGATCTTACTGAAATCATCTGCTTTTTCCAAGTCAGGGAGGTGAACCTCCTTGTTTTCCTCTGGGATTTAGTGTCTGTTCCTGCTCGCTGTTCCACGGGGCCTCCTCACCTTTTGTCTCTTGATCTCCAGAGTATGCAGGAGTTGTCTGTCCTTGTTTGCAAGCCTTTGATACTGCCTCCTACTTCTCTTTTCCCACATAAAATCTTTTTGCTTCTTGCTGTGGTTTTTGCCCCTATGGCTCTTGATTTAGGGTCTCAGCTGGAGTCTGAGCTCTGGCTGATAACTGTACCCCAGTGCCCTCCCTAGAGATATATTGTTCTTGTCCACATCTGAGGGGAGATTTAATAGCAGCCTTAAACTACCTGAAGGGTGGTTCCAAAAAGGATGGAGCTAGGCTGTTCTGTGGTAGCAGATGACAGAACAAGGAGTAATGGTCTCAAGTTTCAGCACAGGAATTTCATATTACGTATTAGGAAAAACTTTCTCCCTTGGAGGATAATAAAGCACTGGAACAGGCTACCCAGATTGGTTCTGGACCCTCCATCCTTGAAGGTTTTTAAGAGACAGCTAGATAAAACCTTGGCTGGGATGATGTAGTTGGGGATGGTCCTGCTTTGAGCGGGGGTTTGGACTAAATGACCTCCTGAGGCCCCTTCCAACCCTAACTTTTATGATTCCATGATCTCTGGGCATTTGACCTCCTCAGACAGTCCTTGGACCTCCTTAGATATGGTTCTTTCTTAACTCTTTCTCTCCTGACACCTGCAGATAAACTGAGCTGCAGTGCTGAGTCCTCATCAGGACATGGATCAAACATTTGCTTGCCACTTGTCTTGTTTAGCTCTTTGGTGCCCAACCCCTTTTCTCTCCACATTGGTCTTGTTTAATTCGTTGGTGCCCGACCCCTTTTCTTTCCACGTTGTTAGAGAGGTGCGCATAGCTCAGTTTCTCTACCTGTCCTTTTCACCACAGAAGAGCACAGACCATTTTCCCTCCTGCTTAACCTTTGCTGATGTTTGTCAAGTTTAGTACTGTCATCCTGTCATATGTACATATGTGCCACCACCAGAATGTCAGGGTTCTCAGACTAGTGGCACTGCTGACCCATCTCACTGTCTCACCAAATGCACCCTATGCTTTATCTCACCAGGGGCAGAATCCTGCAGTTCTCAGACCAGGACCTGAATCTATTCCTTAATACCAGCTGAGACCACATCAGCAAGTCCAATTGAGATTAGGCTTTGTAAAGATTCCTTTTGAGGAGCCTGTGCTAACAGCCAGCTAAAGCAATTAAAAAAGAACTTGTTCAAAACAAGGTATACTTTATTCCCTCCCCAACAGCGTAGTGCACACTGGACCTAGGTATAAAGCAGAAAAGAGCTCTACATGCATATTCTCTTACCTTCACTGGACTTACTCTTCACGGCCAAAGTGGGTCCAGCTTGCTTTTCATCGCTGAGTTAGGAAGACCCACCACATGGTTTGCAGCCTGCCCCTCTGCCTCTGGGATGTGAATCTTCCCCGCTTGTCTGCTCTTACTGAAGCACCTTGGACAGCCTCTCCCACTCGTTCTCAGAATCCTCCTTTTTTCCAGGGTTTTTTTAAGTTTTAGGCCCTATTTTCAATTGGGGGCATAGCTTTGGGAAAGGAACCCCATCCTAGCCTGGACAGTGCAAGCCTTTGTTATATGAACTCCTTTGAAGCTTGCCTACCAATGGCTGCTTATCTTGTGTTACTGTTTTACATTCTCTGCTTAGTTTTTTACTCTCACGTAGTCTTCTTTGACTTAATTCTGTTCATGGACACCATTACATATACAAAAGCAATTGATCAGAGACTTTTGTAATATTAATACCAAATATTTAAGCCATTTTCACAGTTTGTCATAGCAACCCTAAGTTTGGAGACATTCAGATGTCCTGAAAGTATCACCTGAACCCTGCCCTGGTCCCAAGTAGGACAGTCTCTCTAGAACTGGGAAAAGTTGGAAGATGCTCTTATCTGTAGAGAGCAGCAATATGGTGAGAAAGAGGAGACAGTTGGTCTGACCAACCCAAACCAGATAATTCCATGAGATGTTTCATTGTGGGTTTTAATGGGGTGAAATGGAGAAATAATCTGTGATCAGTAAATGGAGAATCTGAGACAATGCTGGTAAAGCCCAAATTTATCCATTTAAAAGAGGTTCTCTGATTGTAGAGCCAGGAGAGGTTAATGATTTTTTATTATTTTAAAGGGGATAAAAACTACATGGATTTGTTGATGGAGTGGAGGATGGGATCTAACAGTGAAAAAACAGCTGGTATTTTCTTTGGGCTTTTACATGAAAGCTGTGTTTCAAGGACATTATCTCAACATACAGTTCCTTATCCTGCAGCTTAAATGACTGTGGGCAGGGGGGACAGTTTGGGGAGGGAATGTTGTTTCAAATCCCAAAGATTTCTTTACTGTCCTACTGAGGCCACTTTAATTCACAGATCCCTATTCAAGGGACTCCACAACCCCAGAGAGAATAGCTAATGGAAGAAGACTGTACATGTACTTTGGTCATACATTAACCAGCTGTAGGTGGCCTGAAGGGGCTGTGGGGAGTGAGAGAGAGGTCAAGAGCTTAATGTTTTGTCATTGTGCCCCTTTAGAGGTTGGTAACCTGCAAAAATCATGTGGTTTGTCAGCAAGCACTCCTTGTTAGCGAGGATAAGAGTAGATTTAGGGTGCTCAACCCCCAGCCTGCAGTCCAGATCTGGCCTCTAGTGTCTTGTCATTCCACCTGCAGAGCTCCCCACAGGTCCATGGGAAGCCCCACAGGACTTGGCCCTGCATGCTAAATCAAGCATAGAGAGCAGCAGGGGAGCTGATCCTGACACATGGAGCCCAGCAGAGGTGGTGCAAAGTCCTGGGGCCCTGATCTTGGTACATGGGACCAGGTGGGGGTGGTTGGGTCCAGATTGGGGCATGCAGGCCAGGGTGCAGGGTCCAGTCCCACCTGCAGATTGGCCCTGAACCACTCTTTTGGTTCACAGGGACACAAGGTTAGGCCTGCTGGACTAGATCCACAGATGACCTAAGTTTTAGTTCTTAGGGCAACACTGGTAAAGATCGACAGAAAAAAAAGAATTTCAGCAGTTCACCAAGGATGGTTGTCATCAAGGTTGGGGCATCGGGGCACTGGACACACTATCCTAGAGGTTGGCCTATCCTAAATTCAGAGTATTTAGCAATTGTTACCCTGATTTCAGCTTTGGGAGGGAGCCAAAAATGACCACTCTGTGTCCTCGCTAGCACTGTCTGACTCTCAGAGCCAGTCTGAGGCCCTCTGCATTTCTCTCTTCTGCTTTTGTGCGTGTATTTCTTCAACATACACTTTCCTGTCTGACTTGTTGCTGCTGCTGCTCCATCCCCCGGTATGGAGGACATCCCCCCCCATCTACTTTCAAGCTGCCATTTCTCTGTTGCTGCTTTTTTATCCTTTTTTAGTAGGGCCTTGTGAGAGGTTCAAGATTTGTGCTAATCAGTGAAAATCACTGTAAGCTGTGTGAAGTGAAACATCATGTGCCTAAAATGAGCTGAGCCCATAAAGGACAGCTCAGCTATGCAACTCTGATGTCATGGGCATCATACCATACACAAAAGAGTTGGCAGCTCAAATAGCAAGTTAAACAAGATAGTCAGGCTGTAACACCCCACCCCCCACTAGAATTCCTAACCCCCCAATTAAGGGGGATATCATCTGTGCACCAGCCTTGTCTGAGTTCATCATGATTGTAAATTCTTCTGCTGATCCAGCAGTGGAAATATGTGAGCTTTTTTAGTTCTGTTACACCAGAACGGGAACTTTTCTTTTACTTACTTTCAGTATGTGCTTTACAGTAAATATTTAGGGTCATCAGAGTTTTTTTAAACTCCAGTTAGGAGAGGCAGCCCATTGCAGGTCCAAGTGAGGAAATTTAAATACCTTTTTGATAGTGTCCATGTGTCGGGGAGTTGGAATTAGGTGTCCATCATTTGGGTCACAGCTGATTGATGGAGCTAAGTTAAAAACTGGAATGACACCTGTAGTCCAGAGACCTTGTCTACCAGAGCGAGCGGAAGATAGGTCCAAATTTGACTGGGGTGGCAGGTGAGCAGCAGTGAGAACAGCTTCTTTCTGAAACGGGAGACTGAGTCCCATCTCTTCCTCCTTGTGCTAGCCTTGCTGTGCTCCTTGTTCAAGTCCAGGGAAGGACTCTTAATCAGTTAAAGGTCAGGACTCCCCAGGACTCTCCCCAGGGTGGAGGTGGCTGAAGGATTCCAGTTTGTGATACTCAGAACTGCCTGAGGAATGGGTAGGGGAAAAGGATTTTGTGTTTGCACTTCCTTGAGGATAGGTGAGGAACAAGCTCTAAGTCTACTGCGGCAGACTGAGGCCAGTGCCATGAAAATAGCTGGCATTTCCTAAGCACAGGAAGTTGAGGGGCTGCTTACAACTGTGTGATCATTTCATATTCCAGCTCAGGGCAGTCTAGTTTCTGGGCAGCCAGGGGCTGCATGCAGAATGGGTCGCAAACCTGGAGGCCATGTACCAAGGGTCCTGCTCTCCTGACCACACATGCAGCTCCCCTCTGCCATGTTCATGGCTCCATCCAGCTGCTGAGCTACCCATAGGCTACCCACATTGTAATGCAGGCATCCCAGCTCCCTCCTTTGGTGAGGGCACATAGCACAGGCAGTCTGGTCCCCTCTGGCCAGGCACCAGGAGCAGGGCCAGGCACCAAGAAGCTGGAGAAAGAAGAGGGAACTTGGAGACCTGGTCACCAGCCACCACCTCTGCTGCAAGAGCAATGGGCAGAGTGGCAGTTAAGCAGGAGCCCATGGGCTGCATGTTAACCCCTTGCAGAGCACCAGTTGAACAGCCCTGTCTTGGCTGATATCTTATTCTGCCTTTCTCTAGCACCTTCCCTCCCAGAAGCACTTGACAGATGAACTGTGCTTCACACTACTGCTATGGAGTGAGATGAGGTCTCACTTTTGTCCCATTTGCAGAGGGGGAAACTCAGACAGAGTGAAGCCAAATGCATGTTGAGAACCAATTGAGCGGCATGACTGGGAATACAACCAGTCTCCTGACTGCCAGTCCCCACACTTACTTCATCCCACTACTGCTGTTAGAAGTACCATATCCCCCGCCATGCGTATATTACTTCACATGACTAGGGCTCCCTCACCTATTTGTGTTAGTACCCTAAGAAAAAGTTGACATGCAGTTTATTAAAGGCATTTCCTCTGCGGCCTTTGTTTAGCTCCCTCCATCTCCCTTACCCCATGTAAGGGGGAAAATGATGTCAATCTGAACCTACATTGTGCTGCTTCCTGAGTGGGCTGTAAGGAAGGACCAAGGGTCAGCACAAGGTCTAGCACATCATTAACAGCAAAGCTGCCAAGAAAGCAGTCTGACAAATGCTCCATAGTCTCCGAGTTTCTGGGCTCCCTCAGCCCCACCTCTTCCCTGGGGTCCCTCTCTGTAAACAATAGAATTGCCTGCTGTGAAACCGGGTTGTTTAGGATTTATCAGCTGACAGATGTGTTGTCATAGTAACCCAAGCCAGGCTTTAAATCTCCCTCAGTGCAGAGGAATGTTAAGCCTCTTAGCCTGTCTCTTCTTGCTCACCTTCACAGAAAACTTGAGTAGCTGGAGCTGCCTTGCAGTAGAACAGAAAAAAGTGAAGAGGCCTGCAAGCCTCTGGAGATGATAAAAGAAAGTGATGCTTTTCACATCAAAGTTATCAATGGAGGTGCAACCATGTGGCACAGGGCATCTTCCACAGTGCCTGCCCCACCTCTTGTGTAACACCAATGTTTGGGGGCACTGTGCCTGGGAACTGTTACACTCTGAATGCTGCAGTGTGCTGTGTGAAAAAAGGCAAGGGTCTCAAATCTAATTCCCGATGAACTGCAGGTATGCATCTCTGACCTGGCATGGAAGGGGTAGGGACAAGTTACATATAAACCCATTTAAGTGATCAGAAACTGGTTTAAACTTGTAACAGAACAGAAGTTCAGTGCACATACACCAGTTTCAAAATGGCCAAAACTGGTTTAAGATAAATCTGGTTAAATGTAGTATCAGACTTAACTGATTGAGGTCAAACTGGCTTATGGAACTTCTGTCCCAGACCCCTGCCTGGTTCAAGTTAAATCAGAGTCTCCCAGCATGCTTTGGAGCCCTGGGCTGGGCTGTGCTGTCTGCTTCAGAATGCCAGGCTGGCCCTGCCCTCTAGCTGGAGCAGTGAGAGCTGGCTAAGGTTGGGGGGGGAGAGCTGGGAAACCTGGCTGGGGACCATAGCCTGGTCTGCCTGGTGGGGGCGTGGGGCAGGGCAGGGCAACAGCCTGAGAGGGACCAAGCAAACCCTAGCTGGGTCTGGGGTCTGGGAGGGGCTTTAATCCTCCAAGGCCCAGCTCAGTGTGCTGCCCACACCCCCTGCTCTCTGCTGAAGGAGGGTGTGGGGCACAGGCAGGCAACAGCCTGAGAGGGACTGCCTTCCCTCCCAAGGCAAACCCTGGATGGGGTCTGGGAGGGGCTTTAATCCCCCTTTCACCAGTTCAGTGTACTGGCGTCAAGCCCTGTAGGACTAGACTGTGAGGTGGGACGAGTTGGCAAAGACCTGGCACAATCGTTACATGTATGTGCTAGAGACAGAGGATCAGGAGAGGGTTGTAGGCAGCTTGAGCTAGTTACACCAAAGAAAGCAGAGAACTACATTTGCATTATAAAGCAAAACCTGTAAAAGGTGGGAGGGAGACTGGAATACTTAAGCAAGAACTTTGTAAATACCTGGCTGTAAGGAGACAGGCTGCCCTCCAGATTAAGTAACATTTACGCAGGCTTTCTTTTGTCTTTTTGCTTTATTACATTCCATTTTAAGTTAGACTAAGCTGTGTGTGTTCCCACTGTGTTTTACTGGGCTGTATCTTAGCTTAGGTGAAGGTTTTTGGTTGTTCTGTCTTGTGCTTGAGGTGGCAAAGTGCTGTGTTCAATACATGCTTGCTGGTTCAAGCTTTTATGAATTCAATGCCATTACCTTCCCCCCACCCCCCTGTCCTTAATCTGGCAATGGCTGCCCCCCTACCACTTGAGCAGGGAGGCCCCCCCACCTGCATACCCAGGCTGGGGTCCCCACCCTCCAGCTTACCTGGGCTTGTGCTTGGCCATCCCCCCTCCTCTGGAGCAGGGGTTGGGGGGAGGGGGAAATACCTTAGAGGGCTTCTGTCTTCCTTCGTCTTTGGCAGTTGTTGGCAGGCATGCTCTAACATCCCCCAGCTTCTGGCTTGAGCCACTGCAGGCATGTGGCTGCATTTCCTGAATCAGAAGTGAAGGTCTTGTTCACTTCCTTATTGGTTCAATCTGCACAGTTTAGACTAACCTGCAAAGACTGAAACGATTTAGCCTTCAGCTTTTTAACTGTCTGTACTTAGCCCTGGTGATTGTGTCCAGCCCAATGGTGACAAATGTTCACAGGGCATTGTCTGTTCTGTACCTTGTGGGGGACATAAGCCATCAGGTCTGTCAGCGTGACACCTGCCCCAAGCATGCATTGATCATAAGTTCCAAAAAATACCACATGCTGGTTTCTTCTTCAGAATATCTCTGGCTCTGTGGGAGTGAGGGTGGCCTCATTTTCTGTATGGTGATGTTGGGCACATATTCTTCAGTGTAGGGCTACTCCTCATCAGAGTCTAATTCTGCCTTTGCTATAAGGCATGATTAAGGCAAGAGAGGATGGATGAGTCTGGCCTTTCTCACTGGAGAAGCTGGGTTTAATGGGGACTCTTGAACAGGTTGAAACCCATCCTTGGCCCCCTAGAAATAATTGAGCTGACATTGTTTGGCACCGTGCTGTGCATCTGCAGTTGGCACTAGGCCCTTGTTTTCTCATACCCCCTTATAGTGCCTACCTTGAGCCATGTGTATAAGAAACAGGAGAAGGAATGTTCAGTGAATGCAGTTAATGAGTTGGCACTAATTAGTTGCACAGGTTGGCTTAAACAGCTTCTGACTTTTTCCACCACTTGCCCTCACTCGCCAAAGGCAGGTGCATGGCCTGGAGATGGAGGAGGGAGGTGATGATCACATGAGCTCCTGGATTAATGTTGTAGGGAAATCATGATGGACACTTCTTTGAAATACTTGTAATTGCAGTGATTTGTGTTTTTGCCCTTTGGTAACTGAATGAGCAGTATAGCATAAAGCTGGTCTTCTTGTGGTATAGGGTTGTGTGATCATGGCTGTTGCTCTCACAAATGTGTCCAAACAATGCCTGTATAGAGTGGGCCACACAGGGGCTGCCCTAAGGTGCTATCCTGTGCCTTGAGGAATTTGATAAATACAGCTGATTCAGGAAGCTCTTCTGTGCTTCAGTGGTCCAGGAAGAGACTGGATGCATACTACATGTGGTTTCCTAGCTCTGCAGTATCTAACCCAGGTCTGTCATTGCTAGGTCATCACCTTCACCTTGCTGCAATCACTGAGCCCTCACTTCTTAGAAAAGCTATTAAAATGCAAATAACTGTCTGGGCCATGGCCACCTCCCTCCGTCACCAGGCAGTTCCTGATTTACCTGCAGCCAGTGCTCCTGCCAGGTCCTTGCTTGATTAAAAATGGCTCTGAAAGGCAGCTGTATCACTGTTGTTTTCCCCAAGCCTGAGCAGGGTCCCAGTGTGGGGGTTTGGAGGTACACTACTCTCCACCCAAGGTGTTTGATTGGAATTGGGTTGTACCCTACTGTTTGTGACATGTATCTCTCTCTATTATGGGTTGCATTTCTGTCTGTCATCTTGTCCCTCCCTTGATGCTCATTTGCCATGCTGCTAACCTACTGGAAATCTGGCAGAAAGCTGTCCTCTTGCTATCATAACTATTTAGGGTATTATGGGGTAATACCAAAAAGCAAGGAAGAGCCTCATGTTTTGAACCTGAAGGTTTCCTGACTTGTCTGGGATGCCATCTCCCCTCAGTTTCCCTCCAGAGGCATGTGCCTTCAAAAAAGAAAAAGGTTTTTGGAGTTTTCATACAAGACAAGATCCGGGATACCTCCCAGGGAGATGTACTAGGGCAGGGTTAGTCAACCTGTGGCAGAGGCAGCCTCTCTATGTAGCACAGGGGCAGGCAGTTATTTTGGGCAGAGGGCCACTTACCGAGTTTTGGCAAGCTATTGAGGGCTGCATGGGTAGCCCCGCCCCTTGACAGGGGCCCCACCCCCTTGTCGACCAGAAATCTCGCCCTGACCTCTGGCCTTTGCCACCAGAAGTCCCTCTCTTTGCCCCAGGAAGTACTCCTTTGGGGAAAAGGGTTTGTCATCTTAGAATGGGGGGGAAAAAAACAAATTACATACTAAAAATCAAACTCCCATAATAATATATTTTAATTTAATTAAAAAATATATTTTTGTCCTGATTTGTATGTGTTTGTGCTGTATATGTAGAAGTGATTGCATAATAGCTCAAAATGCATTCTTACTTTTGTATAGTGTGTGGGGTGTGCAGGGATGTCAGGGGGTATGGGTGGGTGGGTGTATGGATGTGTGCGGGTACAGTATTTGTGGGGTGTGTGATTGTGTGTGGGAGAGGGTGTGGCTGTGGGGTTTGCAGGAAGGGTTTGATGGTATGTGGGGTGTGCACAGGAGCCTCTGCCCCCCCACATGCACCTCTTTGAGTTGGTCAACATCTGCCCCGCAACAGCCAGAGCCCAAGCAACTTGCAGCACCTCCTTGGCACCATGAACACACACAGCCCCAGCGCACCCCGTGCCTGCTTTGCACCACCTGGTTGCATGCAGCCATAGCGGTGGGGACCAGCATGTGCAGCCGCAACCCTGCATGCCCTGTGCTGGCTCCAGGCTTGCCTGTTGGGACTGAGTGGTGGCAGCAGCAGCTGGGCAGAAACTGCTGCTCAGCGCAGAGGAAAGTGGCCCCTCCCCATCACTGCCGCTGGGCATTTTTTTGCTGCAGCTGCCTGGAGCCCACGCCATGCTGGGCTGCAATTCAGCTCCTTCACTGCCACCTGTGAGCTGCCCTGTGGCTGCTCCCACTGCTGTCACAATGGGCAGCCCAGAAGCAGCGGTGAAGGAGCTGCACCACACCCTAACACAGTGTGGGCTCCGGGTGGCCGCAGCAAAAACTGCCCAGAGGCAGCAAGTGGGAAGAAGCCACTTTCCCCTGTGCCGAGAAGCAGTTTCTGCTCAGCTGCTGCTGCTCAGCCTTGATGGGCAAGCCCGGAGCCAGCGCGGGGCCCAGGCTCAGCAGTGGCAGTGCAGGACAAACTGCTGCTCAGTGTGGGGTAAAAGCAGCCCCTCCACCTCCCACTGCCAGTGCTTCCTGCTTCAGCCACTCAGAGCCCATACAGGGTTGCCCTGTGTCTGCTCTGCGCTGCCACCGCTGCCCCATGGGGCAGCCCAGAGGCAGCAGTGATGCCAGAGGCAGCAGAGCACCAGCTCAGGGATCCAACCTCAGCTCCCAAATGCCCCAGGATCACATACTGCTGCCAGACTTGAGCAGAATCTCCATATGAGATACAGGACAGCTCTGCACAGGCTCCAAGTGGCCAGACCAGGAAGTGCTGGCTGTGGGAGGAAGAGGGGCTGCTTTCCCCCCCATGCTGGGCAGCAGTTTGTCCCACGCTGCCGCTGCTCAGCCCAGATGGGCAAGCACAGGGTGTGTGGGGTTGGGGCTGTGTGTGCTGGTTCCCACCTGTACTGTGGCGCTGTGGTGGAGGGGGGACTGGGACTGAGTGGGCGCATGGGAGCACAGCGACAGCCAGGCAGGAGCCCTCCAGGGCCTGCGCCAGTGTCCCAGGAGCAGTGCCAGCAGGACCCAGCAGGAGCAGTGGGGCAGCAGGAGTGCATGGTCCTGTCTGGCAGGGGCTCTGTGGATCTGGGCCAGCTCTCCTTTCTCCCTGCTGGTGCAGCCCAGACAGACTGGGAGGGGAGGTGGGGGAAGGCAGGCCTTGCTGTTGTTGCAGGGTCCTGCGGTGGCATCCCCTGGGTCCTACTGCTGCTGGCTCCTGTCGTCTTTGACAGGCAGCCAGGGGCAGATAAATATTAATTTTCTAAATTTTTTAGGGGCCCCACCAGCTGGATAGTGTGGCCTGGCAGGTCAAATTCAGCCTGCGGATTGTATTATGCCCACCCCTGATATAGCATGTAGCAGATTAGGAAGGAATCAGGGAGAACAGCAGGAGATAAGGCAGGGAGAAGAGAGCAGAGCAACAGATCAAGCAGAGAAAGGTCTGTAGCTGTACCTGGGGAAGATACAGGGCTTACCTTGTGGCATGCCTGCTAAAAAGGTTGGCCCTTATTGTCCCAGGGGCAGGGGTGGCAAACCTACATGCTGCAGGTGGTACAGGCAGATTGCATGTGTGTTGCACACAGCAGACTGGGGAGGGGAGAAGCAGCCCAGGGCAGGGAGTAGAAAAAAGAGCACCAAGCTGAGCAGGGAGCAGAAAGCAAAGCAGCAGGTCAAGCAGATGAGGTGGACTGGAGTGGCGCTTGGTGAATATTCCAGGCTAATTTGTGGCATGACTGCAAAAAAGTTTTTGGTCCCCCTAGGGCAACCCAGGGAACCCTGTCCAGGCAGTTCTGGGAGCTCTGGTTGGCTCTTTAAAGCACTCCCTTCACTTACTTTAGGAATCAAGGATTCAATTAATTTTCTCTCTCTCCTTGTGCACTATCTGGTCTCAAACCCTAGCCCATCAGGGACAGGGAGCCTTGCTATTCCTTAGATTGCAACCCCAGGGAGCAAGAAAGAACTCAGCCTGGTCCCAGCCAGCAGTGGAGGTGAGGGGAGCCTTGGTATTGAGACAGGAAAGCTTAAGAAGCTGCTGCTAGGAGATGTTATCTACTGCCCCGCTCTGTCTCAGGATTTGCTTTCCATGTCCATGTCTGTGATTTTTGCGAATATGAATAAAAGGGAGTGACATGATTGTGACTCTTGAGGTGATCCTTTCACTCAGCAAGGCAAAACTTCTTACTGTAAAGACTGGAGCTCAGGCCTGTGTGGCGGTTGTGTGGAAGCTCTCTCGGGGAGCACATTAAGAGGAGGTCCCTCTGTAGCATGGCCCTACTCTGCAGAGTATGGTTCCCTGCCACTAACCTCCACAGGGTGTCTGTGCTGTCTCTTTCCCTTCCAGAACTGAACTGGAAACCAGTAAAGTGCAGAGAGATGTGATGGAGCAATGGGATATGAACCCTTCCTTTTTCCTTTCATTCCAACAGGCTCTACTGAATACTCAGAACAAGCTGAGAACTTTAGTGCCCAATTTCACCTTCAACCTGGGCTTCTCTGGGAAATTCTACCACACAGGTAAGCTCTTAGCAGCTGCTTCGCATTCCTCTTTGTCTGTCTTGTCTCCAGGGATGGCTCCCCAGAGTATATAGTAGGCTGTGGGAACAGCCTGCGGTTCTCAGTCAGGGCCTGTCTAATTAGGTCCATTTCTTCTAGCACTGATTCTCAACCACAGTGCCATGGCACCCTGGGGTGCCATGAAATCCTTTCAAGGGTGCTACAGGGTGCCACACAATGTTAGTTCTTAAGTGTGCAAACATGATTTACAAGATAAACAAGATTTCAAACAGGAATCCACAGTGTTAAAAGCTTTCTGACCTGGTCTGGCCTTTCTGAGTTCTTTGCAGCAGGTGATTTACTCTATTATTCTTCTGTAGTCAAAAATGTAGTGAAAACGAAGAGCTGGCATTTTCCTACAAGTGCTTTGAGTCTAAGGAGGTTGAGAACCACTGTATTAGGATCTGCTGACCAAACATGGTGGGGCTGCCTCTAGCAGCATGTTGCAGTGCTAGTAGGTCCCTGGTTACCCTGTTTGTGTTTGTAACTAGCTAGAGATTTCATGGTAAATGTAGCATCTCTCTCCCTTCTGGTTTCCCCATCTTCTCCTCCCTGCAGGTACGAATGAGGAAGATGAAGGAGATGACATGCTGCTCCAACACCGGAAGGAGTTCTGGTGGTTCCCTCATATGTGGAGTCACATGCAGCCCCACCTCTTCCATAATGTCACCGTGCTGGCTGAGCAGATGAAGCTCAACAAGCAGTTTGCGCTGGTAAGGGGGTGAGCCACCACCTTGTCCTCTCAGAACATTGGCCTTGGTTGCAAGATCCCAAAATGTTCCTCCTCTGGGACATATATTGAGATCCTGCTCAAGTCTGGCACCAGTGTGTGATCCTGGGGCATTTGGGAGCAGAGGTTGGATCCCTGAGCTGGTGCTCTACTCCCACTCCTGGAAGCATCATCCATTCAGCTTGCAGGGAGTTCGCTTGCTGGCACCCATTCCAGAGCACAGGTCGTGACACACTTGTGTGCTGGGGTTTTACATTCATTCTGGCTTTACAATCCAGTTCAAATGGCTGTAGACTCTGAATGTGAGGAAACATTTTCTGCTCCATCTCAATTGGCTCAAATGAGATTTCTAAGGGAGTCAACCTGATCAGTGCCATTAGGATGCTTCAGGCAGAAACACATGGAGGCCTTTGACTTTCCAATGCAATGCTAGAGAGAATCTCTTTTCTAAGAAAGACAGGGAATCTCCCCTCTCTCCTTCCCCATTGTCAGGTGAAGGAGGAAGAAATATGCAATGCTGGAGCTATGTCTGCTTGATGTTTCCAGCACAGGTTTAAGCATTGTGTGCAGATTCCTTTGAAAGCAAGCATTTCTTCAGCGTGCATTGGCCAAGTTGGCTGTAATCCCCTCTGGAATAGGAGTCTGTTATTTCATGCCCATGTGACCTCTCAACCCCGCAAAGCTCCAGTGCTCCAGAAATGACACAAACACGATTTTCTCTCTTTTTTCTGCATAACTAGCAGGGCAGTCCTTTGAAAAGAGATTCAAAACAGACAGAGCAATGGGAATGACAGGCCTGTCACTCTATCAAGATGCTCTGGTTTCACTGTCAGCCACCAGGGCAAAGCTGTCATTATTCCCATTATCACCAGAGCCTCTCAGTGGCATTAGAGTCATGAAATGTAGATATTTCCTTCTATTTTAATATTTGGCTCCGAGCCCCAGATCCATACCCTGCACCGCCTCTCACTTCCTGTCTGCTCTCCCCCCTCTCCCCCAGACAGATCCCAGCTGTTGTCTTCCTTGCTCTTCACATCTGTTAGGGGAAGCTTTGTCTTGCTGCTCTGGTGATTCTGTCCTGGACATTGTGGGATCAGGATTTGCCGCAGCAGCAGCATTGGTGGCTGGGCCATTGTAGTCACTGGGACTGACATCAGGCCTCTAAATCAGTGCAATTTGTCTGACCCCCATACGTAAGATTTGTTTTTAGCAGCTGTCCCAGTTTGCTGCATGCCCTATTTGATGGATAAGCACCCTTTCCTGTCCATGTGCATAGATTTGTTGTGAAGGAGGAGCATGTAGCACCCAAAACTTTCCATTTCTGTGAGATCCACTGCCAGTGTTATCCCTGGTTCCTTGCTGCATGTAGGCAGTACTGCTAGCATGAGTCTCATCGTGGCCAATAGGAGATTAAATAAATACAAAGTGATAATAATAGAAAAATTGGGCTGAAAGGGTACTTAGGACATCATCTAGTCCAGCCCCCTGATCATGACAGGATCATCCCTGTTTAAACCATTCCAGACAAGTGTTTATTTAATGTGCTTTTAAAAGCTTGCAGGGATGGAGATCACAGCCTCAATAGGCAATCGGTTCCATTGCTGGACCACCCTCAAAGTGAGGGAATTTTTCCTAATATTCGATTTAAATTTTCCGTGTTGGAATTTAAACTTACTTCTCATCCTGTCCCCGGTGGCCACAGAGAATAGTTATATCCATCTTCTTTATCATATACACCCCTCAGGTAATTGAAGACTTATCAAATCTCCTGTCTTCTCTTGACTAGACTAACTCATCCCTTCCTACCTTTGTTCATAAGTCAGGTTTCCCACACTGCTAGTCATTTTTGTTGCTTTCTGTTAGATTAGGAGTGTTAAACATTCAGCTCCTGGGCCAGATCCAGCCCACAGAACTGTATGGTTTGGTCCATGGGTCACTGGACTGACACTACACCCCAGCCCCAAGCTCTTCATGCAGTGTACAGGCAGGAACCAGCACTGTGCGCCCTGCACGCAGCACAGGGAGTTGGTGTGGGGCATACACTGCATGTGTTGTGCTGCTGGACCAGCCCTGTGCACTGGCTCTGGGACCAGTCCTAACCAGGCTGTGCTGGAATCAACATGCAGGCTGCTCCAGTGGGATGCCACATGCAGCACACACCCCATACCAGCTCCCTATGCCACCTGCAGCACACGGCATGCGGCATGCACCAACCCTGGGGTTTGCTGTGCATGTGGCACATGGGGCCAGCCCATGGCATGCAGTGGTGTGCGGGCAATCCAGGGCAGGAGCTGTATGCGGCACCCAGACCAGCCCCTTGTGCTGTCTGTGCCACCGGCAGCATGCGCCTTGTACTGACCCCATGTGCCAAGTGCACAGGGACCCCAGGGCCAGCACATGCAACACTTGGGCTGGACTTGGCACCTCAGGGGCTACACAGGGGTCAGTCCCAGTCTGGCTTGCAGAGTGACCCAGCAACCCTCAGCAAGTCCCTGGGGCCAGATGAGCTTGACACCCTTGTGCTAGACTCTTCCCAATCTGTGTATGCCTCTCTCACCAGAACTGAGCACTGTGCTTCAGGTGAGGTACCCCCAATGCTGATAATGCTGTTCTGCCCACAGGAGCATGGGATCCCCACAGACCTGGGCTATGCTGTGGCCCCCCATCATTCTGGGGTTTATCCTGTCCACACACAGCTCTACGAGGCCTGGAAATCTATCTGGGGCATCCAGGTGACCAGCACTGAGGAGTATCCGCACCTGCGGCCTGCCCGGTACCGTCGAGGGTTCATCCACAATGGAATCATGGTGAGTGAGTTCCTCCTTGCAAGAGCAAAGGCCCTAAAAGACCCCTAGATTAGGCATGCTGGGAGCAGTCAGCTGAGGGGTGGTTTCTAAGTGACCAGGATGGGGAGCTCATCCAAGTGTTCTGAATTTTGGACCTTCCCAAACCCACAGATCACAACTGAAGGGGAACTTTCGTAAAAACCCAGTTGCTTGTTTCTTAGATCGAGTCAGCACTGAGCAGAGTCTGCATGCTGTGAGCTGGTAGAATGAAGGCTCCTGAATGCCTGTGCGCTTCTAAAAATCCACATGAAAGAGTATGCAAAAGCTCTGTCTCTGCAGGAGCAAGCAGCACGTGGTGCTTTTTGGACATAAGGGCTTTTCCTGTGGAGGAATGTCTGCAGCCAGCCCAATTCCAGCATCTGTCCTGAGCTGCCTTTCAGATGGGGCAGGTCAGCACCTGGGGGGTGTAACATGGAGAGCCAAGCACAGCAGGGCTGTACTGCTATCTTGTTAATCCCCCTGCATCATTGTCTAGGGCTGGTCAAGCATGTGGCTAATTGGAATGTCTGAGTCCTCCAAACTGGTGATACTGGGTCCCTTGCTGTCACCCTGTCATTCCATAGGGTACTGCCTTGATGCTCCTCAGGACTCAGTGCACATGCACACTTTGCTTCCTCTCTCATTTTCTCTCTCTGTGGCTCATCTAGGTGCTGCCTCGACAGACCTGTGGTCTTTTTACTCACACCATCTTCTACAACGAATATCCTGGTGGCTCTAAGGAATTGGACAAAAGCATTCGTGGTGGTGAACTCTTTCTGACAGTGCTCTTGAACCCAGTAAGTTCAGCAGTGAGGGACACCAGGACAGAGGATGAGGGAGGAAAAGGGATGAGTTCCCAGCCTGCTGCCTTTGCCCATGGCTTTGCCTGAAAGGGCTGGCACCTACTTGGTGCCCAGAGGGAGCCTGAGGCTAAAAGCCCAGCAAGGAAATTTGGATAGACTGCATAGCCTGAAAGAAAAACCTGGACAGTCCTGGATGCATGGAGATTCTTGGCAAACTGTGTTGCACTGTCATCATCTCTTAGCAGTTTGTATCAAGTAGAAACTCAGCAAGCACAGCCTTCCCCAGGCATGCGGGGCAATATGTAGAGCAGCCAGACACTAGGTGGGTGTTAGCTCTGTGGGAGTCATCACCAGCCTGATCCCTGAGCCAAGGGTAAGGTGTTTTTGGCTCCCTCTGTTCTGTGCACATCTGACTGGTCCCCAGGCACGGTGATCATGAGTCCTGCCTCAAGGAATCATCTCCCGAGCATTTGTTGCTACAGAGCTTCCCCTCCCCCCAGCATTTTTACTTTTCATTTTGGACTTGCCTGAAACCATTTTAGATGTTTCTCCTGTGATGCTTTGTCATCCCTGAGGCAATCTGGGCCTGACACAGCTGTTTCTCCTCCCCACAGACCTTGCCCAGCTCCAGCAACCTACTGAGCAGGAGGCTCCCTTAAGCCGTCTTCAGCCTCGCTTCAGTTTCTGTTGTGGACTGAGGGGCTGGGGGCCTTTCCCACTTCCACCCAGCTAACACTGGAGAACTGAGCTATGTGACAGTGGGCTCAGGCTACCACAGAGGGGTTGGACTGATGCCAGTTGGGGGTGTGGGAGCTCAGCACTGTTGTCAGCCCAGCCCCTCTGCTTATTACATTTACTTCTTTTCTGTCCCTTCTCTTTCCTGCTGTGTAGTGCTGCTTTGGTGCTTGAGATGGTGCTAAATACTTAGGGCGCACTCTGGGTGCCTGAACTCAGCACACTATAAGCATGACAGAGGACAGGAACCATGTTGTTGCATGTCAGTCTGTGACCACCCTAGTGGAGAATTTAACTGTTTGTGCAACCCATTGGTCAGTGTGTTGTGCTTTGTTTTGTGTCTTATCTGCAGAGGATGTGGGTTTGTTGCAGCCTGTGGCTAAAAAGCTTGGGTCTTTAGTTCCAGCAGTAGGGCTTCAAGTTCTCTAGTTCTAGCGGTCCCTGGTTCAATTCCCCAGTCAACCAAGATGGAGGCTATAACCTTTACACAAACTGCAACCAGCAAATCCACCCTGTGCTTTTGGTTGTCACATCTGCTCTTATCAGTAGCTTTCAATTGAAAACAAAGTACAAACTGAACCCAAGAGGAAACTTGTGTTTACATTATGTACTCACTGGTCAGAGGCATCATTCTGGACAAGTGGAGAGAAACAGCATAGCTCCGTGTTTCACTTGGAGGCTGGGATTTTCAGACCCCCTGGTTCTTTGTGAAGGCAGATTCCTTCCCCTGCCTCCAAAAGCCCCACTTCGCTACAGCCAGGTCTTAAATGCCCTCTGCAGAGACTGCTAGTGAAACTGTCCCATGAGGACTAACCTGACCCCTGCCCAAAGCAAGCTCTTTTAGACTCCGCTTTGCCTTTCTTCTGTGACTTGTGTTTGCACTTTCATTTCCTCTGGCCAGCTGGGTGTTTCTCCAGTGAACAGTGGAAAGCTTGCACACTAAGGCCATCCTTGTTGATCCTGTTTACAGAGTGTCTCAATCCTCCCAGCCCAGGGCCCTGCACTCCTCTCCAGCTGATAGAGCCATCCACAGTCGATAGAGAGCTGGCCAGCCACCATCCCCTGGCAGTGATCCGTAGCAGGCTTGGGGCACAGGCTCTTTTCAGGGCTCTTTGGTGCTTCCAGCCTGCTGTGAGTGTGGGTACACATGCTGGAGTCTCCGGGTTTGTGTGTGTGATTAACTCTGCAGTGTAAACAGATGATGTTTGAACTTCTGACTAGTGAGCGAGCCCTGATGTCAGCCAGGAGAATAGCTGCTTATGTCTCAGTTTGCAGGCTGCCACGTGCCTCAACTCTGTTTACCAGAAGCAGAGAGGGGGGATGTTTCTAAGTGCTTCTCACAGGCTCTTCTGTTCATGCCACATGCTAGGCAGGTCATTGCTGTGCCCACAGATGCCTGTTTTATGTTCTGAAGACTCTTTACCCTCCCTTATTCTCTGAACATTCAGCTTCTCTACCCTTTCCTCTCAGCTCCCTGTCAGTGTTAAATACAGGAAATCAGGCCATGCTGAGAAAAGAGGAGGTCTACTCCCAGGCTAGTCAGGGGTCAATTAAGGGACAGGGTACAGCAGCAGGATTGCTCAGGACTATGTTGCCAAGACTAGCCATGGCCAGGCAGGTCAGGCCACCAAAGGTAATTTGAAGCTTCCCTTCTATATGCTAGGGAGAGTAATCAAAAGGCCCTGCAATTCCCCTTGCTTGGGGCAAGGGTGTTCCCAGTACTGGTCTGTAGATTTTAATGGAGGTCCTACACATACTCTGTTGCATGCACCCAGGAGGTTCTTAGAACGAGGGGGTGGCGTGAGAGCCACCCTCCTCCAGCAGGCACCATGTGCCAGTGGAGGGAAAGGGGGTCCATGTGCCTCACTCTGTGTGCTGGCTCCTCTGGTGGTGGAGGGAAGGGATTCCTTCTGATGCCCTGACAGGGACTCCTATATCCCACATCCCACTTCTCACACCAGCACCTACCAGATGAGGGCAAAACCCTACTGTTGTCCTTGGCACAGCTATTGTCCTGTCCCTCTTGCACAAGGCTGCGCTGCACACAGTGTGAAAAACAGCTGCTACCTCCTGTCCCGTGTTCAGAGGCAGATGGATATGATGGATCTTCGACTGCACTCCTGCAGTTTTTTTCTTCCTGTTTGCTCTTCCTACCCCTCTGCAGTCCCTTGCCATGGCCTCTCTGCCTATCTAGCTGGCCCCAGTGTCAGCGTGACTCACTGCCAGGAGGGAGTTCATGTTTGTAGGTTAGTGCTTTGCAGCTTGAGTGAGCAGAGCCCCAGAGAGGCTAAGGATCCAGTGCACAGAGGGAGGCAGGTGCCAAACTCCTACTCAGTGGAAATCAATGGGGATTGTAGGCTCCTAAGTACCATTTTGGCTCTGGTCCTAAGTGACTTCCCAAGGCCACACCAGAAACCTGGCAGAGCAGAGCTGAACCGAGACATCTTGAGCACCAGTCTAGTGCCTTCACAGTGGAACTGTCCTGCTCTTGGCCTGCTGCACCTCACATGGAGCTGGTATTTCAGCCAGGACAACCACTGCACAAGCAGGCTGGGGCCTGGCTGATCCCTAGCTGCACTCTGCTGTGGACAGGGGTGTCCAGCTACTGCCAGGAGGGGCCAGGGAGGAAGAGTGCTGGGACAGCTGCCAGAACCTGGTCTCCTATGTTAATCCAGTTGGAATTGATTACAAAAGTCATTATGCTAGAAAAAGGCCCAGCTGCAGCTCTTCTTGGAGGTGGGGTGTCCTCCCTTCAAGTGTATTGAAGCATCTCCCTGAGTTGCTTCCCAGCAGCTGGCTCTGCTGACCTAGCTGTCCATCCTCCATGGGATTCAGCTTCATATTCCCCAGCAGTGGATGTCCACATGACCATCAAGGCCCAAAGGCCTCTGAGACCCTCTTGCTCCTGCACTCAGTTGCGCCAAAGAGGCGCTAAATGGCTGCCTCCATCCTGTCTCTGGTTGTGCCGCTGATTTTTCACCCTTGAGGTATTTCTGTGCTTGACCGCATGTGGCAGCATGGCAAGACCTGAGCTGTGCAGTTCCCTGGGAACCCTCAGAGCCACACTAGACCCCAGCTGGCAGCACTTGCATCCACATGCTAAAATATTTAGAAGCAAACTGTCAAGGGAAGTGAATCTGCCTGTGAGGAGTGGCATCTGAACAAGGCAGTTATTTACCACGCACTGCAGGGCTGAGAACAAACAGCTTGTGCCAGCATTCAGGAGCAGAGCGAGCTGTGGGAGGGCTGTGCCTGCACCCAGGCCTTGGCCGTGGTGGAAAGTCCAGAAGAGGGTCACACACCTCAAGACTCTGGGCCAGGGGTGGCACTGGCTCTCAGAGAGAGGGAAGGGGAAGACTGTTACCTCAGGTGCATCATTCCTGTTTTAGAGGGTGAGCCATCCCCCAGTTTTCCCTACATTTGTGATATTCACTCCAACCTGAATCAAACCTGCCCATAGAGATAGGCCGTGAGAAACTCCTGTCTGCCCTGGGCACCGGGACGCAGGGCTGTCCCTGGCCAGGCAATCTATGCCAGTGAGCTGGACAAAGAAAGCTTTGACTTCCAGGGGGGACTACTCCAGGAGTTCTGCTCCTAGTTTCTGATGAGCACACACTTTCAGAGCTTCTGATGACCAGCAGAGATTGCCTGCCTAAACAACTCTAGGCCCTCTGGGAACCAGGGTCAATACTTTATGCTTGAACACAGCAATTGGTGCCTGTGCTTGTCTCTTCCTGGGCAAGCAGAAATGTTTGCAAGAGGCACATGAGAAGGGGAAGCTGTGGAAGGGGTCCTCTAGCACTAACAGCTCCTTGTGAGGGGTTGGCAGGTAACGTGCTCTGCTGTACTGCAGGCTTTCTTCTTGGAATTTCCCAGAATTAGACACTACTTAGGGATGGGAGAGGAGCTCCTGCCTTCTCTCCTGAGTTTCCATTGCTTTGGGCAGGTTGGGGCGAGGGTGGACTTGTTCTCCCTTTTCACTGGAGGACAGCCATCATCTATGAGACATGGATTTACCTCAATCCAGATAGCCGTGTTGGCCCTGAGAAGGAAAGAACTTCATGCTTGGCCACAGGGAAATCTTACTTGTCAGTTAAACACTCACTCTCTTTCCCTGCCTGCAGATCAGCATCTTCATGACCCACCTGTCCAACTATGGGAATGACCGGCTGGGGTTGTACACCTTTGAGAGCCTGGTCAAATTTGTACAGTGCTGGACCAACCTTCGCTTGCAGACTCTGCCCCCAATCCAGCTGGCCAAGAAGTACTTTGAGATCTTTCCCCAGGAAAAGAACCCACTGTGGCAGGTGAGGCAGGTTGGGATCTTTTTAGGAAGCATGTCCTACACTAAGTTAGGGCAGCACATGGTGAAAGAGAGATTTCCATAGTGATACTACTCCAGCACACAGCCATGGAGTGAGAGGGGAGGGAGGCAAGGCTGCAGTGGGCTCTGTTCCTGGCATAAGCTGAAGGGACAAAGGAAGCTGTTAGAAGTTATTGGCCTGGCACATTCTGCAGCCACAGGGGTAGCTGCGGGTCCCAGTGCAGTTACAGCAAGCTAGCGTGAAAGGTAAGCACATGGGGCAGGACTGATGCTGGAAAAGCTTGCAGACATATTAGTGTGATTAATCTGGAAGTAATTTCACACCACAGAATTCATGTTGGTTAAATAAAAACATGCTTATTCCATTTCATCCCAGCACAGCAGTTCTGTGCATGTTAATGAGCAGATAAAATTAGCTGAAGGTGATAGAGTTGTCTGTCTGCCAGGACTTCACAGCTGCTGTGTTTTAACATCATGGTGTAGAAGGAAATGCTTCTCAGCCCAGTAGCGATGGTACTAGGTTGTGTAGGCTTGGTTGTATAGGGCAAGGGCACCAGTGAAGCTTGCAAAAGGAGCTCAGACTCCTAACTCATGTAGGAGCTTTTGAAAGTGTTTTCCAGCATCTTTATTCATGTCTTCTTGGTGCTGAGTGAAGTAGTGATGTGACTATGGAATATTCCCCATGTATTACATAAGAGTCCCTTGAGGGCCCTCTATATCCATTGCTCCTTTTGGCATCAGCTCCATTGGTAACACCAAATTTTGCTCACTATCCTGCAGAATCCCTGTGATGATAAGAGGCACAAGGACATCTGGTCCAAAGAGAAAACATGTGATCGGCTCCCCAAGTTCCTCATCGTTGGACCTCAAAAAACTGGTAATCTGAATAATCCATTAAAGATCAATCCCAGGCAGTACCTGGCCTAGAGCTGAGACCTGGGCCAGTACAGCTTCTATGGATATACATACCTTATGAGTTAGAAGTGAGTTGAACTGTTCCAATTTTGACCATGAATTAAATCGGGTTCAAGATGGAATAGTTTTGCTACAGTAGTATTCCTGTAGAATCAGTCAGAGGTAATATTTGCATTGTAAGAGCTTGTATCAGTGTCGTTTGATAGGGCTATGAGTGCTACCTATGTCTATACTCAGAAGAGCTTAGAAGAGGTAATACTGGGTGCCCACTTGGTGCCTTTCTTGTGCCCATTTGGGCTCTGATGAGGCCATCAATATCACTGGCACTCTCCTGGTCATTGCATGTGTGGGCAGTGACCTGGCATGTAGTTCTTGAGCCAAGGAGCCAGTTCTACCCACTGACAAAGCCTCTTCAGTGAGAACAGTTCAAGAGCCCTGACCTGTCTGTGCAGGGCACTTAAACAACAGATGCCAGTCAGTTGTATAGAACAGGGGTCTCCACCCCACAGGAAGCAGTTCTTGCAGCCAAGCTGTTGCCTTCTACCCACGTGCCATTGTGAAGCTCTTCTGATCTGCCTGCAGCCTTGGCAGTGTGTGTCCCACATGCTGGAACAGTTCACCTTTCAGTGCTGACCAGGGCCACCCTTAACCCAGCTAGGCCAGGCCACAGAGAGCTAGCGATTGACACCAACCTTCTTCATAACTCTCACCCATGCCCACAGCAGTCTGGACTCCTGCCCCTGTGCCAGCATTGACAATGCTTCTGCCCACCCTAAGGTGATGTTTGGGCTGCGAAAAAACACAGGCCAACTAGAATCAGGTTCAATAGCTGTGGAGACACGGTGCCATGGGTTTAACTCTGATTGGCAGCCTGGGTTCTTCCCCAAGCTCCCCTGTTGACTAAAGCTGCATGCTTGAGATAACGCTGAGTGACCGTCTCCAGAGCTATTTTAACATGAATTACAGTATCTAACTCTGGGACTCTAAGCTCCATCCAGCACACAGCTATGTGGGGGCTTTTTGCTGTGTCGAAATACCCATATTTCCTAGTCCTCAGAACAATGCAGGGTCCATTAACCATCACTTCTTCTTGCAGGCACCACAGCTGTGCACTTCTTCTTGACCATGCACCCTGCTGTCACCAGTAATTTTCCCAGTCCATCCACCTTTGAAGAGATCCAGTTTTTCAATGGACCCAACTATCACAAAGGAATTGACTGGTCAGTGTATGAGCTGCTGTCATGTCCCCTTCCCAGTTATTCTCTGCTCCATCCACCTCAGCCTTTTGCTCTCCCATTTCTGCCCATTGGGGTTCATCTCAAGGTGCTCCACTCACATCCTCACAGGAAACTTCTCTCCATTTTTCTCCATCCCCCACCCCATCGAGGCACTGGGTCCTGGCAGTGTAGTCTGTAATCACATCTGCCCATAGCTCAACTTTGCCTAAATTTTTAAAGTTTGGCACCCTTTCCTTCGGGAAAATGGAACTGCTCCTGTCCCTCCAGCCCTGCCATGTGATGTTAGGTGATCTGCTCACTCAGGGCACATTGGAGAGATCTCCATAATATGGGACACTTCCATTATGTGCTTTGATAAGCTACAGAATAGTTAGGCGTGTATGGGGCACCTGACACCTGGGTGCTCTTGAGTAGGCACTTTACCAACACAGGTAGATGCCATTGCATCACTTGCACGTGGCCAGGGTGTCTGCGTGTCCATGTGAGCATAAGGACCATCACTAGTGTGGGTAGGCTGGTGTAACAGTAAGTGTCTCTACGTGGGGTTTATACCACTGACACTAGCAGTATCATTAAACTAGCACCTTTCCAATGCAGACCTCCCTCTGCAGGTCTGTCTTTACTGTAGAAAGAAAAAGAAACCAGTGCCATTGTGTCCAAACAGCATTAATTCATGTGTGACTGTAACTGCTGTGGACATCTCTCATGGCTTCTTGGGCTACACTAAGCCAAGCTGCTCCATGAAATCTTCCCTGGTGAATTTTGAGAGCATTTGCCTTACCTTTTTGGGCACCTAGGAAATTTTGGGACGCCCTAGTGGCCCACTAGGAGAATCAGCTCACAGCCACACTGCCAAGGGCAAAGGGCAATTGTGTGAAGGTACTGGAGGACTATGACTAGCAGCACTTGAGTGAGGCTGGCCTGCCTCCAGGCTGCAGAGGGGTTATGTTAGCACCTACCAAGTTGTCCTCACTTGGGTTTTTTAGCCTATGTCGTGCCCCCCCACCCCCCCATGAGCCAGGCAGCTTGTTAAAAAGCATTGCTGTGCTCAAGTTCAGGGGGTTTATGTATAGATAGGCCTTTAAGGTCTGAGAACCTCACAGCCTTTGTTGTAGTTGCTTCCCTGTGAGGTGGGCCCCTACTATTATCCCCACTGCACAGAGGTTAAGTGACTTACTCAGGATCAGACAGGAAGTCCACGGCAGTACAGGAATTTGAATCTGATTTTCTTAAGTCCCAGGTGAGTGTGAAACTCTTGGAGTATCCTTCACTTCTTACAGGGTTTTCTTTGAAACTCCAGGAGCAAGGGTCTTACTTGGAACCTCCAGCTACTCCTCTCCACCACCCAAGAGGGTGTGCCCCACAAATAAGAAAATGCTGTCTTAGCCCTTTATGTTCCCCACCTGATGTCAGGACCCAGATGCTGTTGGCAGTACCCCCATTCCAAGTCAGTCCCTCTCTGACTCCATGTGCCTGTTCACACCAAGCTCCTGTGTGGCTGGTGCTGGTGTTGTGAGTGCCAGGTACAGTGTGGAGCCCTGAGGCGGCGAATGGGCCACATACTTGTTTCCTGCTGGGTCATCCTCCCCCTCACCCCATTCCATCTCATTCTCCTTGTTGGCTTTGTTTGGCAGGTACATGGAATTCTTTCCCATCCCCTCCAATGCCAGCACAGACTTCATGTTTGAGAAAAGTGCCAACTACTTTGACACAGAGGTGGTACCAAAGCGTGGCGCAGCCCTGCTCCCACGAGCCAAAATCATCTCTGTCCTGATCAACCCTGCTGACCGAGCCTACTCCTGGTACCAGGTACCTCCTCTCTGCTGGGCTGGGCTGCACATGTGTTCTAGTGGGGGAAAGGGGGTACACTGATTTCTGCAAGGAGGGAGGGCCAAATTGATCTTAATTTTGGACAGCAGAGAGTTTGATGTTTACCAGGGACTTGGTGTGTCTGTGCTAGGAGCCAGTTGGGTATATAGTGATGTGTTTGTTCAGGGAGAGGCAGAATCCTGTGTCCCTGTCTACTAACCATGTGCATGTGTTCCCCAGCACCAGCGCGCTCACAATGACCCTGTGGCACTCAACTACACCTTCTACCAAGTGATCTCTGCGAAAGCCCAGGCCCTTCAGGAGCTGCGTAATCTGCAGGGCCGATGCCTGCTCCCTGGATGGTACTCAACACACCTAGAGCGCTGGCTGACATACTATCCCCCAGGGCAGGTATGAGTGCTACCACCTGTAGCAAAAGGGTGGTTGGGGTCAGTGAACAGTGTTGCATGGAAACCAGCCACCCTCAGGAGTGACAGAAGGCCCTTGTGCCAGAGGGGGAGGAGGGCAAGAGAGTGGCCTGGCTTCTTGGAGCCCAGCACGGTGACCGCAGAGCCAAGGGCTACGCAGTCCCTCTCATTCTGCTTTCACTTCACCTCATAGCTTATTCCGCTGCTTCCTGCCCTCCCGTGTGACTCGATAAGGGTTGAGCTTGGATACTTTGGCATATCCTGTCCCCACACATTTCAGAATTTCAGCTGGGATCCAGCATCTGCAGGCATTAGAGTCAGCGTCAGTGTCTAGAGCAGGGTGTCAAGTTCCACAGGCCAGATGAATGGCGCAGGGCTGGTCCACAGGCCAGATCAGGCCCATGGATCTACTCCCCATGCCTCTGCCTGCATGCCTGATCCATTGCAAGCAGCAACTGCCCAAGCCGGTCCAGGGCACCAGCTTCAGTAACCACTGAAGCCCAGGACTGGCCCTGGCAAGCAGTACAGTCTGAGACCTGGCCCTGCCAGGCTGCCCTGCTGGACCAGTCCTGGACTGTGCCACCCACGCCACTCGTTGGGTTTGGGTCCTGGGCTGCACCTCCTGCAACATCCGGAGGCATAGGCAGCAAGCAGCGTGGGCAGTGCAGCCTGGAATTGACTACAGCAAGTGCCACAGGTGGCCCATGCCTCGGACATTGCATGGGGTGGGGGCCGGTCTGGCATTGCAAAAGGGGCAGCACCAGGGCTCCATGGGTCATGCTTGACACTCCTGGTGTAGGTGGCTGTGAGCACCCCTGCAGTACTGCAGTGTGTGGAGACCCACAAAGGACTCATGTTCAGCAGTAGCAATGCAGTGTGCATCCCCAGGACCCAGGGGTCATGCAGCTGCCTGCCATGCTTTGCAGGGCTATAAAGGGAGGCCTTAGGATCTGCTGCTTGTCATGGTTGCTCCTAGCTTCAAGTAACTCTGCTCAGGGTGCATTTTATTGCAGACGAGTCTGTTGTCCCTGGCCTACCTAGCATGCAAGCGTTCTGTTTATCAATTTCCTGAAGATAATTAACATAAAATGCAGATCATTTCAGTCCATGAAGCCACCTTCATTAGAACAAGAGGTTTAACTATCCTGTGTGCTCGAGTCAGAGACAATCTTAGCAACCTCAGTTTTCTGCTCACCATAAATGTTGATTGCCCAGGACTCAGCCTCTGTTGACAGAGTTGTTCTTGGGGAGCTCACACACCCACAGCCTCCCATCAGGCACCTTTGGCCCTTGTTCTCTGCAGAAGCAATAACTGACTCTAGCTGGTGGATCTGTTATCTCTTGCACGCAGCCATGCCATAGAACAGGAGGAGAGAGTGCAGCAAAACAGAGATCTGTGTTGGTGGTGGCTGTTAGAGCAGAACCAGTGCCTCCTGTCCTATGTGGGCAGCAGGATGCAACTCTGACAAGAGCAAACCAATCTTGGTGCAGCCACAGAGAGCAAGAGCAGCTGATGTCAGCTCTGCCCAGGCAGCATGTGGTGCAGCTAGAGGTCAGCAGGTTGCATCCCTTCCTCCACAACCTGCATGTATGATTGGGAACCCTGGTAGAAATTATAGATTAACTATGCCCTCCCCCCCTAATTTAAAAGTGGCAGCAGCAGCTACAGGAAACCAGACTGCACTTGCTTCTGTGTTCAGAACTGGGGGTGTCAGCAGGGAGCCACATCAATCTGAAGTATGTCATCACATGGCTGAGCATGCATCTGTCTCATTTAATAGCTGGCCATTTAGTACCAATGACACAGGAGGGAGAGAGAGAGAGAGAGCACTATCCCCTTAGTATTATCCAGTGACAAGACTTTAAAATAATGGCAGGAAGGATGAATCAGAAACAGCTGTTAATTGCACTGAAAACTTTTCAGCTGAGCTCATCACAAAAACTTAAAGTGCTCTGAAAAGGTGGAACTAGGGAGCTCTCCTGATTGTGGCAAAGTTCACTGGCCAGGCTTCTTTAGCTGATGCGCAGGGCAAAGACTAAGGCCGGTTAGAATAAGACTCTGGGGGCATGACTTCACTGCAGAGTTGCATAGTAAGATCAGCATCCAGGTTGGCCTAACCCAGCTTTGAACAGTCACACTATAGAGCCTACCTGAGGTCAGGTGACATAGCAAGATGACTTTCCAGTCTCCTCTTGAAGATTTCCAGGGTAGGCTTTTGTACCACTGGAGGGAGCTTATTCCACAGTCTGGACACCCACCCTAGTTTTGAAGTAGTTTTTCCTAATGTTGAGCCTGAAACAGTCTTCCAGGAGTTTGTGACCATTACTCCTAATTTTCCCCTCTGGTGTCCTGGTGAACAGTTGTTCACTGAGCCCTTTATGTACTCCCCTGATGTAGTGGTAAGCTGCTACCAAGTCCCCTCTGACCCTTCTCTTTTTGCTCAAGCCACTGCAGCCTGCCTGGAACTTCACTTAGGTTTGTCACTAAGCTGTCTGGAGGTGCATCCTATGCTGCTTTTGCATGACTCAGTGAACCGTGAGCAAGCCTGGCTGTTCTTCTGGGTGCACAAGAGGAATTATGGGAAGGAACAGGAGAACTGTCAGTAGATGTATGCTTCAGCTTGCCTCCTCATTGTTAATGGAGTGGTTTAACCAGACTGAATGAAAACAGCATTCTGGTTTCAACCTATACTCCCAGGCAGTCAGCTCGCATGGGTTTGGCAGTAAGAGGGTTTTGTGGGGGTGATGGAAAAGGGGTTATAAGAGCTTGTCAGCAGCATTCATTTAAGAAAACCAGTTTTTAGGAGGAAGAATTCTGCATTGCAAAAGGCACCAAAAATACTGTAACGATGCAGTGACTTTATACAAAAAAAGGGATATTTCCCTGTCACTCTTTCTTACTGGGCTTTGTTTTAGCAAACTAATTGCATAGGAAAGGACTCTACAGATTGTTCAATGGTATTTATACTGGTTGATGTCTGGAAATCTGCCACAGAGAGGCCATGTCATCCCCCATCCCCTCTAAACACTGCTTCCTCACTTCCTCTCCAATATGCCAGTCTGAGACCAGGACAAGAAAAGGAGCCTTTCCATTCTGAGGTTGAGAGAAGGAGCTGCTAAGCTCAGCTGAAGAGATGAACTGCCTCACTCCAGTATGCCTGGTGTACCATCTGTGGCCAGCAGCTTCTAACATAAGGGCAGGCAATTATTTTGGGCAGAGGGCCACTTACCGAGTTTTGGCAAGCTGTTGAGCACCACATGGGTAGCCCCATCCCTTGACAGGTGCCCTACACCTTGGTTCCTATCTTATGACTGGAAGTCTCACCCCTAACCTCTGACCTTTGCCACCAAAAGTCCCTCCCCTTGCCCCTGGAAGTACTTCTTTCAACAAGGGCTTTTGCCATCTCAGAACCAGAAAAAAAAAAAAATTATAGTCTAAAAAGCAAACATCTAAAACATTCATTAATTTGACTTCAAAAAATATTTTTGTCCTGATTTACATGTGTTTGTGTAGTATACATAGAGGTGATTGCACAATAGCTTAAATGAAGTCTTACTCTTGTATATTATGGGGGGATGGGGGGAGAGCATGGGTGGTGTAGGTAAGGGTGAGGGAGCATGTGCGTGTGGCTTTGTGAGGTGTGGGTGGGTATGGGGTTTGTGGGGGAAAGGGTGGCTGAGGTATGTGATGGGGTGTGGGTGTGGCAGTCTGCAAGTATGGCAGTGTGAGGGGTACATGCGTATGGTGGGGTATGCATGTGGGACTCATCCTATGAACCCACACTCTGTCCCGCCCTCCCTGCACCTCCCCCACCCCGCTCCTGGCCCTGGGGTACCAGCGCGGGCCCTGCACTCCCGCTCGCTGCCATTCACCCTCATCTGTAGCTGCCATTTCCCCCAGGGCTTCTTATCTGAATTTCCCTCTGGCACAGGGAGGCGGGAACAGGGGCCCAGGCCAGAAGCCTCTGGTAGGCACAGGGCTTCTGGTTGGCGGGGGGGGGGGGGTCAGGCAGGCCTTGCTGCTGGACTACAGGGTCCTGCCACTGGCTTCCCCTGGGTCCTACTGCTCCCGGCTCCTGTAGAGTTTGACAAGCAGTCAGGAACATAAATGTTAATTTTCTAAATTTTTAGGGGCCCTGCAGGCCAGGTAGAATGGTTTGTAGGCCAGATTTTGCCCACCCCTGTTTTAGCATCTCCTACATGACCCTAGGCCTCAGCTCCCCAGAGCTCACCCCCAAGTTATTCCTTGTGAGCAATTTCCAATGAAATAGTGCTTCTTGTGACAAAAAGCCAGTGTTTGTCGGCTATGCTCAGAGGAGGAAAAGGAATTGTAACACTGTGGAGAGCAGCATGTTTAAAAAAAAAAAAAAAAAAAAAAAAAAAAAAAAAAAAAAAGAGGAAGCAACAGGCTCTTGAGCCAAGGTCTGCAATTGTTCTAGGCATCTGATTGCACAGCGCTCCTTCACGAAAGCCCAACCCCAGAGACGCTCCTTCTCTGGGTGCATGACAGAAACTGACAGACTCACCCAGGAAGCTCATGGAGGGTCTCCTTTCAGATTCTGATTGTGGATGGCCAGGAGCTCCGGCACAACCCTGCCTCCATCATGGACAGCATCCAGAAGTTCTTGGGGGTGACACCACTCTTCAACTACACCCAGGCTCTCAAGTAAGGATGCTTCAGTATGCACATGACATTGCTAATAGCTATGGGCCAGGCACTGCATGGGAGCTTGACCATGACTGTCCTTCGGGGGAGAAGGGCTGTAACCAGCTGTCTGAAGGTTCTCCAGAGGGTTGCAGTTTACACCAACAGCTAAGGGTGTAACAGTTCTAAGGCCGCCTCCCCAGGCTCCTCAGTTGCAGGCACCCTGACAGAGCCTTGACTCCAAAACCAGATGGAAACCGTGGCCAGTCTGGGCCCTTCTGGTTACCTCACTTCTCAAGAGCTAGGAATGGGCTGAGTGGGTACTGGGGAGGGAGGTCTTACTCTTCTTAGAAGCTGTGCCACCCCAGTTTTAGACTCTCTGAGTGTGTGTCTGTGGGCCAGTATAGAACATAGGATGCGTGCTGGAGTACATACAGGTGCCCCTCATGCTGCCCTAGAGGCCTCTCTCCCTAAGTCAACCTCTCCAAGCCCTGTTGCTGGGTAGTGAGGTTCCCAGTACAGTAATTCCTCATTCAGGACCTTGTTATCACAGTAGCTGCTGGGGGACAGGATATTTTTCCCTGTGCTGGTTTAAAACCATGAGGCTGAGGTTTTAAGCACAATAGGATGTTAGTCTAACTCTAATACAGACCAGGATATATATATATTTTTTTTTTTTTACACTAGCTCCTACAGAACTTGCATAGCCAGCAAACCACACAAGTGTTTGTTTGGGTGTAATGGCAGAAGGAAAATAGTTTTGAAAACCAACCCACTGTTGCAGCATTTTGCACAAATGCTGTAGCATTTACTTGGGCCCACAGCATGTACAGCTAGTTAACCTTTTTTTTTTTCCTTCATTGTCAACACTGAAAAAAAGTGCTCAAAAGAAGCAAACAGCATAGAGTGAAACATCAGCATTTAAAAATCCTGAATGGAGACTCGGCTAAGGGAAAGGAAGAAGTTCATGGACTCTTTGATTTTTAACATAAGTGTCTTTTTCAGGTTTGATGAGGCAAAAGGCTTTTGGTGCCAGGTACTGGAGGGAGGGAAGACAAAATGCCTGGGAAAGAGTAAAGGAAGGAAATATCCCGATATGGATTCCTCGGTGAGTAGCCTGCTCAAGCAAAAACTGCGGTGCCCAAAGAGCAGTGGGGAGACTGTGCATGGTCAGGCCTGAGTGCAAGTGCCTTCCTTCTTCCTAGGGGATGTTGTTGCTGAATCAGCAGCAGGGAACAACAGTAGACAGGGACCTCTGCTTTAGAGGAATGTGTTGTTGAGGGCAAGACTTTATTTAACCCTCACTAACACCATCTACCTTCTCCATGCAGTCACGGCTGTTCCTACGAGACTTCTACCGGGAGCACAACATTGAGTTATCCAAGCTGATGAACAGACTCGGGCAGCCCCTTCCAACGTGGCTCCGGGAAGAAGTGCAGAACTCCAGCTGGAGCTGAGCCTGGCTGGCAGCCGTATAGTGCTGTCACTCCCACCAGTGTGGAAATACTTTACACTGCCATCTCTTGTCACTCAAAAAAAACTACTGGACAAAAGGGCAGGAGCAGGGAATGTGTGCAGAGCCCCTCCTCCTGTCCCGGCAAGGGCTGCTGCCTTGTCCCTGTCACCCACCAAGATGCAGAGGATGTGGCGCACAGTGCAAATTGGGCCCTTAAGTATTAATGGTTTGTCACATAGCTTTGTGCAAGATGGATGCAGAGCAACTGCAGTCACTCCCAGTTCAGCACCTGCCTCACCCCTTCCCAAGCAGAGACACACCACAGACCTCTGGTGGGCTTCACTCCCTCCTCCAAGCAAAGCAGGCTGGCTGGGGGGTGGTGGTGGAAAAAGGAGAGAGTGATAGCCCTCTACATTCAGCCCATTACCCACAGAGCACCCAAAGCATGGTGGTTGAAGTGTTAATACCTTACTCCAGTACCGCTACTGAAACAGACGTGGCATGAGGGGCCTGTGCTTTGGCTGGTGAGTGGCAAGGCGGGGCTGTGGCAGAGCAAAGTGGGGGTATAGGTCAGTGTAGTACAGGCATGGGTCCTGCTTTCTCTGTGTTGGAGGTCGGTGCCATTGCTACTATCATGTGGCACCTCAGAATTGCACCCAGGAGTAGTCTGGGCCCTGCTCTGGTGGTGTGAAGAAGATTGCCTTTCCCTGCCTGCAGCCTTGCTATCATGATCCTGTGAGTGAAGGTAAGGGGCCATAGGAAATGAGGCAGAGATTTGCATAAGTTGCCATAAGTAAACCACTTGTTTTAAGGCAGAAATGAGAATGTGCGCGCTCTTGCTCGCTCTCGCACAACTCTGCGTGGGTGACTGGCCTTTGCCTGCTGAAGCTCCTAAATGTGGTTTGTGTCCCAGTATAACCAAGCAGGGCTCCTTCAGGTCTGCCTCCCCTCCCACCAAGTGCTGTGCAGTACTATCTTTGGTGGGGAAATCAACAGACCTGGGCTTCATCGAAGGCAAGGGCAGAAGGTGAGGCCTTACACCTGTTTCAGACCACAGCTAGTCAAGTGGACAAGATCTTATTTTTGCCCATCCCTTCCCCAGGACCACAGCCCCTAAAGATTTTTTTGCTCAAAAGCAGCATAGGTTCAACTTTGGCATGAAGCTTGTCAGAGAGAGAGAGGGGCCTCCTACTCTACGAGACAGGATAGGGCCTGATCCTTGCAATTCAGAAAGGAAGAAGACTGAACCAGATGGAAGTCCTCACTGCATTTTAGAGGCAGGCTGTGTGGGGAGAGCAAATACCAGGTCACCTATGCCATGTGAAGTGAAGCATTCTGGGGTTTTGTCTTGCTCCGATCAGGCACTCTAGAGCAGCAAGGGACTGAGTCACTTCTGAAACAGTTGCAAGTTCATTTTGCTGTTACAGTCTAAGTTTTCTTTGGCTGAGCCATGGGTACCTTCCATGCGTAAGGGGAGCCTCTGGAGGTAGCAAGCTCCCCGCCCCCACCCCTAACCCCCCCATAGCATTATACACCCAGGAGAGAAGGTGGGGGAAATGCTCCTTCTTCAGAAGACAGCCAGGTTTCCCCCGAGAACAATCTGGCCAGGAACACAAATAACATGGCAATTTCTGCAACTGTCATAATTTTTCCCCCCTCCCTATCAGAGAAGTTGTTTCAACCAAGCTTTTTCATTAAGCCCTAGGTATTGTGTATTTTAAATGGTGCATTTACCATTGTATGTAAATGTATATAACATGCAATATAGTATTTTATTCCATGTGCCCTGGGGAAGGGCAAACCTTGTGCAGTCAGAAAAAAGAAAGAGGAACAAAACCCATTCTCAACCCTGTTAGAGGCCAGAAGAGGTGAGTTGAGGAGAGCCCCACTTTCTGCACTGGATTCATGTATAATGTCATTCACATTGAATGATGATGATAATGGAGAAATTCTTGGCTCTCGCAGCTGAGCACAAGTGTCTGAATAAAGGCTAGAAGTAGCAATAAATGTACTACTTATTTTTTGTTGGGCTGTGCTGGTCTGCCATGTTATCTTCTGCCTTCAGTTGCTCACACAGTAAAAGCCACCCCAGGGCCAGTGCCACCTTGCCTCAGTGTGCAGTGATGGCAGGGTTGGCTACTAGCCCCAAGGCTGTGGCAAGCAGCAGCTATATGCCACAGAGCTGTACATTGTACAACAGGCTGAGAAGGCACCGTCCTCCCCTCTTCCTAGGTCTGCACAGTAAAGGGAGGTTCTTGACCCACTCTTGCCCCACTTCCTCCCAGCTGCAGCCAGGAATAGGCTCACATCTCTGATGAAACACAAGACCCAGTCCAGTGCTGCTCAGGTCATTAACAGGGAACAACAGCCTGCTGTAGGATTAGCACATCTATAAAGGTGCTCACATTCTCTCATTTCACTCAGCTAATTAAATTTGAGGCTAAGTGACATTATAGTTAAAATTAGGGCAGCTGTTTTAACAAAACAGAAATAGCCAACAGCTATCAGGACCCCATGCACTTCAAACTGCAGACCAGGGCCTGAGGCAGAACCTACCCAAGCAATGCAGGTGCAGTACAGCCTGTGATTGTATTATGCACTGCACAGCAGAGCTGCCTTCTGAGGCTCTTACACTTCCCAAATGTGTTGGTCCCTTTTGAGTTGTCACTTACCTCTTATCTTTAAGCTTGTGCTCAAGCCTGCAGCACCCAGGCCAATAGGAATGAGCTACTACTGCAGATTTCTCCAACTTCAGCTAGCCTTCCTCATCCTCAGTTTCAACCATACATCTAATGGCTTGGCCCCTAATTCAAGCACTCTTAGCCAGTCTACCCCAACCAAAGCTTCCTCCTAACTGGCACAGTGACTGGAGCAGCTACTTATTCCCCAGACAAAGCCTTCCAAGCCTGAGGAAACAAAAACCAGTTGGCTATTTAGATAGGTTTCAAACACAACCATCCCATGTGCAGATGCATTACTGTGGCACCACCTTTACCCTGACTGGAGGCTGATGAAGTCTATGCTAACATGGTGTAGTTCAGTGGAGATGAAGGGCACGGCCACAAGTTTGTTCTGCATGAAGGGAATTTAAAATGTACAAGGAAACAGTTCCTGTATCACTGCTGTACAAAACCTCGTGGATACCTAGCACTCTGTGACCCACCACAGAGTATGAGAATTTCTGCAGACTAAAAAAAATCATAAAAATTAGAACATCATCCAAAACATGCATCTAAAGCAGTGGTTCCCAACCTTTTTTTGCCACAGCCTGCTGCTGGGAGCAGAATGCAGTGGTGCCAGTGGAGCTCCCAGCATGGGGAATGACTCTTTTGTGCATGGCATTGCCAGCATTGCCCCCTGCAGCCCTCATTTGGGTCATGACCTGACGTTAGGAACTGTTGATCTAGAGCTTAGTTTTGTAATGCACTGAAAAGAGGACTTGTAACCATGAAAATACTGTAGGGGTTTCCTCAGAAAAGAGGTTGCTGCTTCTCCATACTAGCTTAGAAAATCATGAGCTAGAAAATGGACTCATTTGATCCCATTTGCCTGAAAGGCCTCTCCAGGTTAGACTGCACTGCTGAAGAGATCACATCTTGAGCATGTGCATTTAAGGTTAGAAGACTTATGACCAAAAGGAACAACTGCCTTGGGGAGACAGCTTAGTATTGTCAGACAGTCAATGGCTGGAGTCCAAGTTCACTATATGCAGCACACTGAGCCTTATTTTCAATTTCAACTTCTTGAAACTTCCCACAGAAATGAAAGCCACAAGAAGGAAGATCCCATAGCCCACTGTCTGAAAGTACTGTTAAGCTGAGGTGGGGAATATTATCTGTGCAGGAAACCTCAGCATCAGCATCCCTTCCACATTAGTAATTGAGGCCAATACAGAGGTGTTGAAAACAGAGAAGAAACCCAGATGTAATCAGGGTTCAAGGAATGCAGTGCTGAGACTGGAACCTAATTTCCCAGCCATGGGGTAAATGCCTCTATGGGACACCAGGAAGCCTTGCATGGATAATGTAATAATGACATCCTGGCTTCAGCATTCTACCCGGGACCAGTCTCCAGGTACTCGCACTGCCCAAACACAACATTGCAGCGCTGGAGGGCAGGAAGAACCAATACACTATGATGGGTCATACCCTACACTGGCAGAGCAGAGAAACACCTCTTGTCCTAAGGCATGTAAGAAATGCCCATCTAAAATGGAGTCATGCATCAGAAGAGTGTTCAGAGCTGGCACGTTACCCTTGTGTTTGTTCCGTCTCCTTCCCAAGTACAACCTTGTGCCAAGTGAAACAGGAATGGTAGAGAACTGCCCTAGCAAGACGAGGAGAAACCCGCATGCTACAAATTATTAGCCCACGTGCTATCCAGAACCCCTTCCCCTGTCCAATTGGTTGGTCTGCTGCTTCTCACCCTGTGCTTTCTGCCTGAGCTGCTCTGCTTTCTGCCCTGTCACTATGCTGTCTGTCCCCTCCCTAGTTTGCCACAGGTTGGCCATCCCTGCCTTGGAGCCTTATGCAGGGATTTCATCCAGGAGTTTAAACCCTTCAAGAAAAGATAGTGGCTTTGTAAAGAGTTGTTTCTTTTACCAGAATAACTTCTCTGTTCCTTACCAAAAGTGCTTCCTGGTTCTGCAGCAAACTCCTCTCAGCTGGCTTTGCCACAGCTCTAAGGATTTGGCTCATCTGTTCTAACTGCCTGCTGAAGGGCAGGGTGGGGGCAAGAGCAAGGCAGGACTAGCCAATACCAAGAGGAAAAATATCACAGGAGAAGCCTGGCAAAGGAAAAAGACCCCCAGCAAAGCAGGAAAAAGAGGCACCTCCAAGAACTCTGGACGGTCCTTGTTTATACAGGGCACTTCTGGCACTGTAAATGTAAAGTACAAGCACCCCGCCTGTTACATCTGTGCATTTGCTTTTATGCAAGTGATGCACATGTCCTCCCTAGCCAAATACCAGCACAGCAAGCGACCCAGAACCTTCTGTTCATATTGAAGAGGTGACTGTCCAAACAACAGTCCAAACACATTGTGGTCCTCAGAAACCTAGGGTAGCTGCTACCCACTGCAAGCTCCAAGACCCTTTGCTCCAGTCTGAGGGATGCACATGCTCTCCTCCCTTCTTGCAGCTGCAGGAGAAACATGTAGGAACACAATGAAAGCAAGGAAATGCTGAGATGGAGTGTCTTTCACACCTACCCCAGTCTTCTCCACAGTTTCTAGCAGTAAGGAGCTCTTTGGTTACTCACATGGTCCAACTGCTGTGGTGGACAAGTCTGAAATATCCTCCCCAACAGAAATTTAATCTCCCACTCAGTAGTCTGGATTAACTAAATCTTTGTCATTCAGTTTCTCACTTCAACCTAAGCGCGCACACACACACTTACCTCAGTAACCTGTTCTGTGCCTTGTGCTCTGGCATTCAGTACATGCAGCTCCACCACTTTGCCCTCTGCTCCCCTCCCTCCACTGTATTCTCTCCCCTCCCTCATGTTTTTCATTAGACTTGTCAGATGCAGAAAGATTAGGAGACAGTTTTTCAGAAGTTTCATCTGCACAGCTTTGAACATGGGGCCTCTTGCTCTCCAAGTGGAAACCAAGCCAACCTTCTTCTCTACAGAGAATGTTCCTGGAGACCTAGACCCCAGGACTGTCTTCAGACAAGTCCTTCATTTTCAACATTAAGAAGATAACTTGAATCACAGTCTTCAGCTAGCCCAGCAACACCAAACAGTTCCTATTTACATAGTGCTGCCATTTCAGCACCCCAGACAGGCAGGCAGATGCACTGGAAACCTCCAAGATGGGATATTTTCTTCATATTTAGCTGAAGACCAGTAAAACTTTCCTGCATGTTGCACCTTAATATTTCAGCAGCTTTTTAATCTCTCATCAGCCCCCATATAGGATAGGCAGCCACTTGAAAAGCTATTTGACCACTTAACAAGACATTCAAAACAGTATTTGAGTATGTCTGAACACAATTTTTGCCCAACACTTACAAACATGTCCATGAATTTCAACAGCACAGGTAATGAGCCTTTGGAACAACCTACCAACAAATGCAGCTGAGCTTCCATCATTTGAAGGCTTTTTAGCAATCAAGGAGGATGCTATACTGTAAGTCAATCCCAAGTTGTGCTTGATGCAGGAACCACTAGACAAAATTCTCGGCTGAGGCTTAGAAGGGGTGATAGTGATGGTGATGGTCCATTCTGGCTTTAATTTGTTAATTCTTTTGAAGGGTTACTGAAAACAGTTTGAACTGCAACATTTTCCCTTCCCAGCACCAAAAGCCCAACATGGCTGGATTGTCTTAATACACAGGAACCAGAGTGAAGCTCATTGTTACTGGCCAAGTTGAGTGAAAAGCAAAATGCACAGCTGGGAAATAAACAGGTTGGATTCTTACCATCTTTTTAGCATCCTTGTTGCTATTAGTAATAAATGAAGTGCACCATACCTCCTTTCACAGATATATTTAACATGGCAGCAATCCTTTAGGTGTCCCACACAAAGGAAATGCTTTCTTGTTCAGATGTCTTCCCCACAACAGCATCTCTGCTGAACTTCTTTCCAAACTTACATGAGCAAATGGCTGGTGTTCCTCTCTTCAGAGCATGTAGATGGTTCCAGGAGAGCAGTTACTGTTAGTTCACACCTCTACGTGACAATTAAGCTTCTGAATAGTATCACTGATGTTCAAGCCCAAACCTGGTGAATGTTCAAATAAAGGACACATGGGAGGCTTCACTCCACTTCTACCTCTTAAACTTAGCATTCTCACAGATCCCCCAGGTGATCTCATCAGCCAGCACCAATGTGGGCTGCATGAGGGAAAAACCTCCTCAGTGCTATGTCAGGCAAGAGATTTTTCAGACCTGTTAAGGCTCAGCCCAAAGCAACAACACCTAGCTCCCCTTTGTGCTGTCCAACTACTCGCCGGCAATACAGAAACATGCCCTCACATCAATACCACAGCAGAGAAAGAGGAGGGAATCTGTCTAAGAAAACGAGTGTTTAATCAGGAAACGAGAAGAGACAAGGGATAAGAAATCGATTACAGGAGAGCAGTACCCCAGCCAAAAGGAACACGATTGTACAACTCGGAACGACCAGGATCAGAACATCCTACGGACCCAGCAGTGCCCCATGCGGGAACACTCCTGGGAAGGAGCCCAAGCACTTCAACAAATCCTCCAGGCAGCTGAACACAGTCCTGGAGCAAGCCTGTCCAAGCCCCTGCTTCTTCCAACAGCAGCTGCTGTGGAGACTTGTGAAGACAGCTCTAGCAGCAAGGAGCTCCCTGCCACTCCAACCTCAGCCTCTCTCAGCAGGAGATGCTGAAGAGAATAGCAAGGGAGTACTAGCTGTGCAGAGAGCAGTCCCAGCCTCTCCTGACAGGAGGCAGCCTATGAAGGAAGAGAAGCCCATAAAAAAAGTTTACATATTTATAAATGCCAAAATAAATATTTGAAGACAGACTCCCCCCACCCCTCACACGCAAACACTGCGCGCCGCTCGTGGGGCAGCCTCTGAGGCACAGGGCAGCCAGCTTCACTTCCTTACTCCCTCGTGCTTTCAAGGCCCATGGCCCACTGGGGAGGAGGAAGAGTGAGCGAGCGAAGCAGAGCGCTGATGTGCCGCGGTGCCAGAGGAATGTCATGGTATAAATATACTAGATCAGTGGTTGCCAACAATTTAAAACTAAAATAAAAAAAACACCATAAGGAAGGATGGTGTGAATGGAACTAAAGCTAAACCAGGGCTGAGAGCTGCAGGTCCATAGGGCTCTGCTGGCCATCATGGCGAGAAGGTCGTCATTTCCAGAGAGACCCTTTGCCACAGCTCCTTGGTCTGCTTGCTCCGCTTTAGATTCTGGAGGATGTCATTGAACTGCATCATGCCCATGGGCGTCAGGCAGAAGGCGCTTCTGGCGCTGCGGATGGCATTCACAAAGTCATCATAGTCAGCTGGAGTGAGGTGGATCAACCGGTGGTGAATGTACTGCAAGGGGAAAGGGAAAGAGCATGACAGCATCCACTTGCTTGCCTACTGCTGGCAGTGAAGAGCTCAGGGCAGGGCTCAAGAGCTTGCATATGAAGTGTCAAAGGTTCCCATCACCCAACAGCAAGCCCAAGACTCATGGCCATGCCACGTCACACCCAGGATGAGTTAACTGCATTTAAGACGGCTAGGAAAACGTGCCAAATGCTAGTTAGGACTTTTCATGCGATGAGTACCTCCAGATTGCAGTAAGTACCCACACATTCAACTACCAGACTGCTCCACAGAAACTACCAGTTCAAGATACATGCGATGCAGGGGCTGAGACTGACAGTCAGCTGGTCAGCTGATCCCAGCCCTAGCACCACACTGGGGCCAGTTCAGGACCGTCAGCAAGAGACCTGGCTTAACCCACAGATTCAGCAGCAGGAGCTGCACCTTCTCAGGCTCGGCTCTCTATGCCTCCCCTCCACCAGCTGAGATCTGGCTTGCCCTGGCATGCTGACAGAAGGTGCCCTAGTGCTGAACACATAGGCACACAGTGGCAGGGGGAGGGGGGCTCCAGGCATGGGGGTTGCACATCCATACTGGCAGATGGGCAAGCTGCAACACCCAGTATTGGGTGGGGGCACAGCCAACTCCAGCCCTGTCAAAGCAAGCTATACTGTACAACTGCTCAGAACATGTTTTAAACAGCTTGTAATACAGCACGGGGGTGCTCACTATTCACACATCATCCTTCCTGCTGCCACAGGTACAGGGAAACTGGTGCCGAGTCACTACAGGGCACCTCCAGGTACCTGAATCTGTCACACTTTCCCATCCGTTTCTTGGCTGAGGTTCTAAAGCAGTGGCCCAGCCCATGCAAGGACATTTCTGAAATGCACTTCAAACAAGGCTGCAGTGCCCTCGTGCAAGGGCTCCAGTACCACAGACTGCCACTAGGTGACAGAACAGTGTATTCTATGTAGACCCGTCTAGTCTAATCCCTTTCTCCAATTTAGTCAGAACTGCATCTGCAGAGGCCCCACACCCCTCTCTGCCCTGACTGCTCTGGCCTAGCACAGCCTTTCTGCCCCAGCTGGATCAGAATGGGAGCTCTCACCTTCCAACAAAACCCAGAGGTATCTACTCGGTGGGAGAGCCACCAAATGGCCAGCCTACCACTGGGCACTCCACATATCCACCTATGGAGTGTGAGAGGGAGAGGGAGACAAGCCCAGCCTACAGACTGGAAGAGAAGAGACAGCCAGACAGGGAGGGGAGACCTAGACTGGGAGAGAAAAGAATGCCAGAGAGCAGGAAAAAAGTACCTGGTGCTGGAGCCCAATGGGGAAGGAAGAGAATAATAAATTGGTGCAGAAAAGTTCCTTCAGACAAGTGGACACAGAAGCAGGCACCCTGAGGCAACACTTCCAATGGTGGGTGTGGATGGAACCAGCATGGGAAGACAGTACTAGGTCTGGTTTGGACCATCTCTCCCCAGGTCAGCCCAATCTGCTCTGCCCTCTAGTGCCAAAAGAGATTGCCCATATGGATGCACTAATTCAGTCAGACAATCCCAGTGAATCTGGGACCCCAGGTGCTCCTCCTATCCTGTGCGCCAGGGCACTACCAGAGTGAGCAGACAAACAGGTCCAGCAGCTGGTTTGGCACATTACCTGCATGTATGCTTGCTGGCACCTTTGTACCAGCTGGTGGAAGGCTGGAGTGCGCAGATGATTGTGGACATGGGCAGGGTTGAGCCTCTGCAGAGCTTCCATGATGATCTCCTGCAGCACAAAAGGGCTCAGCACACCCTTGGCTGCACCAACACAGAACTGATGCACATAGTTGACACCTGCACAGAAAGGAAAGATCATCATGGAAGGTGAGAAGAATGGGGAATACAGCTATGCCAGGCAAGCACTGGGGCCTGGCCAGCACCACACACTTATGCAGCACCTTGGAATTGCATCTCTAGAGATCTCAGGGAAGCCACCACTGCCTGGACTAAGGGGCTGCTGCCATTCTCCAGAACACTCCAGGAGGAGGGCACTAATGCTCTTTCCTGGTACACCTATTCAGTTCTGTGGCCCATGGACTTGGCCTTTCCACCAGGACAGACCCTTCAGTGCACACCTGCCAAGAAGTGCCAGAGAACTGCCCTATTCCTTACCTAGCTTGGCAGCTAATCCCAGGAGCCATTTCACATCCTCTGTGTACGGCGGACTGCGGGAAAAGTTGTTGGGATGATCGTTGTGAGCTCTACGACCAAGCATCTCCAGTGCCAGCATTCCTGCATGCAGGAACAAAGAGCAGCTCAGCCAAGCAGGAAGACGCAGCCTGCCCCAGGGAGACACTGCCCTCACACCCATTCACCACCAGCTGCTCCAGCTCTATTACAGTGCCCCAGTCTGACAGGTCACGCCCTTGGGGGCAAACAGTCCACAAGAGAGAAATGAAGCAGCCTGCAGGCAAAGAGGTCTGATGGAGGGGAATCAGCCACCCCATACTAGTCCCAAGCCAAGGGCTGGGGTGCCCTATATAGCGGTCTGTTCAGCAGTGCTGTGAAGGAAGCTCCACTGGCAGGCCAGCTGCTCACAGCACTGAGCTATCAGTTTCGGGTCCTAGCAGCAAGTTTTAAGAGTTCTGCTAGTGCAAGGGTAGGCGATGATTTGGCCACGTGGGCCACACAGGCAGTTCTGGGGAGCTGCCACAAGCTAGTTAGCAACTCCCCCCCACCACACACTGCATGCCTTGCAGCTCCTCCCCACCACTGGCAGACCTGGCCTGCCACACCCACTCAAGACTCACCCTGGCCAGAGCAGACCAACTAGAATCTGCACGCACAGGCACCAACCTCCGGCCTGGCCCTATGCCTGCCAGCCCACACTGAGCAGCATCAGCAGCCAGGCGAAAGCTGCTGCTTGGTGTGGGTAAAACGTAGTTCCTCCCCCACACCGCCTCTGGGCCCTTTTTGCTGCAGCCACCCGGAGCCCATGCCCGAGCTACCCTGCAGCTCCTCTCCACCACTGTCACAGCTGCCTCTGGACTGCCCAGCAGGGCAGGCCAGGCACAGGCTCCAAGTGACTGTAGCAAGAAGAGTCTAACAGCAGCGAAGGGGAGGGGCTGCTTTTCCTTCACACCAAGCAGAAGATTCTGCCCAGCCACCACCGCTGCTGCTGCCCCTCAGTATGAGCAAGTAAGTCTGGAGCAGGCATGTGGTAGGCTGAGGTTAGGGCTGCGCATGTCGGATCTGGCTGATCTGGAGTTGGTCCGCTCTGTTGGGCTGAGTCCGGAGTAGGTGTGGGGTGGGCTGGGATCAGGGCTGTGTGCGCAGGTCCCTGACAGTACCATAGGGCTGAGGTCAGCAGCGGCAGCAGCCAGAAGGAGCCGCCACTTCCTGGGCTGCCTAGAAAGGCAGTCCCGCTGTGGAGCCACCCCAGCCCTGCTGCGTGCCCATGGGGCAGTGGGATGCGCCACAGGCAGGACGATACCTGGGCCAGGTGGGACTGAGGGACCTGCCACAGGTTGGAGAAAGTCCCTCCATGGGCCAGATCCAGCCCAGGGGCTGTATTTTATCCACCCCTGCGCTAGTGGTCCACCTGCAGCACAAAGCAATCCAAAGAAACAAGCTCAACTGCAAGAGGAAGGTCTGGGTGCTCTGTTTATGGTTCCAATCCTTAAGCCTAGCATATGATGGACCTTGTCCCTAATCTTCCCTTGATATCCCTGGTGCTCAGCTCTGTGACAAGATATAGCCTCCATGCCACCCTGCTCCCTTACCTTATACCTCAGTGCAATGCTAGCTTCTTCTGCCCCTGCAAGTGGGTGCCTGTCCTCATGCTGCCTCCACATCTAACCACCCTCTGTTCCTGGCTGATGAGTACTTTCTCCCCCACAGCGCCCTCCTTAAGTCACTGCTTCCAGACACCATTCCTTCCACTCCTTGTCCCACATCTACCCTCACTCTCCCTGCCCCAGTCAGCTGTCCCATTTGCCCTGCCTATCACTGAGGATACAGCCTGGAGGGCAGGGAATTGATGCAGTGATGAAAGGTTGGAGTAACTTATGATCACGCACAAATCCTGGGGCACTGACACTATGGCCAGTGCAGACCAGGCAGAGACTGCTTACTTAGTTATTTTTGTCTTTTCACAGCCTTTGATGAAGCCAGCCACTGCTTTGGAAAGCTTATGCTATCGCTGATTTCGTCTACAAGGTGCAAACCTACCTGCCTTCTGCCTGCTGTTGTAACCAGTTAGACTGGGAATGCATATGGCCATTACCTACCCACAGCACAAAAGAAATTCCCCTCCTGGTTGGGCTGGCACCAGCATTCTCCTCCTCCAAAGACCCCAGTGGTATTACTGTGGCACCCCTGCCAGCTCAGGGGGAGGACTGCACATGCCATGTGACCCCTCCAGGAGTAGGAATGGAATTCTCCTCCCTCTCGTGACTGACCGCTCAGGAGGTTCCACACACCTCTCTACATGATCCACCCAACTCCTTGCCCCAGACTTGCTACGAAATTATAAGGCTGCTCCTAAGCTGCTTGCTTCAGACTCTTCTCCCTCTAGCTAGCTAGTTCGCTGCCAGTCTGGGGTAACAATAGAAATGTCGCCCCAGCCTGAAACTGCCTTTCCTCCATCAGCATGCGACAGTGACCCAGCCTTGTCCACAGCACCATGCTGCCATCGCCACCAGATAGGTGCAGAAAGGAACGACCATACAGCGGTGGGAGTCTCCTGCAGCTCTGGCCCAAATCCGTCAAGGGCCAGGGGAGCCCCAACTGGTTGTCCTTACCAACTCGGTAGGCAGAATGGAGGTAGTGCAGGCCCTGAGGGCTCACAGGTTGGCTGTGTTGTTCATCCTCGGCAGGAAAGCCCCCTGTAACAAGGGAGTTGGGCTGGGAGGACAGTGTCGTCAAGGAAGCCCCTTGAATTGCTGGGAAGGTTGACCCCGCATGGACGCTTCCTACTGGAGAGGAAAAAACACAGCAGCATTAGGGCACAAGCCCAGCTCCACACATCCCCACTGCTGCCTCCACACTGTTCTGATAACCCAGCTGCAGCAACACACTGACTCCTTTAACTGAAGCCGGCTGACAGATGAGAAGACGTCAGGAAGTAAACAGAAGACTGCAGTGCTGGTGCCATCATGAAGGCTTCGGCTTCTATGACCACAGCCCACACTTCAGAGAGCCAGAGAGTTTTTGGGAAAGGATGGCCTTCACCTCACTCGCACAGGGAAGAAGCTCTTCTCAGCCAGAATGGCTGACCTGCTTGATCAGGCTTTAAACTAAGTTCACCGGGGGAAGGGCGGATAATCTCTGGTGTAAGCCCACCAGCCACCAAACCATCAGGTCAGGCTGTACAAGGAAACTCCTACCCCACCCCAGAGATGGGGCTCTTCCAGGAGTGCAGAGAAACCTGGGCCGCTGATGGCAAGCTCACTTGCCTTTACACAAATGCCAGGAACCTGGGCAACAAACAGAAGGAGCTGCCCCTACTCCTAAACAGTAATGATTATGATCTCATAGGGATAACAGAGACCTGGTGGGACACCACCTATAACTGGCCCACAGGTATAGATGGCTATACCTTGTACAGGAGAAACGGTGTTGCAAAAAAGTGGGGGTGTAGCTCTCTATGTGAAGAGGCAATACATTTCCCTACATGCAGAGATTAGCAACCAAGGAGGGTGACTTGAGACCCTCTGAGTAAGGATCAGGGGGGGAATGTGGTGAAGGGGATATAATGGTGGGAGTCTACTACAGACCTTCTAATCAAGAGCAAGAACTTGACCACGAGTTCACCAGGGAACTGGCTGAGGCTTCACGCTCTTGGCGCATGGTTGTCATGGGCGATTTTAACTACCTGGACATCTCATGGGAAAGGCACTCAGTCAAATCTGATTGGTCGCAATGCTTCTTCACAAGCACTGACAAGCTTTATTTGTCTCAAGAAGTCTACAGACCAACAAGGGGCAAGGTGCTGCTGGAGCTGGTACTGGCCAAAGGGGATGACCTAGCCAGCAAGCTGGGAATTGAAGGGAAGCTGGGAGATAGTGATCGTGAGTTGATCACTTTCTCTATTCACCACAAAGTTGGCAAGTCAGTCAGCAATACCAAAGTCCTCGACTTTAGAAAGGCCAACTTCCACAAGCTTAGGAAGCCAGTTGTTCAGGCCCTAAGAAATTGCAATCTGGCAGGGAGAATTGTCCATGATGAATGGCTGCTCCTCAAGGATGCAAGCCTTGAAGCACAAAGGAAGTCCATTCCAAGCCACAGAAAAATTAGTAAAAGGACTGGACAACCCCCTTGACTCAATACCAAGGACATCTTGCACCTAAAAAAGAAGCTTATAAAGGATGGATGATTGGAAACATCACTAAGGAGGAGTACTCAGCACTAGCCCGCACCTGTAGGGAGTAAGCTAGGAAAGCCAAGGCTGGAAGTGAGCTCAAACTGGCCACTCAAATTAAGGACAACAAGAAGTCATTCTTCAAATATGTGGGAATTCAGAAAAAGCACAAGGGTAACACTGGACCCTTACTAAACTAAGTGGGGCAACCGATAACCAACACTTGGGAAAAAGCCAATCTCTTTAATGACTACTTCATGTTGGTCTTCCATCAGTCCAGTGGGACCACCCTGCCTGACAAGAGGCAGGATCACCAGGGGAAGCGTGAACCTGCGCCCAACATTACCATTGATCTTGTGAAGGAACATCTTAAGAGACTGGACACACAAAATCAGCCGGCCTGGATGAAATGCACCCAGGATTGCTAAAGGAACTAGCTGACATCATAGCACAGCCTATGGTGAGGATATTCAAGAACTGGTGATGCTCAGGCAAGATGCCTGATTATTGGAAAACGGCCGACGTGGTGCCTATCTTCAAGGAAGAGAGAAGGGAAGATCCAGAGAACTACAGGCCAATTAGCTTGACCTCAATCCTTGGAAAGATCCTGGAAAAAATCATCAAGGAAACTATTACTAACATCCTAAAAGAAGGTAATGTTCTGAGAGATAGCCAACACGGCTTCGTAGCAGGTAGATCTCGTCTGACCAGCGTGATTTCCTTCTATGACCAGGTGACACATCACCTGGACAAAGGAGAAGAAATGGATATCATATTCTTGGACTTCAAGAATGCCTTTGACCTGGTGTACTCATGGAAAATTTGGGGAATTGTGGCCTAAATAATTTCATGGTCTGATGGCTGGGGAACTGGCTCCGTGGACAAACCCAGAGTGATAGCTGACGGAACCAAGTCAACTTGGCACGCTGTACCCAGTGGTGTCCCCCAGGGCTCTGTTCTCAGACCTGTACTCTTCTATGTGTTTATAAATGATCTGGACACAGGTGTTAAGCGGACTGGCTAAGTTTGCAAATGACACCAAACTATGGGGAAGTGCAGCCACCCCAAAGGATAGACCGGTAATCCAGGCTGACTTCAACAGGCTTACAAGGTGGGCAGATCAAAACCTGATGGCATTCAACACCAATAAATGCAAGGTGCTCCACCTTGGGAGAAAGGACTCACATCACACTCATAGGCTTGGCAGTGCTACGCTAGCTAGCACCACATCTGAAAGAGACTTGGGAGGGGTCATGGTTGACCACAAGATGAACATTAATCATCAATGCGATGCCACAGCTGACAAAGCAAACAAAACCCGGGCTTGCATCTTCTGATGCATCTCAAACAAGACTTGGGAAGTCATCCTCCCACTTTACTTGGCCTTGGTGAGACCACAGCTGGAATACAGCCACACGAATGATTAGAGGACAAGAGAGCAGGCCTTATGAGGAGAGGCTGAGAGCCATGGGACTCTTCAGTTTGGAAAATCATAGGTTGAGGGGTGACTTGATGGCAGCCTATAAAGTACATAAGGGGTGTGCACTGGGAACTTGGAGAACACCTGTTCACCAGAGCACCCCAAGGGAAGACTAGGTCCAACTGTCACAAACTCCTGGAAGGCCGTTTTAGGCTGGACATAAGGAAAAACTTCTTTACTGTCTGAGTCCCCAGGGCCTGGAATAGACTCCCCCCCTCAGAGGTGGTGCAGGCACCTACTCTGGATTCCTTTAAGAATCATTAGGATGCCTATCTTGCTGGGATCATTTGACCCCTGCTGACTGCCTACCCTGTGGGCAGGGGGCGGTCCCTTCCAGTCCTAGTGTCTATGAAATTTATGACAGGAGGTAGGAACTCCATATTTTGCATAAAACCAAACAGTCTCCTAAAGGACTGTTTACATACAGACCTACCCTGTTCTAGATACTGCCCCACAGACATAGTATGTAAAACTCCAACCACCATCTTTACATTTTTGTTTGTTAACGTTCTTGAAGAAAGTGACATTTGGGGGCACTGAGAGTGGTGGGAAGCTCAGGAGGGTAGTGGGGTTTATGGGAGCTGCTGACTCAAATGTCTTTGCCAGGCTTCAGTAAGCTCAAAGTGTGACCTGCCCAGGTTTCACCCACTGAGAACTGGCTGAGAAGGTCATTAAGACAATCATTGTTAAGTAGCCTAGAAAGGTGGAACCCTGGGCAAGGGACCAGTCCTACCTGCAGCCATACCTCTACTGAGCCTTCTGAAATCCTCTCACTGAGAAGCAGCTGCGACTCCATCAGTGCACACTATAGTGAGCACTATCCTAAGGCAACCATGGACTTTTTTTTCCTACCATGGAGATGACAGCAGGGTTCCCAGCAGTGCTGGCAGAAGTAACCATGCACGCATGCTAGATCAGCAGGGACAGGTCTGAAATGGCTCTGTAACGCTCAAGTGCTTGCTCTTAGGGCAGAGGATAGACCTGACAACCTATTCCCAAAAAACTCATGATAGAACTGGCGCACTGCATCTCCTCAGCACATACAGGGACAGAGCAAGTCAAACTGGACATTACCAAGGGATAAGAGCTTATCAAAACCCTGGAGAAAGACACTAGAGCACACATAAGAGCCCCAGCCATATGTGAACAGAGGATGCCATTCACATATGAATGAATCACTTCACAGATTCCTTATATGCCTCTAACATCTATCTTGCTACACAAGCCTGGGAAGCCTTCCAGGTTCTTCTTCATGTTTCTTTTAACATAGTCCCTGCTTCTTCATAAGTTAATTAAGAGCTGAGCCCCTGAAATGTGCATCTCTGGCAAGTCAGTCTGACCTTAATAGCTAAGCAGGCAGTAGGGTGGTAAACTCAGTCCACAGTGCACTGCAAAACCCATGCTGCATTCCAAGGCAAGCTGGGGGGAGATGACTGTCCACCAAAGCTACAGGCAGAGTTGCATGAGCCAGTGTTTCCTGACCTGCCACACAGTGCTTCGGAAGGGGCAGAGCACTAGAACTGGAGAAGGTGAACTCCTACAAGTCAGACAGTGACAGATTTTATTCCTTTTCCAAGGGTCTGGGACTCCACGAAAGAATGGCAACAGTTCTGCAACTAGGGGTCAGCCCACTCCCCCAAAGCTCAATTCTGAAGCTGAAAAGCAAGTGGTTGTGCTGAGCCAGATCAGGCAGGTGAAAGATCCTGAGACCTCCCCACAGTTTCTAGTCATTTTTATGCTGAAGTGAGGGAAGTGCCCTTTGAATATCAGACAGAGAAGTCCCTTTTTCCTATGCATCTGGCATAAGGGAGGTCAACATGCCTTTCCCAGAACGATAAGTTGCAAGGCACTGGCACTCCATGGGACATATCTAGGCCTGTGCACATATGCCAGCACCATTCTGTGAGTAATACCCTCCCGTCTCACCCAGATATAAAATGATGGTGAAACTGAGCGAGCCAATCATCCCCTACCAGATGCATGTCTTGCAGCAGCAGGTCAGCAGTTGCCACATGCAACAGCTGTTCCCACACTGCATTTCATACTAGCAACAGGCCCAGCCAGAAGGCAGCCTGGAAGCAGTTACTCAGAGGCTGTTCCTAACCTTCCCTAACCTCCCCACTGCTGAGGAGCCCCCTCGCCTAGGGTTACCTGCTACATCAAAGTTCTTGTGGGGTAGAGGAAACCTTTAACAAAAATATTGATGCTTCAAACAGGTCCTGCCAGCTGACCAAGAAGCACTGCATAGCCTGTCAAGATTACTCAGGCATGCTTACAGACAAGAAGATGAGGGAGAAAATAAAGCTCATCCAGCTACGCGGAAGCAGACTGCCAAGTCTCTTGCTCAGTTTAGTATGAGGAGCCAAGACATGCTGGCAACTTCAGTTCTCTTTGCTTTATTACACCCTATTACAACACCAGGGAAACCTGTAATGCATTGTCATGGACCTCAGTGTCTTTCTGGGCTGTGGTGAACTTGTGGGACATTTCAGGAGTGACAGTCCTATTCCAGACTAGCAGGAAATGAGCAGTAGGAAACATTGGGAGCCAGCCACAAGGACTGCTCCCCAAATGTTCATTGCACAAGCTGCAACCAAGGTACTCACTTGCTACATTGGAAGATAGTGACAGTCCTGTCTCAGTGTGGTATGGATGCACAGCGATCTGTGTCATGGATGGAACTGGCACCCCCGGGAACGACACTGCTGTAGCTGCCAGAGATGGCGTTGTTACCGAGTAAGGATATTGTGCACCTATAAATGCTGGGTGGACACCCTGGAAAAGAAAGAGGCCAAGCAGTCACATCTGCCTCCAGGGCACCAGGTCCATTCACAAGTGATCTTAGATAAGCCTTGCACACCCACAATTCCAGTGCAGGAGTGCTGGAAGTCCCAGTGCCAGAGCCACTTCACCCCTAACTTAACTTGGAGTGCAGCAGTCACAACGATGCTAGTGCACAAGTTTGCTCCTCTTCAATTTAAATCCAAGTAGAATTAAACAGAAATATTTCATCCAGCTCTGAGAAGAACTGATAGAGAAAGCCTTTTTCCATATCCCTCTGTACTGGCTATTTAGACTAAGCTCTTCAAGTCAGAGGCATTTCTATCAACTGCATAATATGCTGCCAGGAAGTGGGTATCAAAAATTGTCATGCTAGTAGCTTGTACTCCACTTAATATTCTCCCAGGACGTTGTCTGCTTAGCCACCTTTGAAGGTGAAGATCCCTAGAGGAAGCAGAAGGTATAGGGAGCTACCCAAACCAGAGTCAGTGACAAAACAGACTGGAACTCAATAGATTCTGGCTCTCACCCATAGATTTCTCACCCCCAGCCCTCCACACCCCAGCAATGCTACGAACTGCTGAGGTAAGTTACCATGAATGAAGAGGAAGAACTAAAGACCGCCAGGCCACAGGTGGTGACTTACCTGGGGGTATGCTGAGCCAGGCACAGGGAAGACTGCTGGGCGTGGCATGTGCTGGATAGGATGTCCAATATATTGGGGATTACAGGGTATGTGGGTTTGGAGAGTAGTGTAAGGGTGGAGGCCTTGTGTGTGTGCATGCGCCATTGCTGGCCCTGCCATCGTATGCTGCTGGTACATGGTCGACCCCACAGAGATCACCGGCACCACTGTTGCTGCTGCCGTCACAGCAGCTGCCACTGTCACTGTGGTCGGTTCAGAGGTCACTCTGTTGTCAGTCAACCCACGTGCTGCTTCAGAGGCTGCCCGGGCACCACTAGCACTGCAGCCAGTGGCTCCTTCCCTCTGTGCCGGGGTCCCACCTACAGTCTGTTCATAAAGCCAGTACCACTGGTGTGCCACTTCAAACAGGACTTCTGGGTACACCCCACCTCCTTTGGCCGCCTCTTCCACAGCCATGCAGGCTTTTTCCAGCATCAGGTTATCCTGGTCATGGCAGAGAATGAAGAAAAACCCAACAGCATGAGAGAAGGAAGAAAACTACGGTACAGAAAAAACCATGAGCAATGTGTCTAAAAATAACAAACACTGCCTGGTGCAGCTGGCAGCTCATGACTGCTACAGCATAGACAAATGAGATTACAGCCAAGGACCGAAACAGAAAACAGCAGAACCCATGGAAACTATGAAAAAAGACCCAGGTCCTTGGCTGCTTCCCTAAGATGTCCAGACCCCATGAGATTAACTAGCCACAAGCATGTGGTGCTCACCTGCTCCTTGCACTGCACCAGGGCCCTCTGGATCTCATTTGGGTTCAGGGCATGGGCATGAGGCAGGCAACTTAGTGCAAGTTCAGCAGCCGCTCGCACCATGTTGGAGTCCCTGGCTCTTGAGGCCCTGTCTGCCAATGAGGCCACCTCTGGAGGCGTCAAGTGTCCATCCCAGCATTCCACAAGGATGTTCAAGGCTGCACTGCCAATCTCCATGGCCTGTCCTGAGAACCAGAGAGAAGAGGAGAGCATCACACTACCTGCCAGTGCCTCACTGCAGCACCAGTCAGCTCTTGCAGCAGGAGACAGGTGCTCAGCATTCCCCAGCGTAGACAGCTCCCCTCTGGGAAATGAAATGAAGGCCAGTCACTGCAGTAGGTGACAGCACAGTCAAAAAAGCAGGTCAATTCAGTAACTCCCCAGGGCAAAAGTAGCAGTGCTGTGCAAACCCTGGCCAACTACTGCCTGTTCTTGGTCACAGCAGGCATGTACCTATACCAATGACTTACAAGATTAGCAAGGAGCATCTATAAAAATAGTTTATAGAGAACTAAATGTTCTTCAGTGCTGTTGAGAACAAGGTCCCAGCCCACCAGCACCCTAACAAATGCTGCCTTCACCTGTGATCCACGAGACGTGGGAGGAGTAGGTTCGAGAGAGCCAGTTGGGGGAGACAAAGTTGTGCAGCCCCAGCGCATAGAGCCCAATCTCAAAGGCGCAGAGGTGGAGGTTGCGGTGGGGCCCCTGGTGCCCACCACTGGAGGATGGGTGGGTGAAGATGGATGTGCTGCTGTTTCCACCTGCCTTGATAAGGACAGTCTTGGCCAGTTCAAAGTAGAAATGAGCAGCTGCCTCCGAAGGCTGGTTTGGGACGTGAGGCGCATGGCTCTCTGGCCGCCGCCCCTTGTACCTAAAGACAGGATACAAGAGCCAGCAGTGGACAAATTGTTTAGCTGGAGTGCAAAAACTCCACAGGGTCAGGAGCTGATAAAGCAAGCTCCCTCTGGTAGGCATTTCTCCTGTATCCATGCCAGGCCCCTCATAGGGAGACCAAGGTTGCATGCTATTTACGAAGGAATGTATGACAGCATACCTGCCAACTTCCACGGTCTTTGCACGTGCTCCACCACTGGCTCTCCTGCTGCCACTAGAGGATGATGAACCCAGCGAGTCACTTGAAGAGCTGCTGATGCTGTCACTGTCCTGCCCTCTGCCCCAGGAGGTAGCTGCCCAGCCCCCTCGCAGTGGCCGCCGACTGAGGGTTGGAGAGCTGTCAGAGGTCGTTTCGGGAGCGCTGCTGTCAATGCTGGCCATGCCTACAACACCATAGCCAAATATGTCAATGGGCAAGCTCTGCCTCAGGTCAGCCCCACACCTGACTGAAGACCAAGCATTGAGGTAACTGAGTGTGATCAGCCACAGAGCTTTTTTCTTTACTAGGCTAAAATAGGAATACAAATAAAGAGTATAAATAGTTAACTTGCTGGTTTATCCAGCACCACTGTACTGAATCCACAAGCTCCAAGTGATTAACCCAAGGCAAATGTCTAAGGTCCAAGTGCAATATTGAGCACCCCATATAACACACAGAAATCTTCTCCATCCATAGTCCTAAGAATTACACTCCAGCCCATCCAATTCCCAGGTACAGCTGCAAGAAGGGCAACAAGCTCACTCAGATTTGGCACTGAGCCCAAAAACATGGCATCCTGCTCCATGGGCTTTAGCCCCGCAGAGAGCTGACACAGCTTTGGATACAGCAGGAATCAATTATTTCATACCTGTGTGTTTCTTTTTCTGTCGAACAGGTGAGCCCCAGCATCTTCCATTGTATCCACCTCTGTTTCCAAGAGCCAGACGACTGGGGACCTTCCCCTCTTGTTTCAAGACACTGGACTCCCCAGCTGGCTCACAAGAGGACCTCTGAGAGCTCTCTGCACAACACAAGCAAAAACATGCACAGAAACCAATCCTGAGACATGCAAAGCCAGATGTCTCTGAACAACTCAGTCCATGTGAAAAGCACAAACACTCCCCTTCTCAGTAGAAATACAACTCAGAAATATAACAATGAGTTGAACTACGAAGGATAATCTAGCAGACACTGGGGTCTGATGTTGATCCAGAGTAGCCTGGGTGCGTTGATATGTATTTGAGTTGCGCATACATAAATCCAGCCTGAGGCTGAAAGTGCACTTTACATGGAGTGTTTCTGATCTTTCTCCATCCCCACCTCACTAACTCTAGAGCAGGGGTTGGCAAACCCTGGCACACGTGCCAAGCATGGCATGCAAGGCCATTTTCCTCAGCATGTGCTGGGGTTGGGGCCAGGAGGCAGCAGCTGTTTGCAGCCTCCCGACTGCAGCTGGCCCAGGCTCTGGGTAGCTGCTGCCAGCCAGATACCCGGGCTGCTCCCTGCAGGTGGCTGGGAGACTGCAAGCCCTGCTGCAAGCAGCCCGGGCACCATAACTGGCAGCAGCTACCCCAGAGCCTGGGCTGGTTACAGCCGGGAGGCTACAAACAGCTGCTGCCTCCCTGCCCCAGCCTGGCCCCAATGGGCGCAGTGCCAGCACCTGCTGCCTTCCTGAAGCCCAGGGCTGGGAGACAGCCAGGGCTGGGGTAGGGAGGCAGCAGCTGTTTGCAGCCAGCCCAGGTTCTGGGTAGCTGCTGATAGCCATGGAGCCTGGGCTGCTGGGAAGATGGAAGCCCTGCTGCAAGCAGCCCAGGCTCTGTGGCTATCACCAGCTACCCAGAACCTGGGCCAGCTGCTGCTTCCCAGCCCCAGCCCCAGCTGTCTCCCAGCCTAGATCCAGCCCTGTGCTCCGGGGAGGCAGCAGATACCAGCGATGCTCCCCACTGTGCTGCCCTTGCCACTGCTTTTGCAGAGCAGTGTGAGAAACCCAGTGCACCAGGGCACAGTGCGGGGCGCAGAAAGCTGCCTGCCACTTCAAGCTCCCCGCTGCCCTGGCCACACCTCCCCTGCGGGCAGGGGCAGCAGCAAGGGGCACAACCCTGCGTGCAGCCCACACTGCTCCTGTGCACACAGGGGAAGCGCAACCTGGGCAGCGTGGAGCTTGCAGCAGCAAGCAGCTTCCTTGTGTGCTGCCACTGTAGGTTGCACACACTGTGCTCCAGAGGACCCAGGGGAGGGCAGCAGAGCAGGGAGTGGTGCTGAGGGCAGCACACTGGGAAGCATCACCAGTATCTGCTGCCTCCCCGGGGCCAGGGCCACAGCAGCTGTTTGCAGCCTCTCGGCTGCAGCTGGCCCAGGTTCTGGATAGCTGCTGATAGCCACGAGCCTGGGGCTGGGGGGCAAGGAGCATAAGCAGGGCATCCTGACATGTACCCCCTTCCCTTGTTTTGCTTTTCTGACATGTCAGCACTCCAGCACCTTCCAAGGTAGGCATTGTGTTTTTTTTCAGCACTCCAGCCAAAAATAATTACCTACCCCTGCTCTAGAGGATCAGAATGTTACCAAGAAGCAAGAGCCAGGATTCATCTTCTGGCACAAACTTTTAAATGTCATTTGTTTCAATTACAGGCATGGAAAAAAATCCAAATCATCCTTTATTATATTATCCTTGTATCACAGTTATCACAAATTGCTTTAAGTTTTCAATTACAACATGCATTGAGAGAACTGCATTTTAGATGGATCTTTATACAAAAAGTAGCAAAAGAGTGAATAATTGTCCATTATTCTTTGGTAAAAAATCTTGAAGAGTTTTTACACACAAGAGCTTTAAACAAAGCAATGTTAATCCCTCCTTTCATTCATACCTCAAAATTATTTTCTCTTTTAAAAGAAAATCAAAGGGACTCGCCCTTCCCAAACATGCCATAACTTTTTTTCCTGCAAATACTGAAGAACATATGGGAATGTATTAGAACATGTTAGGTGTTGCATGTGCATGTTTTAGCAGCAGACTCAAGAAACATGGGGGCATCAAAAATGGAGTTACTAAACTTAGCAGGTAAAGAAAATGGTCTTGTGGTTCAGAACCAGCACGGGGCATGAAATGGACTGAGCTCAGTGACTGGCTGACACTGACCTGCTACCCATTTAGATGGGCAAGCTGGTGTGCAATAAGCTAAGGAATGAGCTTACACAGCCACTCTGTTACCTCTCCATGCAAGGTAGTTTGTCAACAGTATTCTAGTGTTATGGTCTGACTGTTTGATTGTCACATCAGCCCTGGCTGCTTCTCAGAAGAAACAGGGACCTTAGCTCTTTTCATCAAACAAGAACAGAACATTCAGCATGGCTCCACTGGAGCAGGTATCTTACCCTGTGCACTCTTCTCCACAAAGCTTTCAGAAGGACTGCTCTGGACTGCAGCAGTTACACCTGCTTGCTGTGTGACTGAAGACCCTGGAAGCTGCTGGATTGCTGTAGTGGATTGGGCAGCGTGTTTGGAAGGAGATTTCTGATTGGCTACTGTGGGCTTGCTGGAGGAGTAGAAGGAACTCAGCGTCTGGGGCTTGTGCGTTTGGCTCTCTCTGTCTAGCAGTTTGTCTAAAATCTTTAACAGAGTGAGAAACCCCCCCAGAGATTAGCAGATGAGTGAGAAAACACCAAAGCATTTTAAGGGATGTAAGCAAGATAGTCATTCAGCTTTAATGGACAAAATTAATTCCATTAGATAACAGTTCAAACAAAATACACGCCCTGCTTCTTGGTAAAAAAAAAGTAGTCTCTGTGCCCTGAGATCAGCCTGTACTCACATGACTCTACAACAGGGGTGGGCAAAACGGTGGATCCGGCTAGTGGCACGACTCCATTTCCCAGCAGCCCCTGTCCACATAGCTGGGGCTGGTTTCCATGGTGCCCTAGTGCAAAGCTGGGGTTTCTGTGGAGACCGGCCCCAGCAGCATTGACAGGGCACAGAGCTGCTCCGGAGCCGAGCTGGGATCTTGTGATGGTGACAGTGTGGTCCAGAGCCACAATCTGCAGTGTGCAGGTAGTGCATTGCAACTCTGCCCCGGCTCCTTGCAACAGTGACAATGAGGTCTGGAGCCAGGTCAGAGCCACAATCTGCTGCCTGCACGCCCCTGCCCGGGGTATGCAGGCTGCAGATTGCAGCTCTGGACCACATTGTCACTGCCGCAAGATCCCAGTCTGGATCCAGAGCAGCTCCCCACCCTGCTGCATGCCTTGCCAACAGGGACAATGGTAGGGGATAGGCTTGCGCAGCTACAGTCAACCCAAAATTCCCTTTAGTCCCATGTAGGCACCCCTCCCAGTGGCGCTGCCACTGCCACCCACCCTGCACAGGCAGCAGCAGCTGAGCTCCCCCCTGCTCCTGCCCTCAGCACAGCACTCCACACCAGGAAGAGGCTGGTGCTGCCATTGCTGGGGCCAGTCTCCACAGAAACCCTGGCCTGCCTATGGCTGCTGCTGGGGTCTCCATGGAAACTGACCCAAGCCCTGTGAACAGGGGCTGCTGGGAAATGGAGTCCACTGCCAGCCAGATCCAGACCACAGGCTGGACTTTACCTGCCTCTGCTCTACACCCTTATGTAAAGAAGCAGATTTTATACACACCATAAAAAATTAAAAACAATACTTGCAATCATTAAAAATATGCCATCATTCAATACCAGACAACTCATAGTCAGAGTGGTTAAAGCACAGAACTAGGGTGATGGAGATTTAGATTCTATTCAGTTTTGCCTAAATTTAACAAGTGACCTTGACCAACTCACTAAGCTTATGCCCCTCATTTGTAGAATACTGACCTACCACATAAGTACTTTTATACATGGGAGGAATGCCAGTGTATGAATTCTACTATTTTGAAAAATCTGAAGCCCCTTTTATTAGTAGCTACTGAGGAACATCTGTATGAAAACAACTTAAAAAAAAATTGTGTCCACTTTTGTCCCGCCCCAACACGGAAATAATCAATTTTGATAACTCTGAGAATTAACACGTACACAGTTGGTAATGTCACAGGCAGACAATTGCAACTAGTAATAGTAAAAAAGGCAGCAGAAGGAACTTCCTTTTTAAGAGGAAACTTTTCTCCTGTTCTTTTCCCTAAGGCTAGGGACAGGCATTACACAAACCAGTTGAAGTGATCAGAAACTGGTTTAAACCTGTAACAGAACAGATGTTCAGTGTACATAAACCAGTTTCAAAATGGCTGAAAACAGTTTGAGATAAGCCTGACTGAATGTAGTATCAGACTTAACTGATTTGGGCCAAACCGGTTTATGAAATGTCTGTCCCAGACCCCTTCCTGGTTAAAGTTAAACCAGACACCTCCAGCATCCTGGCATGCCCTTTTGGGGGGGGGGGAGGGGCTGCTGTCTGCTGGAGCAGAGCAGAGCAGAGCAGGGGTGGCCCCACCCCTCTCCTTCCAAGCCAGAGCATTATCACTGCTCTGGCTGGCTGAGGGACAGCAGCAGCTGCCACACTTCCCCCTGCTCCACACCCCCACCCTCACCCTCAGCTGGCTGCTCAAGCAGGGATCCCCCCCTCCCATACCTTTCTCAGCAGGGACCAGGCATCTAGCCATACCCTCTCCCCCCACTCCATGCTAGCTAATACTGATGGGTGTCTGTGTGGGTCTCCAATTTCACTGGAACAAAGGGCGGACAGCAAGTGGCTTGCAAATGCACCCTGCAGATAAGAGCCTGAAACTAATGAGAGAGATGTTTTCTTTTGCAGAGCTTGATGGGCCAATAAACAACCTGTTGCTGCAATCTGTCTTCAAGAGGGGACACAGAAAGGTACTAAAAATGTCCTGGTTTGCAGACAGTCTGAAGCAGGAAGATGGAGATTGAAAAACTCAGTATCAAGAGATGCAAGGTTTGGCAACACTCCTGCCCCTTGAGCGGCAAGCAGCAAAAAGCCTGGGTCAGTGCAGGCAGGGTGGGGGGTTTAAACCCCTCTCTAATCAGAGCCTCCTGCTGGGGCCTGGTTACACCCCCCTTCAGCTCAGCATTGTTGAAGGGAAGGGAGGACTGCTCTAGTGCCCCCCAGCTTCTAGTCTGAGCCACTGCAGGCATGTGCCTGCATTTCTTTCAGTCCAGAGGGGATGTCTGTACAGTTACAAACTGATTCAGCCTAAGCAGGTTAGACTAACCTGCAAAGATTGAATCAGTTCAGGCTCAGGAAATGTCTGTCCCTAGTTTAAGAGAATAAGAAAGCACTGCAGATATAGTATATGAATAGAAGTATTTCTAAATGTAATGAGTATCAAAGCTGCAACAGCAGCTTTTACTTGTAATGTACAATTGTCTTTTTCAACAGCATTTGAGAGAGGAGTGGATAGCATAATGGCAATGGGATATATTATGAAGCGAAATTTTATTACACTTTTCTATTCGTGTATCAGAGTCACAGGGGACTGCCACTAAGACCATATACAAGAAGTCCAACCTCCCCCCCACACAGGTACATTCCTTGGGTCAGGCAGAGAATGGAGGCCAATACCCTTGAGCTAGGTTGGAAGCCAGATACAGAATGGACATCAAAAACCTTGGGCCAGAGGCCTGTGAATGAGGGTACAGACCAAATGCAGGCAGCACACAGCAAGTTAGATTAAGTAATACAATGAACCTTACCAGCTCGAGGGTGGAACCTGACTAATTCAGAAAGTCTAGACATGCAATTCTCAACCTCCGTGGACTTGAGGCCCCTCTCCATAACATTTGTAAATTGAGTGGCACCCAATTTCAAAAACTATTCTATAGATTACTGTATGTACCTCCTTGCAGAGAGGCCAGGCAGTGGGAATGGACTAGTGCCTGAACCTGCTCTTATCTGGGACAAGCCTGAACCTGCTCTTATCTGCTTAGTTTGACTGCTTATCTCCTCACATCTCAGGGCATCCTTCAAAAGATGAGGAGGCACCCTGGAGTGCCCCATCACCCTGGTTGAGAATCACTGGTTCAGACATATTGACAATCCTGATTCTAATAACAAAACCAAACACCACCTGTCACACTGTACTTGACAGACATCAGCTCTTGATTTTCAGAGGACACACCTTTTTGAGTTTAGACTGGTCGTCCTTGTAAGTGATCATCAGGGCCAGAGCCAGATCACCTTTCTCCCTGCGAGTGCCTTCACACAGCAGCGGATGCTCTGCTTCGCTGACAGTTGTCTTCATACCTGCAGGACAGAAAAGAAGGATGAAGAGACAGGCAAACCCATGAAGTTTAATCCCATCTGATGCATTTTATCTCCTTCCCCAGGCTGCTTTGCATATCTCTCCTTATTAGAAAGGAAAACAGGTCTTCTGACTTCTCTGGTTAACAGGAGAAAATTTAGTGCTTCAAGAGTGGGAGCAGAAGTTCTTCCCCAGAACTCTGCACTCTGACAGCCAGAGCAATATGAATCTGACAGTGCTCAGTAAGAGCTTAAACCAGCTTGACACACTCCCATCTTCAGCCAGACATGCCAAGTGCTCACTCTTTGCCCCTTCCCAGGTTCTGCAGCTGCCACTGGCAGAAGTTCAAAAACCACCATGAATGCATCTTTCCTTCTGGAAAGATTTCTGCTAACAATCCATCCAACCAAAGACCATGCATACACAAGCTATTACTGAGCATAGGCATGTGAACAGGTTACTGCAAGGTGTAAGGACACTGAGGATTTACAGAATGTCAGCTGATCTGCAGTCACAGCTTCTGTGCATCCTCTTAACTATGATAGCTTCCCCTCAGTGAAAGACGGGTGAACTACCATGGATTAGCTTATGTCCACCACAGGTCTACATGCAGTTACTGCAGAGAAGCTGCCATTTTGTAAATCCCCACTCTCAATTACCCTGCAGTAATTTGTACGACAGGCCTTTACACATGTGTACGTGGTACTATAAGCCTGCAGGTAACCTGGAGGCCAAGAATTAGGTCATTTACTAATACCAATTGAAGCAACTGCCTTTTGTTCTCTGAACACTTCCCATTCCAGCTATTCATTCAGCATTTCTTTCACACCAAACAGCAACAAGGAAGTCTGAACACAGTACTTCTGCCAGCCCTCTAGTCTGTTCAAGTCCTTAACTGTGTTCTCCCCACTCCCCACCAACCAGTTCTGCCTAAAGACCTCAAATGTGACATTATAAAGATCCCCAACATTACCCAAGTCCCAGATTCCCTTCACCAGCTCCAACAAAATTCTTCCAAAACGCATTAATTTCCATAGCAGATTGGACACAAACCAACAGGACTTAAATCCTGTTGCTCAAAGTAGCCTGGGATTCATAACATAAATGAGAAACAACTTTTTTCTTCACAAGGTAGAGGAGAAGAGAGCTGAATTCTTACCTAGAGCAGCAACAGCTGCCTCAAAACCAAGTTCTTCGTCCCCAGGCATTTCATTGTTCCAATTACGGCTTGGGGGCCTGGACCCTGTAGGAGAAACCACTGGAAAGAGACAGAGACTAATCAATGCTCAGCTCTACGAAGGTAGAATCCCAGGGCAGAAACCATTCCTGGCAGCTGTCTGGACTTGTCACATTCCCCATGCTCCCATTCCAAACCATCAAGTCAGACCCAAGGTCAGAGCACTGGCCTCCAAGCTTTCTCCCTCCATTTCTGAACTAGTCCCCTCCTAGCTTATCCAGCTCTGCTATAGTCACAGGTTCTCTTTTTTTGGTGGTTAGTGAATGCATTTCCCCCCAGCCCAAGTAGCACTGGGGCCACAATCACTTGAAAGGAACCAAGATAATCTTTATGGGGCAAAACCAGGGTCCCCAAAACAGTAAGATTCCAACTCTTTTTGATGGAAGGGGACCCAGAAAGGATATCTGTTCTATCACAGTGCAGAGAGATCCACAGCAATGGGGAGGGAACTGCAGCAGAAAACCTAACCTTGGCAGCGGACTGGAGGGACTGTCAGTAGTGCTGCAACCATAGTAAAGCAGGTACAGATTTGGTCCGAAAGCCTCTTTTGGTCCCCAAGGTTTGGAGCCCCTTGTGCACACAAACCAATGGGGACAGTACCTGGAGTGCACAGGACATCAAATATAAAGCTGGCCAGCATGAGTGGCAGGACAGGGCGATAATCGCACAAGGTCCCCTCCCTCAGCTCTTCAGCCCTTCCTCGAATAGTGTTCATCTCATTAGTGCCCAAGGGGATCTTCTTTAACAAGGCCACAATCTCAGACTCCTGGTATGCCAGCTTCACCTGGGGGTGCCCGCAAGGAAACACAAGAAGAAGCCATCAGCAGAGACCCCCAGGTACACAACCATCCTGCCCTATAGATATTCAAGTGCAGAAAAAGTTTAGATCGATTCAGATTACATGCCTTGTAATCCACTGAACTCTAAATCACCCCTGCGTTCTTCCCCCTACACAGGCACAACAGTGAGGACGGACAGTGCTCAGCTGGAGACAGCTGTATAGGATGTGCAAGTCTAGACTACTTCCCTATGCACAACTTAATCACAATCGCTCAGAAGCATGGCTGGGAGGAAGGTGAAGTCAGCCTTCACCAGGACATGTTGAAGAGAAGGTTGCAGAAGGTTGCTACCTTATGCAATACAACAGCCTGAAACAGAAAGGACTATCCAGGAGGAGAACTGGGCCAAGGACATCAATATTCAACTGAAACAAAGACTGTTGCCTCATAGGATATTATATCTTGGGTCTAGCCTTCCTAATGCATTAGGATTGGAGGAGAACAGTTTAGGTTAGTGACTGTTAGCCCCACATTTAATGGTCTCGCTGAGCCCTTTATGTACCAGTGTAGGCCACCTCAGAAAAACAAGTCTATTTCTTGATAGGGCCCAGCAAACTTGTACACTTCGGAAGAAAGCACCACCTCTGTGTGGTCAAAAAGATTGACAAGAGCTTCAAATCAAATGTGCAAAGTCTTGAACCTAATTTTAAGAAAGGGGCCCTGAGAGCAGTATTTAACCATATATGTAATTGTGTACCCAAAACTGTGCATGCATTTATACATCCAAGTATAAAAGGTGGGCAGGAGTTGCTGCCTGTCTACATGCATAAACTGCAGCAGTTTACCCTAAGGTGTAAATGATTTAGTCAAAGCACCAGAAATACATACATCAGTTTAAGAGTGACTTTTCAGTTTAGCTTAAGCCTATAAGGAAAAGATAAGCTAAACGTAAGCAAGCCAGTCAGACCAAAATCAAATGCTAATTAAAACTGGTTCAAACTCCAACTTAAATAATGTTAAATTCACCACTGAGAACAAGTCTATGCAACTTTCTGCGGAGAAGACCTAAGTCCTCTTTCATTGAAGATTTGGCTCAAAGTGCATCTGAAGTAGAAGCATCCAGTACCAACAAATTTTCGGTAAATCAACAACCCATTCAGGACCCTCAAGGTATCATTTGGCTCCCTAGCAACTAGTTCTGAAGGCAACACTGAAGGCAGGACCAGATACAAAGAACTCAGAAGGGAAATCCCAGCACTGCTTATGGGTATGGCCCTTTTACGGGACACTTCCTACCTCCAGGGCTTTGGTAGAGGCTGGTGGCCTCTGTAGCTCCAGGGCAAACATGCCAATGCGGAAGGCAAGGTTGTGATACTCCAGACGTTCGCTCAGCACAGTTAGCAGGAAAGCAGCTTTGGACAGGGTGTTAGTTGCCATCCATGTCTGCTTGCTGGTTGACACCTTGTTCTTCTTCCCCTGTTTAAGGAGTAAATTTTTAACACTCACTTTATAGAAAGAAATTCAACCCAGGTGTGAGGGTGTGACCCTGGCCCACCCTCCTCTCCTCCCCATCTGACAGTTCAGGACATCTCTTGCTTATTTTCCTGGAAGCACTGTTTTCTCCTGCCTCTATTGCCTTTGCTCCCCCTCCCCATAATGCCACAGTTTCTCAGATAGTGAAGTGGGGACGCAATTTAGCACTCATCTCCATGTGCCAAGAAATCCAGTCTCCAGTGGCTCTACACACTTTTCTATGGCTTCTTTCAACCTCTGCTCCCATACAACGTTTTGCCTTCTTTCCAACCAGTTGATTAGGATCAACCGGTGGACCCTGGAGCCTCGAAGTCAATCCCGGGCTGTGGGGGCTGAGCACTTGCGTGCACCTCCCCTCCACCCCCCCAGCGGTTCAGTAGGTGGGGAAGGGAAGGGGCCGAGGCTTGGGGGGTACGTGCAGCAGGGCTTGAGGTGCAAAGCCTAGCCCGCAGCAGTGGCCCCCTTCACCATGCACAGCCTGCAGGGGCACATGCCCCCGCCCAAACATGGGGCAGTGCCAGCAGCTCTGAGGTACAGAGTGGGGCTGGGCCAGGGGCAGGTCCTGTATAGCTAGGGTGGAGTGGGGGATAGAGCCACGAGTGGCTTGTCCAGGGGGCTCAGGGAGGAAGGTGGGGGTGGGGGCATGTGCCCCAGGATCGGCACATGGGGCAGGGCAGGCTAGGGCTCTTCCCAGGCTGGACTGTGCTCAGGCCAGGTGGCTGCGGCAGTGGTAGGAGTGGGGCTATAGCCCCCACAACCCCCGTGCTGCCAGCACTGTCACTAAGTGCAACGCAGGCCAGGCCTGGCAGCAACAGCTGGGCGCAGCCTTTCCCTCCACCCAAGGGCTGGTGGGCACAGGGCAGGGTGGGCTGCAGCTGTGGGCTGGAAGGCTGCACTGGGCTGTTCCCACCAGGCATGGCCCGCACTGTGCTTGGTGGCAGCGCTAGGAGCAGGGGTTAGGGGGGCTACAGCCCACCCCATGGCTCTGCTCCCAGAGCCACTGCTGCAGCTGCCCAGCCTGAGCACAGCCTGGCTGGGAATAGCCCAGTGCTGCCCCAGCCCCAGCCTGCAACCCGCTCCACCCCACAGGCACATCCAGTGGCATGCCCCTCCCCCCAGTGCCCTCCTGGATTGCAATGCCCCCCACTCCCTGCACCCCCCGGATGAACCACTGGTGGCTTCATCCCCCACCACAGCTGTGCAGGGCTTGCCACTTCCTCACTGCCACTGGGGGCAGGGAAGGCAGATCGAGTCCCCAGCAGTGAGGGAGGGAGTGGGGCTAGGGCTGGAGCCACAATCTGCAGCAGAGCCTGCCAAAAACTAAAAATGCTCTGGCTCACAAGCGTTCAACTTACAAAGAGCTTTTGCTCTACTAGTGTATAAAGCTGCAATAAAGGCAAATCTATTCTTGGTGCTGGTTTTTAACCAGGACCATGTAGACATATAAAACATGTTAGAACATGTTGTGTTCAATTTGATAGTTAAAACAGAAGGTGTAGATTAGGGCTGTCTGACTTCCACATGGCTCAGGGCCACATACCTCATAGGCCACATGCCCTGGCGGCAGCACCACAGAACCCATAGTCCCCTTGGTCCATCTGACCCAAAAGACACCCTCCACCACAAGCTCATGATCCCCTGCCTGCACTGTGCACCCACAACACCCCGCCAACTGCTTCACCACATGCACTCCACCACTATGCACCCTGGGCTCACCCTCAGCTCCCCATGCTGCCATAACTGCCCCACCCTCTGGGGTAGGGACAGGAAGCAGAGACTAGAAGGGAGAGCCCAGAGACTCCAGCTGCTGCTGTAGCCAAACAATGGAGGGGGGGAAGCAGCAGCTAGGCAAACCCCAGGGGCCCACAATTTAACTCTTTGCAGACTACATTCAGCCCATGGACCACCAGTTGGACAGCCCCGGTGTAGATCAAAGGTGGCCAACTTGCACCACATGAAACAAGTGGTATACGCAGCCTCCATGTGTAGCACTCAGGGCAGGGGACAGAAGTGGCACTCGGGGCAAGTGCAGGATTCAGCATGCACCACACTCGCCAAAAAAAGTATCCCCACACTGGTGCAGATGCACACTGATCCAACAGGGGTGCTGCTCATGGTGGCTTCCTAAAGACAAGGCCCAAGCTAGGTAGGGACAAGCAGAGGCCAGAGAAAGGAAGGCAACCAGGGAAGAAAGATATAGGTTCTAGTGACTGGTGATTTGAGACTCCCTCCCTCTCCCCTACACACAGAACAGCCCATTTTTTTGCCAAGTAAACTACTGAACAAGCAGAGAAGCCCAATCCAAAAAGGGTTAAAGGCAAGTTCAGGCAAAATGCAGCCATATTTAGATGGATTTCAGTGACTATTGTGCCTCAGCCTCTCTGAACAGCAAAGTTTCATTCTGCATCCCAGTGAGGGTTTCTGAGCCCAGGCAGCCCTGCCTACCCTCCCTTCCGCTCACAATGCTGGCAAGTACTCTCTCTACCTTGGTTGGTGGCTGCTCCACCTTGAGATCAGGAGGGTTGGCGAGTAGGTCCCTGGCCAGCTCTACAGTTAAGCGGCAGGCTTCATTACTGTATCCATGTGCATAGAGTGCCTCTGCACAGGCAAAGAGGATCTGCAAATGAAGGGACAAATTATCAGATTCAGCCTGTTTCCCATGGCTAGCCTATCTTAAGCATTTTCTCTCAATGTCACTGAAACCTAAGTTCCAAGCTGACCTCAGTTCAGGCTTGGGTCAAATGCTTGTAGAGCCATGCCTTCTTGCATATGGCCCCTATCCCCTTCCCTCGAAGCACCAACACAATGGAATGGGAAAAACACAACTGTCAAAAATGAGCCCAATCTGTCATGTTAACTATTTCCATTTACTTTGCTTTTCTTAGCATCCTACTTCCTCTGCCATCCACAGGCACACTCCGTCTGCAAAGCTCTGCGCACATTTCCAAGGACTGATGGCACAGTCTGTTATAGTTGCCTGTGACTTCCCATTATCCAACTCTGTTTTCATTTTCTTATACCTTAGCCAGCCTTTATCTTGTAACATTTGCCCACATCTTAGGGCTGAAGTCTTCTATGCTCAGTGTGTGCCTCAATTTAAATTTCCTCTAAAATAATCCAGCCATTTCCGAGGAGGCAGAAGAAAACACTCTGCTTTGCTAACATTAAACTCAGACAAGCTTTCACCTGATAAATGCTGGTGCCCCAAAGCTTTGGAGCAAACACTTAAGATTTGGCACTGGGGAAACAGGGATTTGTCATTTGCTGTCTCTGTGAAAATCTGCCCAAGTTTGGACAAGGTGTAAGCATTAGGAAAGCAACTGCAGTTCATACAGAGTCTGTAGAGACTTGTAGTGCTTACAGCTAGTGAACACTTCAAGAATTCTGTCATGAATTGACATGCTCCAGTTCGAGGGAAAGCAGGACTTTTTTGTGCAACTGTCCCCCTGGACTTGTGTGTGCCATCCCAAGGCCAGACAGCAGAACCCAAAGAAGGGAACCTATCTTTCCTGTGCTCTCCACATCTGCCCTGCTGGGTACAATGAAAAAAGGAGCCTGGGGCAGAACTGAAAACTGGTGGGAGTATGGAATACTTGGAGTGGGGGTAAGGAGTTAGGTTGCTGAGAAACTAGGAGTGGCTGGGTGTACAAAATGGATGAGGACCCATACAGGACTGGCTCAATGAGCAGAAAAGGATTGGGGGGGGGGGGGGGGAAGCAGCATCTTAGGGGTAGGAAAGAGGCAGGATTAGGACCACTGAAGAAGGTGGGGAAAAGGGACACATTTGAGAAGAATGGACACTGGAGCATACTCCACTGCAGAACTTGGAAGGGAACCAAAGTCTCACTGCTAATGGGCTGTCAGGCAACATCTGTGCAACATCCTTGCAAAAGCATCAATTCTCAGCTTCCTATTTACTAACAGATTTACAGAGGACAACATCTACTACTGCAGTCATTTACACCAATACCTCAAGTGGAAAGGTCTGTGTGGTAGATTGAAAATTTCCAGTTCTGCTGATCTACTATAAAAGTGTCATCCTGTGGCTCAGATTTATTTTACTTAATAGCACAAGTCTAGGTAGTTAACACACAAATTACGCTACAAAAATAGTAAGGCAGAAAAAAAGTCAAGTACACAGGAGTTAGGAAATTCAATAATGAGTGCCTCTGCGATTTTTATTTCAGCTTTGTTAAGCATATGTTTTATATGATAAAGTCTTTAAGCACATATAGTGTACTTATACTTGTAGCTTTGACACCTCAGCACTTCTGCAAACCAGGCAGGCACCCAGAAAAGAAGAGTCACATAATTAACAAGGCCATCTTTAAAAACGTGGTTCAGTGCCTTGCTCAGCATTACATAGAAAGTGTGTCAGAGGTAGATGCCAATTACCCACGGCAGCATTCCATTGCCTTAATCCTGGGACCTTGCTTTCTCTTCTTGCAGGTCTGTCTCACTCACTATATACCTTCTAGCTCCTGCAAAAAGAAAGGCAGGAGTCCCACCACTGTATAGTCTTCACTACACAAGTCTCATTTGTCACCAACAGTCCATCCTGTGCACTGACTGAACCATAAGCCCTGTGGAGAACATTAACAATGGGATCTATAACTGATGATGGTATCATGGTTTACACCATCAAGGAGACTGAATTAAGGTTGCCCAGACAGCCTCAATTCAGGCATTTCCTAACTATTGAATACTTGATTTTGCAACTGCAGCAATACACTTCTACCAGTTTGCATATGCAATACATACAGGAAAATTAAAACACCTACATTACAATTTTGCAACTAGATTTTCTCACCTCCATTCGGTTTTCCTGTTCCAGTGGCTTTATGCCAGCAAAGATATCCTGCTCCTCTTCATTGCCTACCTCTGCCTTATCATCCTCTTCCTTGGCCACCTCCTGTGGATTTAGATAGTACACCTGGTAATCATCTTCCTCCTCCCCTTCATCCCCTCCCCCAGCTGCACCATTCTCTCCCACTTCTTCTGGCTTCAGGCTTGCACCACCGCTGTTCTCATCTGCAGAAGGCAGATCGTCATCCCCACTGCCCATTTCTCCCACAGGATCCTTTGGATTTTTCTTGGCAGTGGGAGTACTCCTGATGCTGGGCTCAGGTCCCTCAGAGAAGTACACGCCACCATCATCCTCAAAAGTGTCCCTGTAACTTCTGTTCAGGGAGCTCTCAGTGAAACTAAATGTATTGCTGGCCTCTGCTCCCAGAGCTAAGCTGCTGTCATCCAGGCTCATCTCTGCCAAATCCGGCTCCAGAGAGCTATCTTCACTGCTCATGCGTCGTTTCCCACTATGCTTACTGGCCAAGCTTTTCCCTACTGGCAGCTTGGCTTTCCCCACTGTTGTCTTATAAACTGCTTTATCTCCTTCTGCAGAAAGTCGCCTTAAAACCCTCTGAGGAGCATCAGAGACCAGTTTCCTCTTCCCAATGAGCTCCTTCGGACGGACAGCTGGTTCTTGAGAAGACGGACGGGTTCTGTCCCCTGGCTGCAGACACATTCCTCCAGATTCCTGTCCAGGGGTTCTACCAGCTTCACAGGTGGTTTCCACACACTGCAACCGGCAGTTCCTTTGTTGAATGGCCTTCACCCAACAGAATGAGTTCTTCTTGTCAGTGCTGCTGTAGGTAATGCCAGGGATGGGATACGCCTCCTCCCAGTTGAAGTAACAAGCTTCAACAGCTGGCTTGAAACCCTGGAAGAGTTTCTCCAGGGATTTCTTGTGCTGTCCTCTCTTGACGTTATCTATGACCTTCAGCTGCCACTGTCTGAGCTGGGTGCAAAGGTCCCTGCGCCTAGTGGGGAGGAGGAAGAGGACAGATCAGAAAGGAGCCACAAAATGCACTAACAACAGACTACCCTCAACTCATAGAATACCTCTGTCAAAGGCCTCTTCTGCTGAGTTAGTGTAAACAACATTAATCCGTCAGAAAATTGTCTAGGGAAAGGAAATAGACAAGTCAACAATCAGCTCCTACCTAGGCCAGCGCCACAAAAGCAAAATGCTGCCAAGTCAAACCTGAACATTTGCAGCAAGTTGGGAGTTTAGGGTGAAGCACATCAAGCTGCAATGCAGTGAAATCTTGCAATTACCACATTGGAGTCATGACCTTTGACACTGCTGAGATATTAAGGCACTAGTTCCAAACAGGGTGCCACAAGCTCCTTTCCTCCCCACCCCCAAGGGGTGCAACAAGGCAAGCACTGAATGCCATGACAGCAGCCAGGTCAAACTCCCCTGAATGCACACTCCTGCTGCATTAAGACTGTGATGAGCCTAAGCAGGCAGAAGCTGAGCTGCTATAGCCCTCCCAGTCCAGCCTCTCCCATGCTCCTCCCAGAAACAGTCACATGGGACAGATCCATCCACCAACCTCTGTTTCCAGAAGGAGCACAGATGGGACAGACTGAAAGGGGACTATACAGCACAAGGCAGTTCCTGCCTGCTTCAGGCCAATCAAAGGATCATAAAGGAACCCCCCCGAAGAAATATCCCGCCAATAAATCAATAATGCAGCAGGACTCTGTGTGCATGGGCACAGACTGGCTGTGCAGCAGACACACAGGGCAGTTTTACCTGAAGGCAGCAGAACCTAGTTGAGAAGCACTGAAGTAAACTGAGGCAACACTAACAGTGGTTCTCAACCAGAGGTGTCATCACATTAAAAAACGGCAAAGGGTACCCTGTCACCAAAGAAGCTGAGAACCACTGCACTCAGGACTACAACAGGGAACTGCTGCATGTCCAAACTGTTAACAACTAGCAAAGAAAATTCAAATGGTTTGCATAGCTCTTGAAGCTAATACTTCTACTCAAGAATATCAAATCCTCCTCCCTTGAGTATTAAAAGCCTACAGTCAGGTTCATAATTTAGGGACAGAAGGAACCAGTGGATGATCTAGCTTGCCCTTCTATATAAAGCCCATTATTTCACCCAGATACCTCAAGAGTGAGCCCAATAACTTGAGTTAGTCTCTTGAGGATTGAAAAATTGGAGTCTAACTTGTTTACAACAAGCAGAAAACTAGAAAGACCAAGGCATCACCATTGCCCAGGGCCACTGCAGTAGAACTGATTAGATAGGGTATGTCCCGATGATCCTAGCAGGTAATCACAGACCCAAGCTAGAAGAGGGTGAAAAATGGAAGATCCCACAACAATTCAAGCCAGGAAAAAATTCCTTCCCAGCCTGTTTCACTTTGACCATAAGCATGGAGACAGTAACTAGAAAGGAGCAAGTGCATTCCTAAATCACTAGGAAAATCCAAATTTCTCAACACAGCTCTACTACAGGCTCCAAAGACAGGACTTACACGCACAGACCTTCTCAATCTTTTCAAATACTTTTAGTCTCAAAAGCAAGATAATATGGAAGTACACCAAGTAAGGGTGTTAAGCATTAAGTCTCAAAGCACATTAGTCTGGGATAAAAGGAGCTCTACAGAATGGACTGTTTCCACTTGACTGCTAAGCAAACCAATTAGCTAGCGAATAGGCTGGCATGGATTAATCAAATAGGCTTTGTAGGAGAAAGGGGTGGGGGAGTTACTCAAAGAACAGGTAGCAAAAAGGTTGTGGGGGAACCTGCAACAATTTAGGAAGAGTGAAGCAAGTCTAATTGTGATCCACTGGAGAAGCATGAAGGAGTGAGAATAAAAAGCTACAAAGGAGCTGAACCAAGGCAGAACATATCCCTTTTGGTGACTGTATTGAAATGGTAGGAGAACGGGAAAGTAAAAAACACCTGAATTATCCATGACAAAGCAGAACCTTTTAGTAATTTGGAATGTATCAAATGACCAGAATGTTAGGAGATTCACACACTACAGAAAAGGGAAGATATGAACAAAGAACTTGTTTTACTGACAGTGTGACATGACTCACTGTTTTAAACCTTTATTCCTGGTTTCCTACTGACTTTACTTTGTCTACCTTAAGCTTTTACACTGTAAATTCAAGGCAGAGACAACACCTTTTTAAGCAGATGTACCCTAAAATTATGACATTATATTCATGTTCAATGATAGTTAACAGATTAAAAAAAGTGTGCAAATACTTAAAAATATGCCAAAAATGCTTTTTTTCCTTCCGAAAGATTAAGTTTAGCTTTTCCAATGTATAACAATTTATACTAGAGCATGCATTGCACAATATTCTGCTAAATGCTGCATACTGTAATTTGCATATTTTGCAAACCAAGGTATCAGTGTGCAAAACTCAAGTCTGAACATGAAATATCAAAGCAACACTTGCTATTCAATTTTTACTAAATGGGGAAGGTGGTTATTTGTGCATGTTAAGCAAGGTAAAATGCTTTAGGATGAATTGTGATACTTCCGATTGTCCTGAACAACTACACACACACACCAAAATGATCACTATATGTGGGACTTGTCACAGTACGTTTCCTTGGGACTGTAGAAAACATAACAGTTACAACCTTGAACAGAGCAAGAACAGATAATTTTCTGGGTATACAAACCTGTGAAACTGCTAGTCAAAAATACTACATAACATTTAAAACATATTGATTAGAAATGCAGTGGATCTAGCGGGCTTTAACCTAAATAAATTTTTTAATCAAATCATGTCAAACTGACCTGGATAAGCCCTCTCAGTACTGACACTGGACAGGAAGGCAGGCGAACTGCCAATGTAATTGACCTGAGTTTAATAAGGTACTTGACCATACAACTTAGCACCACTGGAAATAGAGAAAGCATGACCTTACTGATGCACTAAGGGTGATGGACTAACAAGAGCAAGTGAACTATCAGAATGGGGTAGACCAGCATCCTTTAAATATATTAACTGGTAATAAAGAATACACTTACATACACATATAGCATTTAGGATCCAAATCAGCAATCTACACTAAACTAGAAGACATAGCAAGGAAAGCATGATAAAACCAAAAACACAACTGAACATAAACAGTTTTGCCATTTGGTTGATTTGTGTGGTCTGAGAGTCAATGCAAAGTAGTACTAGATGACTAGGAAATACAGAAACGTTATGGCTGAACAGGTCTGGGGTATAACTGAACAGAACTGTTCAGTGCAGTGCTATTCCAGAAAGACACTTCCACTGTATCAGGAAAGTCTTAAGTGCAAGCCAAAACTCACATTTAAGGGATAAAAGACCATGCATATTACAGAGAACCACACAAATACAATAGGGTTTAAGGCAAGAGCAGTGAAGGCAATTAAAAATAAAAGTGATTAAGGTTACCTTGAACACCAATATAGACCATAAGAACTCACAGCTGAACTATCTGCTTTAATAACATAATACACCTGCTAAACGGTAAAGTGCAATTGTGCCCAGATGCCACAAGGATAAGCGGGACTGAAGAGTACCACTTAAGGAACTTTACCCACCAGGTCTTGGCTCCAAAGATTATCTGACACTTATGCTTACCTCTGTGGGCTGATGGTTGGATCTAGAACAGCCAGCCTCCAGAGGACCACCATCTCATCACACATACTGGCACAGGCATGAGCAGCCACCTCAGACTGGCCATTACTGCGCCCAGTATGCCCACTGGCACTACTGTGAGACGCGGATGTTCGCACACTGTACCACCAACCAGTTATCTGCAGAAAAAAGGACAGTCAATGCAGCCATGCCTAGATGGCCAACCTCTCTTTCACAATTTTTGGAAACACATCACAAATGAAAGAGAAATAAATATATTCTGTTGCTAAGTTTGCAGTGCCTGAAAACCAGAAGAATTAAAAGCAAATCCAGCACAGACATAACAATAAAAATTGACACTAGCTACTAACAGTTAGGTGCCCCATGCAAGAAGAATTTGATAGGCTCAGGATGGTTACCAAAGGGCAGATACCCAGGTAGTAAGTCACTAAGACTAGCTTTTCTGTCAGCAGCCTGAGAGCAAGGAATGGATATGAAGCATGGATCCTTTAATCCCTTGAATCTATAGATGAGGTATATCAGGGGCAGGCCAAATACAGCCCATGGGCTGCATTCAGCCCATCAGGCCATTCTATCCGGCCTGCAGGGCCCCTAAAAAATTTAGAAAATTAATATTTATCTACTCCTGGCTGCCTGTCAAAGATGACAGGAGCCAGGGGCAGTAGGACCCAAGGAAAGCCAGTGGCAGGACCCTGCAGCCCAGCAGCAAGGCCCACCTTCCCTCCCCCTCCCCTGACTGGAAGCCCTGTGCCCCATGCCTCCCAGAGGTTCTGGCTGTTCCCACTCCCTGCACCAGAGGGAAATTCAGATAAGAAGGCAGGGGTGGAGGGCGAGGGGAAGAGGCAGGGGAGGACCATGAGTGATTGCCTCAGTTCTCAGGGCCAGGCCGGGATAGCTCCTGCTGAGTCCTGCGGTCACAGCCATGCTGCCAGCCACTCCACGTGGTCCTGCAGTTGCTGGCAGCAGGCAGGAAAGCAGGGAAATGGCAGCTACAGGTGGGATGGAGTGGCAGTGAGCAGGCATGCAGGAACGCAAAAAAGAGCTGAGTGGGAGTGCGGAGCCAGTGCCGGCAGGGCCCAGAGCAGGATGGCAGGAGTGCAGGACCCCTGTCCCCTCCCCACTCCAGCTGGTGCCAGATCCCGCACTCCTGCTGCCCCTCTAGCACTGGCCCCAGGACAGTTCCTGCCGAGCTGTTGCTGCACTCCCACATGCCCACTCGCTACCCCTTCCCGTCTGTAGCTGCCATTTCCCTGCTTTCCTGCCGGCCACTCCAGCACCACATGGCTCCCAACTGCATGCCTGTGACTGCTGGAACAGAGCCCGTGCCAGTACCCTGGGACCAGGACAGGGGAGGGCAGTTGAGGAAAGGGGGATGTGCAGGGAAGGAGGAACACAGAGTGTGTTCATAGGGTGAGTCCTACATGCACACCCCACCATACACATGCACTTACAACCCACCTTGCACTGCCATACACTCACCCCCCCAAACACACACCAGCCGCCCTCCTCCCCACACATTCCCCCACAAACCCAATACCCACCCACACCCCACATATGCACACACACCCACATGCTCCCTCACCCCACACCCAGATGGCTACCAGGGGCTGGGGCACCTGTCAAGGGGCGGAGCTACCCATGCAGCCCTCAACATCTTGCCAAAACTCAGTAACCAGCACTCCACCTGAAATAATTGCCTGCCCCTAAGGTATACAATAGGATAATGGGGAAAAAATGGATACTGAAGGTGTTCTTGTTTACATCTCTACTTATAGAAAGAAGATCCATCTCCTAAACTGTCAATATCAACCTTTTCTCCAACTATAAAATTCAACCCAAATTCATGGAAATTATTTTCAATTAAAATTATCAAAATCTAATGAATTGTGTCAAATGGCAGAATTTCAAAGCCAACACACAAAAAAATATTGTCCAAATTAGAGGTGTACTAATACATCGGTCCAATATTGGATTGGTACCGATATAAAGAAAGTTGGCTGCATCGGAAATCGGCCTAATGTGGCTGATAATTTGGCCAATAAATGCCCGTGCATGCGCACAGCTGCAGCACAGTATTCAGGCAGAAAGGAGCAGAGCCCAGCAGCATGCAGCTAGTAAATCTGTTGTGGTGAAAGTGGAGGGGGGAGGGAAGGCTTTTGATGGGGCAGATCAGCGACCCCCCCCCCACTACCCCCCAGGGAGGGTGGGAGGGGGCAGGGGCAGCCGCTGCCCAGCTGGGGTGGGGTGGGGTGGGCACAGGATGGAGCTGCAGCTCACGGGGGTTTTCCCCCACTGCGCACAACCTGGGAGGACACGGGAGGGGTCTACGGGGGCTGCAGCCACCCTAAGTTTCACTGAAGCCCGCTCCCAGCACTGCCGCTGCCTACCCAGCACAGCCCTGGCTCAACCCCTGCCTCCCCCCACATGCCGGGAAAAGCCGGGGCTGCACTGGGTGGGTGGTGGTGGTGGCACTGGAAGTAGGATTTGGTGAAATTTGGGTTGGTTGTGGAGCCCAGGCCGCATTGAGAGGAGCCCAGCACAGCCCCAACTCCAGCCCACCTGCCCAGGGCAGATCTGAAGGCATATGCTCCCTTCCCACCACAGTGCCCTTCTGAGGTGCACACAGTGGCGGGACCCACTCCCCTCCCCCCCCAAACAAGCCACAGTTCCATCCCACGCCTGCTCCACCCCAGCTGGGCAGCACCTGTCCCTGTCCCCTCCCTCATTGTGGGGAGCATTGATTTGCCCCCTCCACACACCTTCCCTACTCCGTCCCCTCCCACCAAAACAGACTTAACAGCTGCACGCAGCTGTATCAGAGATCGGTTCAGTATCGGCCAATATGCCTCCTTAAATATCGGCTATCTGTATCAGGCCCCAAAATCTCTATTGGTTCACCCCTAGTTCAAGTGCACCTTATTTTGTCATAATCCATGGAATAAAACTGCACTGATCAGAGAGAGGATGCACAGGGGAAAGGTCAAGGTAAAGGTGTTGAGAAAATGGCTCCATGTTGATGTTAGGACACATGACAACCCCAACATCCAGTGAAACTGGTGTCACTGAAGAAGCACTCAGAAAACCAAAAAGCAAGTTGCTTTAATGGCAAGGGACTACTCCCATAATGCACTTGCAAGGCACAAAACACCACTGGAATTGTTGCCACCTTTGACTAGGCCCCCCAGTCACTGCTCTGCTCCCCCACAGGGTTTAAATACCTGCTCATAAGTCAGACACTGGTCAGTTAGGATCTCCAGCAGAGGGGCTGCATTGCTATCTCGCCTCTTAAACATCTCTCGGACAATGGAGAGCAGATTCCAGATCCCCTCCGGCTCTCTCCCTCTCAGGGGACGAAGGAGACACGCCCATTCAGCAGCAGCTGGTGGCTCCGTGGAGGATAGGTACATAGAGTTCACATCACTGTGAGGGGGGAAATGGAGAGAGTAAAAGAACAGAAAACAAGATAAAGCACAGCAGCAAAAAAACAGGGACAAAGCTGCACAATGGTGTATATTTACAGGCATCATTTCTGCAGGTTGAAAAAGGCAGAAGGAACCACATCTCACTGAAGAAACACAGTGTAACAGCACTCAGAGAGGAACAAACAAGAAACTTACATTCTCAACTCCAGAGGTCTTATTAACTGGAAAGGTGACCTAAAATTAAGCATCTTGAGTTTCAAATCATCGTGCCAATTTAATACTACAGGCCACAAACTAACCAAGAAGAGCATTCCTTAGACCACAGGTGGGCAAAATGCGGCCCGGAGAATGGATGCAGCCCGCCAGGCCATTCTATCCAGCCCGCAGGGCCCCTAAAAAATTTAGAAAATTAATATTTATCTGCCCTAGGCTGCCTGTCATGCAGCCCTCAATGGCTTGCCAAAACTCAGTAAGCAGCCCTCTGCCCAAAATAATTGCCTACCCTGCCCTACACCCAAAGTCCCTGTTATGTTTCATGTGTAGGCAGGGATGATTATTACTCTGATGAGGCAATTTACCTGAAAACAACAGGAGAGGGCCCACAGAATTTGTGAAGGGTTTTCTTTATGTTGTCACTCAGAGTAGATTCATCTAGGTACCACGTGCTTTGATCCGAGGCCGAGGGCCCAGCAGTGGGATCTTGAGAAACACAGTTTGCAGGTGTTAGAGAGTTACAGTCTATACCTCCTATTCCAGAGGTTACAGGCAGCAGATAAGCAACACTCATTTTCAATTCAGTCCAAAAGTAGACGCAGACTTGTTTATGGACTCTAGAAACATTTTTTCAGTCATTTGCACTGGGTTACATGGGAAACTCTTCCATTAAAAATAACCTAGATGTGGTAGTACCTGGAGCTCCTTTTATTCATTGTAAATTCTTACCAAACCTGTAACACCAGCAACTTCTTACAGCTCCCTGCACACGCATAAATTTCTCTGCTTTCCTCTCTCCTCCCCCTGCAGCCTCAAATTAAATGATGTCCCAGCAAAGCAGGAGCACCCACTGATGTGGGCGATTCCCATTCCTGAGGCAGACTACAGAACATCAAATGTAATAAGAATTATCCATGTTACCTGGGGCTCCACACACGGTGTTGATGGCAGTGGACTGAGAAGACAGCAACTCATCCAGCAAACGCTGAGCAGTTGGAAGAATCTAAAACATGAGACATTCAGTACAATTTAAAAATACATGTGCACATCTTACCCTATCATAAACCAAGCAACTATTTTGATTTTTGTTTCTGAGGGACTTGGACTGACAGATGTTTAAACACTTTAGTCCAGTTTCCTTTCTGGGTTCTCTATCTAGTGCACAACTTAGAGATTTCTACCTACTATATATGCGTAAGAGTACTTTAAAAAAAGCCAGCGGAGGGAGTAACACATACTGCAGCTGATACCATAGCATAACTCTAGTTATTCCACTTTCCCCCATGCCTTTTATCTTAAAGTAAATTAAGCAAAGCTTGTCACATAGTTCATACCCTGCAAGGTAAACAAAAGAGCAGAAAGGTGTGGATGATCCTATCTTTTGTTTTAAATGAGGAAAAATGGATTTTGCAATTTTAAGCTTCTCATTTCAACATATGCAACATTTTCCTACATCTACTCTATATGCTTCCATTACTTATCCCCAAATCACTCCTTAAAAAGCCAATTCATGTAGAGCACCAAGGAACCCAGACTTAGTCAAGTCCTCCCAGGCACCAGAATTGCAGGGAAGAAAGCTCGTGTTCCTGAATTTAAAATTCTTACAGGACTGTGGCCTTGATCTATTTGCTAGTAAAATTCATGTTAGCGTAGAGAGTTATGAACATGTATTAGACTTAAACATGAGCTAACTAAGCTTCTTTCCTAACACCACCATTTCATACATCCACTGGGATAAACATGATCTCATGCACCTCAATTAAGTCATGAAGTACTCCTTGCACACCCTCCTAGAGAGAATGAAAGATTGATATGGGCCTAGCTTCACTGATGAACAAACTGAGGGAAAATTGTTTAGTGAAAACACATCACGTCTTTGAGGCACCTGAACAGGCTTAGCATTAGGCCATACTTGCATCTTTTTCCATTACTACATATTACAAAGTCAACAAGAGGTAAGAAAAATCACTTAGCAAGACAAGCTCACACATTAAAGGCTGTTGTACTATGAAACTGGCAGGATGAGGGGAATACTTGCTACATGCAACAAGTGCCTGAGGGAGAAGTCCCTCAGCAAAACACTTGTGCATATAATTGGCATTGGGAGTCTGGGTTCACCAATGCAGGCAACTCATGGGAGAACTAGGTAACAGCTTTTGAAGGCACCATATGAAGGCTCTGATTTTCATAGCAGGAGAGTATCTTACAACAACATTTGTGCCCAAGTCATACAGCCCCACAAACCGGATTCAGTAAGCAGCAGGCCAGATGAGTGGTGCAGGGGAACAGTGACGTTAAAATGCCGCAATTTCAAACAACGGTAATTAATGCTGCTGCCACTTGTCGTGGCACCAAATTCTTGGACCCATCGGGAGCTTCATGGGGCTGGATGGCACTGCTCCATGGGCTAGATCCTGGTCTCCACTATCTTAGATTATTTTAAGGATCTCTCCACTTATATTCATGTTCCACACGTGGCCACCTTCCTCCCATGTTTGCATGAGAAACCTCCTTGTTATGACAATTACGTATTAAAGTTTAATTTACCAGCTGAAAGGCTCACTTATTGTTTGAGAAACAACTCTCAAACAGTTATCACTTCTTGATGCTTTTTTCTACAAGTCACATTTGTCCACATCATAAACCTTGAATTTTTGGCAGTTATCTTAGCAACACTGATGAGCCCATATAAAATGTGTATGCATCTTCTGAGCAGCTGATGGAGAAGATGTAACCTTCAAGGGGAGCGAGATTTTTTTCTGCCTTTGTAATTACATCTGGCTCATGATTAGTCCCCATTCCATGACCACCTTGGGGAACAATGACCCAAAAGAAACACTGGCTTCAGATAAAAGACTTGCTCACTACTGTGATCCCAGCCCAGGTTATAACCCGAAGCCTATTCAGTGGCCTATGCAATAAGCCAATCAAAATTATAAGATGGTTATCAACACTGAAGGGACTTAAAGTCAGAGAATCTAAATTGTTCTTCTACCCTTTGAGGTGCTCTTATAATTAGGTTTGAAATGTTAGTAAGTCCAGGAGGGAAGCACTGTGTCTTCTGGGGACAGTGCTCAATGCTGCCAATCTAGCATATTTATTCAGCCTTAAATCCACACACAGAAAGCTGACAGACACTGACTTGCTTTGAACTCCCTTGTGTATTACATTTATTATTCTGATTTTCATATTTGTGAACTGAGCACCCGTTTATACCCACGTGGTACCCTACAACTAACCAACACTTTCCTTTCTCCTTTGAAGACACCACTCTAATCCTTTATTTGGCCAATGACAGCTAAAAAACTGGATAGTTGTCTTGAGTCAGGCAGGAATGAAAGCTGTCTCTGTTACTGGTGATCAAATACAGCAACAGGCCACTATAAGTAAAATACTACACAGATCAAAGCAACCTGAGATGACTAACAAGGGCTCTGGCAGAACAGAATAGCTCCCCTTTTACCTGTTGTGGGAGTTCACTGATTAAGTACTGAGCAAATTTCTGCAGCTGATCTCTTTGCAGTCGAGACAAGGACTCTGAAACAGGTGCTCGTAAGCATACTGCCGATGCCTGGAGAGAGAAGAGAGATATAAGAGAACTGCTGTCAGCAAGGTCAGGCAGAACTAGCCCTGTACACTAGATGACTGAAGCTGTTTCAGCAGCAGCCATGGTTAAGCATAGATTGTCCTTGTAATCATGTAAAGCAGTGCTGCAGACTGAACTCAGCCTATGTCTTGATTTTATAAAGCCTATTTTTAAGAAAAGAATTTCTTTTCAAGGAAACTGCTAACAGCTGTGCTTAAGATCTGTTGTTGTTAGCAATTGCACAAACACTGGCAGAGAATTCACAAACAAACCTCTAAAATAGGCCATTATTTTTTAGCTTCTGGCAAAGAAACAGCTCTGTGGGGGGCTGTTTTATAGAATCACCATCCAACTAAGATAACCATTAGATGCTTATTCATTTAAAGCTTAAATTCAGTTTCTCTTCCTTACAGGATTTTTAAAAACTAAAAAGATTATAAACTGTAAAAGAATATCTTAATTTCTTTCACAAGGCAGAACAAGCAGCAGTCACTTAATTTAAAATTGGAAAAAGGCCAAAACATGTCAAGGAGAACTAGGCAGACGTACCTGGCATCAAGCAATCCCCTTCACATATAGTTCCCCATTTGTGCTCAGAATGTACCAGCTACAGAATGGTCTCCATATCATCATTCTGGTTGAAAAGGTAGTAGTTTGCTTTTATGGCATGGAGGACTCCTAGCCTTTTTGTGCCTAACGCTATAACTGAGTCAGGAAACCTGCTTGGTACTCCCAAAAGCACCTATTAGAATAGCCATGTAAGAGCAGAAATTGCATTTAAAATACCCAGCTGTCATCTGGCAACTAGAGGCAACAGGGTGCTTTTCTTAAGGTTTTCACATTCAAGCCCACAATAATTATCTATTGTGAAATACCACTGATAAATTGTTAGCAATTTTCACCTCTACTTTTAGGGAGGGCTAAAATGGATTGAAAACCATGATGAGCTTTGACAGCTTTAAAACAATGAATAATCCTTCTGTTCCTTCTGATAAACTACAATCAATCCCTCAAAATTTATTTGGTGAACTGTCTTTCTGAAGAATATCTGCACCATAAGGCTGCACCCTAACATTACATATTTTGTATTTTACCAGCTTATTCTGCCTACTTTCACAATAGGAGTTTATTGGGACAGAGAGCACATCTCCACTGTGTGTGCATAGTGTTAACCACACTGCAGGTACTCCAATAAAAATGAGGACTCACATTTTAAGTGTCAAACAGGTGGGTTAGTTACCCAATCTGAGGCATAGCATGTTAAAATGGGCAGCAGTATACAAAGGCCAACATATACTGAAATGAATTTTCAACTCCAATAGTGCAAGTAACAGCCTTCAAATCCAAAAAAAACTGCGTTTGCAAAGTTTCCTGAAAAAGATTAAAATAATAAACAGTTTTGCCCACTACTGACCCTTAAAGGCAGAGCATATAATCCTCAGAAAAACACTAACAAGGGGACAGAAAGGGGCAGTGGGTATGCATTATCAAAAGACGGTCAAGCAGCTTTGGAAGTCAACGGTACAGTATAGTGAAAATATACAAGAATTAGAACTTTGAATTTACAGGACTTGCACTGCCACTCAGACTGCAATCGCCAGAGCAACATGACCCATAGCTAAAGGGACAGTCTAAAACAACTTCTCTGGAGAGAAGCAAGCCTGAAGCATAGAAGCTCGTACCCATGCCGCTATGCTTCAACACAGGAGAACATCAAGAAAGTGACACAGAATTGTCTTTAAAGGCCTACGTTGTGAATCCGGAAGAGACAGAGGGCCACGACGTGGGCACACCACTTGGCCCCAGCTCCGCAGGTACAGCTGCACGAGGTGATCCTACATCGGTCAAACATCACTGCCACGTTGTATGCACCTTTCGGTGGCACCATCTGCGGCGGTACTACTGTAGCACTCAGATGGAAACCTGTTGGAAAATAAGCCAAAATTACTGTCCCCCTGGGGATCAGAACATGACACTGTTAAACATAGCAACACTTACATATGTGCACTTATATTTAAATGTTAAAACAGTAAAGTTGTTCTGATTGCTATAACAGCATTCATCCCGAGTCTCTAGAACTGGTCTGCCCCTTTAGCTGATCATGTTCCCATGTCATACATTAGTACCAAGGTATTTTAAACCTCAGAAGAGTTATGTTAATTTAAGTGTAATAAGAAAATGCATGGAAGTGTGGTGTCATGAAATGTGGGATCTTATCAGTGGAGGTGTTCAATACTGGACCAAACACCCCCATGAGGAACATTTTAGGATAAACTAATCCAGTCCTGCCATACTGCAGAGGAACAGATACATTGGTACCTAAGAAGTTACTTCAAACTCAGGTCAACTTTCAGAATGTTGCAGTAATCTATATTACATTTGAGCACTTATGTTGGCATTTCAGACACCACTGCTAAACAAGGATTTATTTCTCAAGAAGGAGTTCAGGTAAATTACACATCACCTTTTGATTCTGAAAATACTCTATTCCAATAACTAACATCTTGCATGAGATTTACAGTACACTGTGTAGAAGAAACGCCACTGAAATATCTAAAAAGCCAGCCCCGTTCTTCAGTAAGCAAACAAATGGGAAATTGAACTATGTATGTCCACCTAAGCAGGATGACAAAGTCAGAGTTGGCTTCATGAACAGTTATGCGTAATAAATACTCATCATATCCTTCAGGCAGCCTCCTTCTACAAACATGGTTTACTTACCAGGGTACCTTAAATGTTAGAAACAGGAAATGCTAACAAAACATACCAGTCTATTTCAATTGCCTCTTGAAGACTTCTGTTCCATGTCAAGATCTCTTTCTGGCAATGCATATCATCTCCTTTAACTCTCCTCAATTTCTTAAGACTTGGTGCAGCATAGAAAAAGCATCAATGGTGCCATTCACCAAGTAGCAATAATCAGACTTGTAGGCTCCTACTCACCTACTTATCTAGAGTGAACTTTTTTGTAGGGAGGATGAGGAGCAGTATTTGAAACAGATTTCCATTGTCAACATGCTAAGGGTAGGTAAGTGGATTGTGACTCCAGGGTAGCAAACTATATCAGCTTTGGCCAACCCACTATTATCATGGTGTTCAATACTGCCCACAACTTTCTAAATGGGATGAAACAAATCTTTTAGTGTTGGGCATCCCACTTTGTGCTGAATCCTCATGATAATTACAACTTTCTGGTACCTGCTTGCCTCCTCACTGCTGCTGTGTACTGGGGTTCAAATCCTCTTCCTGACTTAGGCAATATATTTGTGATCAGTGCAGGTGAATGCCACCCAATCCAAGTGGCAGAAGACGTTGGGGAAAAAAATTAAAATGAAAGGAGGCGTTCACCACAAAACTATTGCTCTCTTTAATGTAAGTTATAGATCTAATTTACACTCTGCATAAATGTCTCAACACGTCACTTTGCTACACTAGGAAACATCTCAGAAAAAAGCTAAGACACCTTTCTTTCAATAATAGCATGTTAAGCCTTCTGCAAACTTGATGTGCAGCCATACTGCACCTGTACATGCTAAGCGTCTAAAATGTTTTACAGAACAAGAATGGGTTGCAGCGGCAACCTTCGTGTCAAAAGTTTGACAAACTTTTTATTTGTATATGAAGAAACTTCACTTTGAAACATAAGGAAAGGAGAACTGGTTATAATTAGAGGAGGAAGAAAGCAATACCTTACGGAGCCATCTCCAACATTCAAAATCAATTCAGAGACTTGGGCTTGTTTGCAACGTACCAGTCATGTTCTGTAGAATAGCATTTCTCAACCCATGGGTCGGAAGAATATATGAAAGAGTTGTGAACAAACCTTAAAAATGGATTCTCCTTTAAAGGAGAAAAACATGGGAAACCATAGGTTTCCCCTTGCAGGCTGGCAGAGTTCCAGCCTGCAAGCAGCTGCCTGGGGGCTGGGAGGGGCAGGAGGAGTGCGATCAGACATGGGGCACCATGTGAATAAAGAGAATACAGCAATGACAGAAACCCACATAAAATCAGCTCCTAACAGATGAAGGTACTCTTGGAACACATGGATGTTTTAAAGTAGGCTGAGCCAGACAACCTGCACCCGACAGTCCTGAAAGAACTGGCTGAACCCAAAGCGATGCCTCTAGCAAGGCCGTTCAAAGAATCATGGAACTCAGTAGAGGTCCTGAACAACTAGAAGAAGGATAATGTGGTGCCCATCTTTAAGAATGGAAAGAGGGATGACCCTGCAAACTACAGGCCAGTCAGTCTGACTTCGATCCTGGGAAAAAACTTTTGAAAAAATCATCAAGGAAACCATCAGCCACAAGCTTGTAACTGGTGGGGTACTGAGAAACAACCAGCATGGCTTGGTCAAGGGGAGGTCACGCCTAACAAACCTGGTGTCCTTTTATGACCAGGTAACTAACCAGCTGGACATGAGGCAGACATCATCTACCTAGATTTCAGCAAGGTCTTTGATACTGTTTCCCATGAGATTCTCTCACTTAAGCTGAAAGGTACTGGCCTAGACCAGGCTATGGTAAGATGGGATGGCAACTGGCTCAACAGCCAATCCCAGTGAGTTGTAACCAATGGGGTGGCCTCATCCTGGAGGGCTGTGCTCAGTGGTGTCCCCCAGGAATCAGTGCTTGGCCCATACTCTTTAACATCTTTATTAATGACGTGGATGAGAAAGTGGAAAGTGCAATGATTACGTTTGTGGATGACACCAAGCTGTGGGAAATGCGGGCACATCTGAGGGCAGGGCAAATATCCAGGATGACTGACAGGCTGGTCCTATGGGCAGAATGTGATCAGAAGTGGGTTCAACAGGGAGAGGTGCCAGGTCCTTCATCTGGGTAGGAAGGACCTTCATCATAACTATACGATGGGTGGTGGTACACTGGCTGGCACTGCATCCTTGAGACCCAGGGGTGACAATCTACCAAAGGATGAGTACGAGTCACCAGTGTGATGAAGTCGCCAAAAGAGCAAACAGAACACTGGTGTGCATCAGCCAATGTGTTGCCAATAGATCCAGAGAGGCGCTCCTCCCCCTCTATTCAGCATTGGGGAAGCCACAGCTGGAGTACTGTGTCCAGTTCTGGCACCGCACTTCAAGAAGGATGTGGATAAGTTTAAAAGAGTACAGAGAAGGGCCACCCACATGATCAGGAGCCTGGGGGATAGGCCCTGTAAGTAGAGACTCTGGAAACTGGGCCTGTTCAGTCTGAGTAAAAGAAGACTGAGAGGCGGGCAACTTGATAGCCACCGACAAGTATGTCAGAGGCGAGCACTAAGATATGGGGGAGCAGCTTTTCAGAAAGGCATCCCTCAGGTGGACGAGGTCCAATGGGCACAAGGCTAGCTGAGGAAAAATTTAGGCTAAATGTAAGGAAAAACAAAATTCTTTTCTGTAAGGGTAATTAGAATCTGGAACACACTCCCAGCAGAGGTAGTGCAGTGGCCATCCCTGGAGGTGTTCAAGAGGAGGCTGGACAAGCACCTTGTGGATTCCGTTTGAACCCAATTACCTCCTGCCCATGGCAGGGGAGTGGACTTGATGACCTCAGAGGTCCCTTAATCAGGCAGTGTAGAAAGCAGCACCCCCCGCAGGTACGTCTATGGGGTGAGGGGGCATGGACAATGCATCAGAGGAAACGGAGGGCACAGGTTACATGTTGGGGGGACGTGGGGGGCACATGCCTCCCCCAGATTTGTGTGCCCACAGTGGGCATGGGGCTGCAGCCTGCCTGAACTAGCATAGGCAGAAGCCACCTCCATGGCCCACAGGCAGGACTCAGCATGGAAGGGCAAAGTTGGAAGGGCCCACAGGCAGGATGCAGCATGGAAGGACATCACCACAACCCCTGCATCACCAGCAATGTGAGGAGTAAAGAGGAAAGGGGGGGGGGGGTGCTGCTCTCACCCGCTCCTGCAGCCAGCCACTTGTGTGCCAGGCTGTGGCTCTACCCTGCCACCATGGCCTGGCCACTGCTCCCCTCAGGCTGCATCTCTACCCTGGAGGGGAGGTAGGGTGGCAAGCAGTCCAGGTGGCCTGAGAAGTGTAGCAGTGGTTGGGCCGTGGCAGTGGGGTACAGCTATGGCCCAGTGCCCAAGCAACTGGAGAAGGAAGGTGAAGGAGGCGTGGTCCCCCCAACTCCATCCATTACTCCTTGCACTACTAGTAGCATAGCACATGCAGGGGTCCCAGCAGTGATGGCGGCGGCAACAAGTCTCACCGCTTGGGGTGGGGAGCAGTGGGTTGGAAGCGAGTGGCACCAGCAGGGCTGAGGGTAAGGGGGAAGGAAAGGGGCTGCAGGAGTGAGGGACACTGGCAGGGCCAGGGTACTGTTTTCTACTTAAACTATTTACTGGGTCAGGACTGGCCACTGATGTTTACAAATGTGTCCTGGTACAAAAAAGGTTAAGAACCACTGCAGCACAACACTAGACTGCAGCACAGCTGAGATTTCTCCCCTCCCTGCTGAAAAGTATGGACAGAGGTACACCTACTGCACATCTGACTTTGCTAGCTATTTTTCAGGAAAAACACAGAGGACAGTGTTCCTCCCTCTCAGTCAACATTTCACTCCCTTTATTTACTAGCCAATATTTGCATCTTTTTTCTGCACATTCCCATAACAAAACATTACAAGGAGTACTATGTTCATATACATAAATACCTCCAAAAAAACCCACACACAAAACAAAAACAAGAACACACCACACACTTATTCTCTGGCTCAGCCAGGGCTCATTTAAGTTTTGCTTGCAAGAATAGGATGTAGAAGATATAGGCAGACATACAGGATGAAAAGCAAAGCAACCCCAGATTTTATTTAAAAGTGTGGGAGAAGGAAGCCAAAGAACACAGTGGCTAGAGCAAGGACAGGCAAAATATAGCCCATGGGCTGGATCTGATCCATGGCTGCTCCTCTAAAGGAGAATTGTATCCTGCCTGTAGCTGCTCTGGTTTTTGGTGCCTCTTGCCCTTCTCTTCCCCACTGCAGCAGCAGTCACACTCCTCCCCAGCTGACCCACCCCTCCAGCGTATGCTCTAAGGTAGGGGCTGCTGAGCTCCTGGCCAGGCTTCTGCCCAGCAATGCTGTCTGCACACCACTCTGACCCTGCAGCCATTCGCAGTCCAGACAGCCTGGCCCCAGGCCAAGTCAAGTTCAGGTAAGGCTCTCCCTACTGGCAGGAAAGGAGGTGCAGAGGGAAGAGGGTCAGGTGAGTCACAGGCTATCTGGGCTCTGCCAGGCCAGGGACTGATAGGGATGCAGGCACCGCTAACATGCTACAGTATCGTGTTCCCATGCACTGCCACGTGGGCGCAGCTGGCGCAGCTCCTGCCTGACCCCAAGTCCCCAGCACATTGTTGGGTCAGGCAGGAGTTGCGCCAGCTGCACCCACATTGCCAGAGGCAGTGTGCAGGAATACAGCATGGCATGGACCTGACCTGGCCTCTTGCTAGGGACTTGGGGTAGGAGAGGGGGTGCAGAGAAGAGGGGAAACAAAGGTTAGGTTCCTATAACCTTTGTTCTCTCTGCCCCGAGATCAGAGAGAGATGGGCAATATTTTCAGCTGGAGGACCACTTAGAGTTTTGGTGAGCTGTTAGGCGGGGGTAGGCAGCGGTGAGTGTTGACCCAGCTCGCAACAGCTCATCAAAACTCCCTAAGTGGCCCTCCAGCCCAAAAAACTGCCCACCCCTGAGCCAGAGCCACTATTTCTTTGAAGAGACAAAACCTGTGGGAGCTGCTGGTACTGTTTTCTCTTCACTACTGGGGAAAACTGATGAGCAGGGATCCTGGTTTTCTCTGATGAAAACAATCCAAAATTCTCTGAAAGAAACCCCAGAGTCCAGAGGAGCCCATGCACATGATCCAAGGACAAGAGAATAGGCCTTACGAAGAGAGGATGAGAGCCATGGGACTCTTCAGCCTTGAAAAGCACAGGCTCAGGGGTGACCTGGTGGCAGCCTGTAAGTACATCAGGGGTGTGAATCAGAAACTGGGGGAACGTCTGTTCACCAGAGCACCCCAAGGGATGACAAAGTCTAACAGTCACAAACTTCTCCAAGACCATTTTAGGCTGGACATAAGGAAAAGCTTCTTTACCGTCCGAGCCCCTGAGGCCTGGAATAGGCTCATTCCCGAGGTAGCGCAAGCACCTACTCTGGACTTCTTTAAAAAGTGTTTGGACATTTATTTTGCTGGGATCCTTTGACCCTAGTCAACGTCCTGCCCTTGGGGCAGGGGTCTGGACTCCTGAGGTCCCTTCCAGCCCCAATGTCTACGAAATCAGTGGAAAAATACAGATTTTTTTCCATAATTAAAATGAACACCACTATATATGTATAGCTATATGAGAGAGAGAGAGAGAGATATCAGTTGAACACAATGTTTTATTGATATATTTTAAAGCAATTTGGAAGCCACACACTCCCAAACCACAGCCCCCCAGGCCCTACTGGGGCCCCTTACCCAAGCAACTGCCTCCCACCCCCAGGGCTCCATAGATTCACAGATGCTAGGGTCAGAAGGGACTTCAAAGGATCATTGAGTCTGACCCCCTGCCACTAGCAGGAAAAAGTCCTGGGGTCATGTGACCTCAGCTAGGTACTTGTCCCAGTCTCCTCTTGAAGACCCCTAAGGTAGGGAAGAGCACCACCTCCCTTGGAAACTTATTTGAGATTCTGGCAACCCTACCCGTGAAGTTCTTTATCCAGGCCCCCAGTGTATGAGGAAGGGGGTGGGTGTAGGCACAGACCACATGTTTTGTTGTTGTTGGTTTTTTTTTGGGGGGGGGGGGGGAGGGGGGGGGGCAGGCAGGGGTGCTCCCTCCTGTTCCAGGTCCTGCCCAGAGCTGTTCCAACCACGCTGCAGCCCCACACCCTACTATGGGCACAGGAATCTTGGCCCGGGGGGGGGGGGGGGGGAACATGACACTTGCCACCCACCCCCTCCAATGCACTGCCTGTGCCACGCCTCCCCCCACCCCCAGAATGTCACTTGCACAGCACCTACCCCCCCAGTCTTTTACCTGGAGGGAGCTGCTTTCCACCACACTGCCTGGTGCTTATGCACATGGCTCTCCCTGCCATCCACAGCCCCAAGCAGTTCCTTGCAGACTGCAAAGAGAAATCCATAGTTTTCCACATTTTTTGCCTTTTTAGGAGAACCTCTGTGTTTTTCTGCGGTAAACGAAAAACCCAGATCCCTAGTGAACACATACAGGGAAGTCTCTGGAACTAGAGGAACCTGCAGCAATACCACCATCTCAGGAAAGAGGCTATGAAGGAAGATGCCACAAAGGAAGGTGGAGAAAATGGATGTGTACTAACATATATTAAACTTTCATTTACTTTCAGGAAGATTTGTGAGATTTACAGGAAATGACAGTGTAACAGAGACATTTATTTTTATCCAAGCTAAGAGTGAGGCCACAGGACGGAACAGCATCAAGTATTTTTCAAGCTCTATCCCTTCAATCATAGACACAGAGACACTAACAATATACATCTGACAAAACTGTGTATGTTCACAATGGTTCCCTCATTTCCTGACAAATTTGCTTTCCAAGTTATAGATTTACATGAATATATTTCTGACTGCTCTCTTTCAGCCTATCTAGACTTTTAAAATGATTTCCAATCTGTTCACAGTGTGCCCTCTTTCCTCTGCTATCCATGGGGACACTCACCTCAAGTTTAGATAGCTCTCTATGTATTCCCTCTACAAAAATGAAAATGCTTGTCCCATTCCAAAAAACAGCTATTTTTTCCCCTTTATTCCCTTATGCATGCTATCTTTTTTCTAGGGACTCTGCTGCATATACAGTTGAAATGTCTCGAGTTTTAATCTTACCTGGTGTCTCTTCTGGTTCTTTCTTTTAAATTGCCCATCCTCCCTGAATCGCAGTTTCCGAATAATATTTTACTATCCTTTATTCATCTTACATTGCTTTACATTTCCATATTGCCCTTTTAATGTATTGCCAAAATGAGTTTTGATGGTAGCCCCCCACTGTATATTAAACACTTTGTTCTTTGCCACTGTTAGTTTCCTAAAGTGTACAGAATTTCAGACCATTTCCTTTTAACTCATTCTTTATTTCTTCAAAGTCTCTTTTCCTGAAGTCCAGCAATTATTGTGCTACTATTCTCACAGCCTCCTACCAGCTTGTCAGTCCTGGTATCTGTGGTTTGTCTGTATGTGCTTTTAACCTTCAACTTGATCGTATCTGGCTCCATTTCACTGATTAGATCGAAATTAGTCTCTGGCAATTCTTATAGCTCTGCACACTGAGTTTGAAGAACTGCATCCTTCCTTAGAGCTCCCACTATTCTTTGCAGAGTAGCTTACTGGACAAATTGAACTCTCCTGTGATTACAATGATAGGCTGCCTCTAATAATAATGTATACATACTTTCCAACTTATCCAAAAATTGGATTATAGCAGCAGAGAGCCAGTTGTGGCTATCACCAATGCCTCTGAGGTGCAAGTGGCATCCAACTTTATAAATCCTTTTCAGTCTTGCCCACGAGCCACGAAGCAGTTTTTATCCATCATTTAACAGACTATAACTTGGAAGTAGGCAACCTAACAGACTCAGCCCAAACAAGACTGAGCAATACTGCTTACAGGATAGATGAAACAATGACAGGAAATAGTGGAAATTATGCAAGAAGCCCTGGACCAATGGGGGTCACTTTTGCCAACCCTGTTCCAATCTAATAAAGTTGTCCTTACTTCTGCTAAAGTTTCATTCATTGAAAAGGTTCCAACTGGGCTGCAGTAAATGGGCATCCTTTAATATTTTCCCACCCCACTCAGACTTTCCAAACATTCCTCTCTCACTTCAAAACTCAGGAGGCAATTTACCATTCTGCTCCAAATTACATGCCTCAGAGACCAGCCCCTTTTTCTATTGTGCAACTTCTTTTCAGTCGCTTAACAGACCACAATTTCTCAATGTCTCAGTCTATTCTTTCCAGAACCTATCCAGAGCACCTTTTGGTAAAGACAAAACTAAACAGCTGCATAAGAATTTCACTTATTTCTTGTCAAAGGTTTGCCACCTTCCTCTTCCATCTCAATTTTGCTTCCTCCATTTCTTAGCATGCATGCATACATACCTGCCCATGTAATTCCCTCCAACTATTATACTCCACTGAGGTGGTGTCCTTCCTAGATTCTGCTTGGCAAGCAGAAAAAAAACACTAAATGCATTCTACACATGAGTT